>NW_023339785.1:12371579-12371830 GCF_004916995.1 Morone saxatilis | reverse complement strand
TAACACTTTTAGTCTAAATAATATAATTTATAAAATGTTAAGTTCCTGTCAGGATCTTTAAACGCCCTAATGTATCATAACAACTTGAAAATGTATGTAAAGTTAAGTTATTATCACTTATTTATTACTTTACTTATTAAGCTTTTTGAATTTCTTAGTTCTTAGGACTTAAAAGCTCCAGTGTGTAACATTGACGAGGAACTGAATATAATATTCATAGGTATGTTTTCATCAGTGTATAATCAACTGAA
>NW_023339785.1:12370553-12371479 GCF_004916995.1 Morone saxatilis | reverse complement strand
CTGCTGCTCCTCGGTCTGTGTGTACGCACAGTGGAGTTCAGATGCTGTTGGAGCACTGTGAGTAAACAAACACTCCTCTGTTTGACTGCTGACACATTTCATTTCTGTCCTGACATCATTATCTGAGGAATCACTGGTTGTGTTTATTTCATTGGTTGCTCTGGAATCATCTGGTTTGGCCTCAGGATTCACCATGTGACACTCGCCTCTTTTGGTCTGCTTATGTCCTGAGACTTTTTGGGAATCTTTGGTGATCTGTTGTTGACCTGTTTTCTCAGATGACATCTGGAGAACTTCAGTGTCTCTCTTCTCTTTGTGTTGTGTTTGACAGGTATTTGACTCATGAAAGAGGTTGATCTCCTGGTTTTCTTTTTCAGAGTCCTGAGTCAAGAGAAAAACATACCCAAAAATTTTAAGTCGAAGCTATGAACTAAAGCATTTCTCTCTATTTTTGTCAGTAAAGACAAGTACTGAGGACAGGCAGGTGCTTTTGTGCTTTTTGATACAAAAGGTAAAACCTTTAGCATTAGGAATTTGTTAGGGAGTTAGATTTGTAAATAAAGTGTCACTGTAAATACAAATTACTTCTTCTAAATGGACGAAATTTAAATTAAAACACAAATAGTCTGGAATGTAAGAGTGATGAATACAAACAGACAAAACAAGACAAACAAAAATCACCATGTCAATCTCGGAAGTGTCCCAGCTGTATTCTTGAAGCGCTGCAGTCTTTTTAGACGGATTAAGACTCTTAGGTTCAGGAAGGTTTCTGTGCTGCAGTCTTGTGGCAAAACAAGAAAAAAAAAGTTAATGCAAAGCACACAAAAGAAGACAACAGAAGGCCATACTTCCTTATATATTAAACTGAACATGTATACATAATCACCTTACATATATGCATGTAAACATCCAGTGTGTAGGATTTA
>NW_023339785.1:12360889-12370462 GCF_004916995.1 Morone saxatilis | reverse complement strand
TTATAAACTATTGAAAACATACCTATGAATGTTATATTTCATTTCTGCCAATAGATTCTTCTAAATGTTACACACCGGACCTTTAACATGACAATGGTAGCTTCAAATGTAAGTTATTGACATATTTTCATTGTTTCCTGGTACGAGTGTGTTACCTGGAGAACAACATGCGGCCCTGCAGTTTGCTGGAGGAGGAGGAGAGGAGTAACTCATCTTCTCTGACGATGGTCACATTACCAGTGCTCTCCTCAACACTGAGGTCAGGCGCCTGAATCTGGGCCTGGACAGTCAGAGCCAGAGCCGGTTTCTGTGTCTCATCAGTCTGCTGCTGGTTTGACAGAGACCGTCTAACAGCAGAGCTCTGGTTCTGGGTCTCAGACTGGTTGTCTGTGTGAGGAAGGTCAAATGTTGGGGCTGGTTGGGAGGCCAGTCTCCACATCGCAAGCTCATTGGCCTGCTGCTCTGTCTCCTTAGAGAGAGCCCGTAGCTGCATCTGCAGCTCCATCACCTGGACAGGAGAGGAAGGACAAGACACACTGAATCAAAAAGAAGCTCCAAATAAAATTCACACAGGAAAAATATAATAATACACAAGTTAATATTAATAGTTAATATATATATATATATATACACACACAATATATTATATATTGTATCTATTGAATTCAAAAGCATGGATGTCAACATCTACATTACAAACTCCATTATATATTTAATTGTCCTGTCCACATGTAGTAACTTAACAACCTATTATCTTCTTCACTTAGACACGTCACTGTTGTGATATAATGAGATGGTCAACTGTCACTACCTGTTGCTGTAGGCGGTCGATCTGAAGCTGACACGCTGCCTCCAGATCCAGCTCTTCTTCAGTCCTTGTAGTCCTCCTGTCTTCCCTTTCTAAATCTTCATCTTCACTCGTTTTCACATTCTGCGGTGGTGACTGTTGTGCATCAGCAGGGATGTCATTGCGCACAATAGGTGATCTCTGCTCCACCAAGCAGGACAGAGCAGCACTTCCTGTCTTACGGCTTTGCTTGCCTGGGCCACCTTGGTGTTCACTGTCGGTGTGTAACACTGGAGGGCTGGTGTCCGAGTCAGTCAAGTTCAACATTTTTTGTTTCAGCAGCTGATTCTCCTGTCGGAGAGCGTGCAGTTCTGCAACCAGGTCTGCTGTTCCTCCACTTTGACCATACTCAGTCTCTCCCATGACACAAGCAGAGTCATGGTTACTCCGAGTCTTGTCTGAGTGTACAGAACCTGAATGCTGTTCCCCTAACCACAGTGCATCGTTGTCACTAATAACTGTTGGTCTTTCAGCATCAAATATCACGATCTCTGGTTCACCTGCATCTCTCTCAGCATTACAGCCACGGTCAGCCAGTGAATCTTTAGTGAGAAATGAGACAGCACACTCCTTTTCCTGGTTTAGTTGAAGCCCTGAGATCTCCACTGACCTCTCATCTTGTGCCTCTTCTTTTTGTTCTCCATCCTGTCCCTCAGTACCTGTCATCTCCTCTCCCTCTTTTTGGGCCTTGAGTGCATCCAGCTCTTGCTTGTAGCGCTGCAGTTCCTCTCCCTGGCTGAGGAGGGCACTTTCTTTCTCTTGCAGCTCAGCTAGAAGGCCAGCGATGTGCTGACTCTGGTTCTCAAAGGCCATGGTTAGCTGCTGGGTCTGACGTGTCACCTAGAAAGAAAACAGAGGAATAGAGAAAATGTTGAAGCCAGAGTGCCACAGTGCACATCTTACAAAGGATAACCAAGTAATTCTCTAGTTTTAGAAAAGTTATATACTTCCTTTAATGAGTCAGTTCTAACATTTGTTAATCTCAATCTAAAAACTAAGAGCCAATTAGGAGAAATTCTGAACGCATGCCATAAAGTCAATGCTGTACATTTAAATGATCGTTGCCACTTGTCAGTCAGGGCCACACAGACATCTTACTGGAGCCCAGCACTGTTTATACAAACTGTTTAATTTGCTTCCATCAAGACAGCAATTTACTTCCTTGAGATGGCAGTAACATATATAAGAGTGATTTTATTTCATCAGCTTTTGGCTTTTTAAATAATGTGTAATTTGGCCTAGTCTCCTTCTTACTGCTTTCTTAGATGGTTTTGATAACAATTAACAGTGACATTTTATATTGGCCATAATTATCTTTTTTGTGAGTTGACAACAGGTTTTATAACTCAATGTACAAAATTGTTTTCTTTGTATTTTATATATTTTCTTTTATTATTAAACTGGACAAATGAATGTACTAATCTATATATCAATCTTTATTTACCTGACTCTGTAGGGCCTCCAGTTTAACCTGATACTGGTTAGCACGTTCTGTCTCCTTTGCATTCTCCTTCTGCAGGCGTTCTACCTCTTTAGCCAAATTTGAGAAGGCCGGCTCATCCTTCTGGACCTCAGACAGTACCTGTTTGTGGTCTGAGAGGGAACACCCAACCATATAGTTTTGTCTGTTGTCTTCGAGCTCAGAGGCCACACGACCCGCTTGCCCCTCATCTGATGGAGGTAAGCGTTCAGGATCTATCACAGTTCGCTCTTCTGTTGCCTGAAATACAAGCATGTTGCGTTGGTTGGTGGACTGGCAGAAGAGGAGGTGCTGCTCTGGCGAAGGGATGGGCTTGTTGTTGCAGCAAACCACGTTGGAGTTGAACTCATCATCATGGAGAGTCAGGTATGTTAGCGGGCTGTTGGCAACTGAGAGTTTGTCTTCTTCCAGCGAGTCTTCTTTTCTACTGCGCTTTAGTTCTTCCAATTCAGCTTGAAGTTCTTCTAGTTTTGTGTTCAGCTCCTTCTTCACATCGATCTCTGTGTTTGTTATTCGGTTCTTCTCCTCTTCCTCTCTCTTTCTCTCTTCTCGTTCTAAAGCCAGCTGGGCCTTTACCTCCGCTAGCTGTTTCTTTAGCTGGATATTTAGCTCTATCATTTCACTCTCCCGGTCTTCTAGTGCCTTGTTTTTGTCCTCCTCCTGCTCCTCTCTCTCATTATTTTCTCTTTCCTCCCTTCCTCTCTTAATCTCTGACTCCAAATCGGCCACAGCCTTCCTCAACCTCTCTGTCTCAGCCTTCTCAGTCTCCAGCTGTGCCTTCCATTCCTTGTCCTGCTCCTCCTTCTCCACAGACCGGCTGGCATGTTTCCGGCTGAGCTGTTTGAGCCGGGTCCTGGCTTCTGCCTCGGCCCGTCGTTGGGCTTCCAGGTCCTCAAGTCGTTTCTGTAGTTCTTCACGTGCATCACGCAGCTCTGAACGCAGTGTGGCGTTCTCTGTCTTGAGTTCTTTAAAGGCCTTGTCCTGCTCTACCTGGAGAGAAGGTGTCTTTTCAGCAGAAAGCATCAAACTGCAATGATCACCATCCATAAAGGTGTTGGTGGGTGTACCAGAAGTAGGGTGAGAGGAACTAGAGAGTACATGATCAAATGTGGAGTGTTTGTTTGTGCCAGAGGTGTCACTCTCTATTGCCTCATTTCTACTGTTGTTCTTCTCCTTGTTACTGTTTCTTCTGTGTCCTCCCTTTTGCACACACTCAGAGACTGGGGGGACAAGGACAGTAATGTGTTCTGAGTCAATGCCTTCTCCGGGCTCTCTGTCAGAGGGGTAAGACGCTGCAATCTCTGCCCCTCTCTTACCCACTTCTTCTTTGCTCTTCTGCTCAGCTACGGTGGCAGCAGTGGGCCTCCTGATGATAGGTGGTGTTCGAGAGTAAGAAGGTTGAGAGGAGAAACTCTGTCCAACGGGGCAAAACTGGACAGGTTGTATAACGGGTGCTGGGGCAGCTTTTTGTTCTGGAGTTAAAAGGAAAGAGATACAGACAGCAGAAATAAAGAGCTTATCTATCTTTTTTAAATTAACTTGTGTTAATTACTGGAACAGTTATTGTGTTTTGATTTGAGGACATGGATGGTGTATCATTGACCAGCAGGGGGCAGCACTGGGATAAGTGACTCTACATTACAGGGGAATTAACCTGGCCAATTAAAAATGACTCAGCAGAGTCCAGTGGAGAACCAGAGCTCGTCATCTGTCAACAGCTCTCTGTACAAGAACTCAAGTTCAAAAACATATCACGTTAGCATAATTATTATCAATACATATCCCATGACTGATAAATCTCAAGAAATTGTCCTCTCTTCCACTCGCAGCTCACTCCTCACCCTGCTGCAGTTCTTTGAGTAGACGAAGGGTGTCGGCTTGCTCCTCTGCCAGTCTCCTCCCCTCCTCTTCCAGAGCTCGCTCTTTCTTCCTGCTCTGCTCCAGACTCACTGCCACACCCTCCACCTCACGCAAGGCTTCCTAATGTGAGGTTAAACAATACAAATGGGGTGGATTTAATCCAGTCAAATGGAACTAAGTCATCAACGACATTTATTTAAGTATTTAGAAGAAGTGTTCTAGTTAGTTGTAGTAACCAGTTCTCAGCTGAACCTGTATTATCCATAACAATGGTCTGTTTTCAGACAGAAGTTTGAAATATTTTTCTGTTTTTCTGACATTTTTCTGACATTAAAACTTCCCCAGCCTCTCTAAAATATGCTATTACATATATGCCCATGATATATTCAATTTCTCAAAAAATAAGCCACTAATAATTATATAAGAGGAATGTATAATTCTATAAGTCTCATTTTTAATATTTGCACCTGAAATGTTTGTATTTGTACAACTTCCATATATGGAATAACTGTAACAGCTGCTGATGTATTGAGAGCTACAGGTAAACAGTGTCACAATAGCAAAAAACCAGACAAACAAGCCACAGATAAAGGCAGCATTAGTGCTGATGTTGCAAGCTGGTATACAAGTAATGGACTGCCACAAACAAACTACTCTGGAGTGTTAAACATCCTCTGCAGTGTGGCTGTATTGAGCTTTGGTCTGGTATTTTAAAAGAGTTTTAGCAAAGGCTTTGTCATGCAGTATTTCTTTGTTCTAGTCGAGCAGTTCATCTGTCAGATTCAATATTTTACAGTTGGGTTTTATCAGGTACAGCAGGATATGAATGTTTATTCCTTGCTAAAGTGACTGGCAGGGGAGGCAATTTAAGAAATGGAGTTCTGTGAAATGCTCTCTAACGCTACACCTTTATGAAAACATAATAATGCTGCTGGATGGCTGAAGAAACTACAATTCATTTATAATTTATTTACAGTTCACTTGGAAAAATCTTAGACTGACATATGGCTCACCAAGATGGTGTTTAAAAATTTACAGGGTTCATTATATTCCCACTGCTCAGCTAATGAATAATTGACAAATGCAGACCCTGATTCACTAGACTCAGGACTATCACTATTGTGTGTGTGTGTGTGTGTGTGTGGTGTGTGTGTGTGTGTGTGCTGGCTTGTGTCTGGGCCTCTTTCTTCTGGCTCTCCTGTAGCTGTCCCTCCGTCCACTTCAGCTTCTCTTTCAGATTGTCCACCTCTTTGTCCAATGTCTGCTTCTGTAGAGACAACTGATAGAGGAGATTATGAATCAGTAGCTGGTAAAAAACAGGGGAAAGGATATTCAAAGAGGATTGGAGGAGAAAGGATATCAGAAAAAGATGGAAGTAAGAGGAAAAAACAAGAAAGAAGAATAAAGAAATTAATGACTGTTGTTGTAGGCGCAGGAATTAGGACCAGTGAAGGGAACGGGAAGCAGGAGAGCAATCAGTGATCAATAGCAAGCATAAGCTGTGTCTAATGTATCGTCTACCTCTGTGGGGAAAGTCACAAAGACTTAACAAGCAGATCGGCTTCCCACCAGTGCTCATTCTGCACTGCACTCATCATCCATTTTGCACATTATCTCAGGTCGTGGTACATGTGAACAGTCTTAAAGGTAGCATTATAATAAAGTTAATAAAAGTACCATTCATTCATCCATTATTCTTGTGTCTCATGCTGCCTTCATGTCATGTTAGAAATAGCCACACTCAATCTGCCACTAATATGGGCTTTATTCTACAATATGTATTGATCCAGGTATTTAAGAGATTAAAGCAGTCAGTGTTATTTGTAGTGTAACGTATGAGTCCTCTAAGTAGTTCATTACTATTAAGAGAAGTAGCAGGGGCTGTGTACATTCTTACACTGCTCATGAATTATGTCTACCTGCTATTCAGCAGATCATTTTTAGTTTCCTGTGACAGCAAACTTCTTTTAGATTTCTGGTTTTTCCAGTTTCTTTGGAGAATTTATGTAAATGTTCCTTCTGCGCACAGGGCGGTAATTATATGCAGTTGAATGTCTCTGATTTTGTGTGTGATTCGATTCACACAACTGTGCCTCTGTGTTTACTCTCTGCAGCCTTATCAGATATAACAAGATCACATCTGTGTGGTTTACAAAGGACTTACAATAAGGTTTAGGGACACTGTGGGTAGAATGAATGCTCATTGTTAAGAATTTTTACACCAGGGCGAAAAGCATAGGAATTAAAGTCAGGGAATTTCTTTTGCATGCGTCAAGAGGTTCACCATTGCGCATTGCATTGAGATTAAAAATGTTATTATTGTTCTGCTGATAAAGAATAAATACCACAGCATTCCTTCACGTAAAGGAAATCAAAACAAAAAGAATACAATGTCTTTAAGCACAAACACACGGCTCCTTTTCATGCCACTTGCTTCAACACACCTGCATACAAATCTTCCAACAATTTTCACCCTCATCCAGCAGCCATGCCCTAATACCTAATCTTACTACAAACGCAGAGAATGTCTCACACACAAGTTATGAGTTTGTTTCACGCTTCTATAACCAAAGCAGAGTCACACGGTCATTACCTTCGCTGCTCAACCTTTCCACTGGGGAGAAACCGAGAGGAGAGGAGGGCGAAGCGGAGAGGAGAGCGGGTGGTGGGGGAGGAAAAATAGAAACACAGAGAGCAAGACAGTGAAATAGAGAGCAAGAGAAAACAACAAGGGCAAGAAGCAAGCGTGGGAGAAGAAGTGAGATAAGTTTATTGACCTTTGGTACAAATAATATAAATCCCAGGAGAAAGAGAGAGGGGGAGAGGAGAAGGGATAGAGAAAGGAGGAAAGAGAAACAGGAAATAGCTGAAAAAACAGAGCAGACATATGAACCAAAATATAAACAATATGTAGAGAATATCATTTAGGTCCTCGCTCTCTAGTGTTGATGCAGATCTGATTTAAAGGCTTTATCTTGGCAAATGTACTTGTGTGAATAGGCGAATTAGAAAGCTTGTTTGCTTTTTCATGAGTATGATTTAGTGACTTTGTGTGTGTATTTACCTTGTCCGCCTGGGCCTGCAGGGCGTTGTGGAGGGTCCTGGCCTGCTGGAGCTCCTGGTTGAGCTTATTCACCTCCTGCTGATGCTGCTTCTCCAGACACTGCCTCTCCTTCTGAAGCTCTGTTAAATCCTGGAGGCAGTGCAAAGCAAGAATCTGAGCTACTATCTCTGAGTGTAATGTGGTACAAGTTATATTTGTTTTCATGAATGGAATGGGGCAAAAAGCAAGTTGGACACAAAACTGAAATTTTCTCTTGTTTCCAGTTGGTTCTCAAAGCATTTTAATTTGTTTCTCTCAATCTTTCATCCCTCTCCGTCTCACCCTCTGGTGTTGTTTCTCCAGCTCCTTAGAGCGTTGTTGTTGTTGCAGTCGGATGCTCTCTGCATTCTGCCGCTGACACTTCAGCTCCTCTTGTAGCTGCTTCAGCCTTTGCTCAGCTCCTGATGCCTGCCATACAATCACACACACAACATATTCTCTTTAATACTGACTATAAGACAACTTGGGGGTCATTATCTCTGCTGCTGTCAAGGGCTTAGAGTGTGTATCCTGCTAAAGAGTGACGTAGTCAGTTATTCTAAAGTGTAAATTGTAAAATTTGTGTTTGTGTCTTTGTATATGAAGGTCACTTCTCTAACTCTTGCTTATGTGAACACATTTGTTATATTGTTTTCGGTTGGTTTATTTTCATTTTTTATCTTGTAACGCTGATTAAGGTTTCACACTTTGAGAGGTTAGCATAGCAAACAACAATTAATGGGTAAATTGGCAGCCTCCATTATCCTTGGCATTGTACATTGTTTGCCTAAAGGTTAGTGCTCACAAAATAACTGGATTGTTTTACAGAACAGAACAAGGGCACTATTTTTCCAGCTTAAGCTTTCATAGTTGCTGATAATAAAGAATTGTGATTTTAGTAGAATATTTCCATCATGTTTGTCATTTTAAGGTAAGTTAAAGAAAAACGTTTTGAGAAATGAGGTCAACACTCATTTTGTGGAAAACAATAGGGCTTATGAGAAATATAAAACATTAGCACTGGAACGAATCACACTTGTTTTCAATAGTAGTAGTACCAGTTGTATCAGTAGCAGTAGTGTGTGTTATTACCCGTTCACTCTCCTGGGCCATGCGTGTGTGTGCCAGAGTCAGTTCGTCACGGGCTCTCTGAATGTTGAGCTCCCTGGCAGCGAGCTCCTTCTTGCTTTGCACCATTTCATTCTGAACCGACTTCAACGTCCCAGCCTTTGCAGACAGTTCCTCCTCCAGAGCAGATACACGACTCCGCAATGCCGATACAGATACTGGTGGAGGGAACAGACAGAGTGTAAAAACAGGTCTCGGAAAAACAGATTTCACCTCAACACCTTTTAAGTACACCACTAAGACAATCTTCTAAGGCCAATTAAAGGCCTTAAAGGACGGTACCAGTGGTTTGCAATAGTGCGCACCATCTTCCAAAGAAAACAAATATTGATTTCATCGTTTAAATCAGAATCTTTTAAGTCAATTTAAGTCATACAGCCAATGTGAGAGGGATTTCAACTTAAATAGGAGAAAGGTGGTTGAATGGGTGGAGACAGAAGAGGAAATACTGACAAAACACATGTTGTTAACACATTTTTCCCCAAAATAAGCATCGACATCATCTGCAAAACTAACTTGATTTCTTACAACTGACCACCAACAGTCAGCAACACAGCAGCAAACAAAAGGGGTCAGTCCACACTGACTGGTTTATTGACAACCGCAGCTGTTGCCTGTGGATATCGGGCTGCTTATTTCCAAAGCAACCGATGAAATCAATCTACTGTCTGTCCAATATGTTGTTCAGTATCATTTTCCCTCTTCCTTTTATTTTACATTTACATTTGTCTTTTATCACAATTAGTTATATTAGTGATGTAAAAAAAACAACCCATTGTCACGTTCCACAATTTATACATTTACAATCCACAACCCGATTAGGAATTAAATTAAATGACACAGTGGAGGGGCATTTTAAAAAGCACACCTAATGTAAACACTGCCCCTCCCCCTCTGTGTCCCAGCAGCTAAAAGAAGCATTTATTCTTTCACACTGACCTGTCCCCTTCCTGCTCTGAACAAACACACACTGAGTGGAGCTAAGAGAAAGAGGAATGTTATGTCACAATACGTTATAAAGTGTACAAAGCGTCGCTCTACTTGATGAAGCAGAGGAGTCTCTGACTGAGCCAGTGATTTCTACACAACCTCTTATGTAACAGGTGTTGGTCGAGGTTATACAGAGTACATGAGATTCAGGATGATCCCACTGCTTCATGTAAGCTGAGCGAGTCC
>NW_023339785.1:12351327-12360789 GCF_004916995.1 Morone saxatilis | reverse complement strand
AGAGAGAGAGAGAAGGTACATACTTTAGGATCACAAAAAAATTAAATGACAAATCCTGTAAGGAGGCAGAATTACACACGTGGTTGAATATTTACACAATATAATTTTGATAAATGTTTTAACTACTTTGCCTAACGTAACAAAACAGAATGTGATGAACTAGTAGAGGCACAACCAAGTAAACAACCACTTTAACTTAACATAGCTTGATAGGAATATTTATTTAAAAGTAAACTTTGAAATTGATGACATGTTTCACCGTTTTTTGTCATACTACTTCATTTTGTGGGAAATGGCACTATGTGAGTGATAGCCACAAACCAGCTCGGCTCCTTGTACCTTCACAGTCTGTTTCTCAAGGCTAGTTTGGATGTTGTCCAGCTGCAGCTGCTTCTGCTTGTTCTCTCTGGACAGTCGCTCCTGATGGACCTGCAGCTCCTTCACCTTCTGCAGGACCCGTCCAGACAGCCCCACTGTCCAGTCCTCCTCAGCCCAGCTCATCTCTTTCTGCCTGGGCCTACCAGAGTCAGACAGCACAAAAACTCAAACACAATCAAAAGTTTCTTCTACAGTTTGTCCGCATTATAAGACACTCTGGCGAAAACATTTTCTTTATAGTCTGAAAGGAACTGAGTGGCTGATTGTGTTTGTCATCAATGCCATAATGTGCCAGCTGACCTGTCCTAGTCCTGCCTGACAGATCCAGAATCAGACAGTTCCTGGAGTCATGGGAGTCAAAAGCTGGAGTGAAGAAACTAGAAACACGCACAGTCTGAAACAAAGAGGAAGTACAGGCCTGTTAAGTAAAGTGCAGGTAGTTCTGTGTCAGTTTGTGTTACATGTATCTAAACATCTTTCAATCATCTGTGCACCTCTAACTCTGTGTCCCGTCCTGAATATGTTATGTTGCTAAGGCTTTGATCCCTCTGGGAGACACTGGTTGTCACCACTGGGCAGCTGTGACTCAGTGTTTTCCAACACAGACTGCCTGCGATGTTCCAAGAGCACTTCCAAGCTGAAAATAAACCCTGCTTCTCTCTCAGACTTCTGCAACAATCGCTCCGTTTTCACACGAAAACTCAACATTACGGGTTAACACCAAGAAACGAACACAACCAGTGTTAAAAGTGAAAGGATCGGAATGAAGAAGAGCCTGATTGAACCTGTAGAGGTTAAATCTGAACTCGGTTTTGACATGCTTTGGAGCCTCAAGGCTATTAACACCATACCTCCAGTCAGAAAGTTTCTGTCATTGTTTACAGGTTGTGTCACTGTGTTTACCTGGCAGAAATACTCAACTGACCTGACAGGTGTATTTGTGAAACACACACCTCATATAACAACTTGATTAGCTACAAATACTGTAACAATACTTTTGTCGAGGGACATCCTACGAGTGAGTGTGTGTGTGTGATTTCATCAGGTTGACATGCTTCCATTTATAAGCTGCATTTGGTTTGGGGCTGCAACTACCAATTATTTTCACCATTTATTTATCTCACAGTGTCTTCCATTATTCATTAACTTCGAGTTTAGGTAACGAAAGGTGAAAAAGACCCTTGTCACAATTTCCCAGAGCCCAAATTGACATCCTTAAATGTTTTTATTTTGTCGGAAACCTATCTACCTAACCTAAAACTACATTAAATATAAAGCAGCAAATCCTCATATTTAAAAAAAGAAATGTGAATGTTTTTTCCTTGATAATTGACTTGATTAAAACTGAATAAAGTTTCAATTAATTATCAAAATTTAAACTTTCTGAACTTTCTGTCATCAACTAATTGTTCCAGCTACAGTCTGGTTTAATGACAACATATCAGAATAATAAAGTCCTGGACTTATCTCCACTGTTGTCACTAGTTTTATCACAGTCCACCTGCAGAGATATAAAACACACACTGCTTGGATTCATCCATGTTTCCAGTTAATCCACTGTAAAACTATTTTATTATTACATGACAGCCACTGAAACAGTGACGAGCAGTGTTAAGTTTCTTGGTGTTGATTTGTGTTTGCCTTCCTGAATGTCCTGAAGCAGCTGAAGCAGGTTTTGGTTCAGTGACAGACGGAGGACATCCAGACGCTGGACGCTGGCCTGTGCTCAACAAACGTCGGATCACGAGGTTCAAACAGAACAAGAGACAAGTTCAAACAGAACAAAAAAACACAAATTAATTTCAACGTAACATTAATCACGAACCCCTTCACTGTGTTAATCACAGCTGTAGCTCCTACTACCAGACGATACAGCCCTTTTGTGTCTCCTGTTAGCGCCGCTTGGTCCATCAGCGGTCAGTGATTGACAACTCACCTAGCACTGATGCTACGAGCTAACCCCACACTAAAGCTACTTACCATTCACTTTACCGACTTGTTGCAAAGAGCGCAGCCGCCAGGGAGCTCCCTCAGAGCGGGGACCGGGGCTCTCACACCGCCCGGCTCCGGTTCCTCTCGGTACTACGGACGGACGGACGCGTTCGACACAACCGAGGCGAGCAACTGACGTTAACTGACAGTTTTCATATCTCACGTTATGCCGCGCGTCTCGTGCAGCTGACAACCAACAGGAGTCGTTGTGGCACGAGGCGGAGCGGGGTCTGGTGACGTAGCGGGGGGGTGTTTTGGGGAAAGTCCTCGCGCCGGCGTGAACCTCTGATGACCTCTAGCGTCAGTACCTCACCACGACTCCGACCGCAGCCCCGTTGTCAGGGTAACGTGAGCGATATTTAACGACCTCACAACAGAGGCTCAGTCTCAGGAGGTAGTTTGAACGTAGGAATATATAATGATATGATATTTATTATATTTGACAGAAGTAACAAAACAAGTGATTTGTGCATTGGACTAACAGGAGGATATAATAAAAGTTTATTCCATATACAATTAGTTTATGGTAGTTTGAAAATGTAGTTATAAACTACCGAGTTTTCTTGATTTCATGATTTCAGCCTTGGTAACAATTATGATAATAATAATAATACATTTTATTTATAAAGCGCTTTTTTAGGAATTTAAAGACACTTCACTTAAGTTAAAATAAATAAAGAACATAAATAAAAACAACACACTAAAAAGGTGGAGTTGACTGTCTCAAACTCTCTGGACAATCTAGTAAGTGGACAATTTGTCTATTTCCAAGGTCCATAACACATTGTCACACTGAATGTTTTGTTTTAATTTGATTATAATTTGATTTGCTAATATGGGGATAGGCACTACTTGTAGTCTCAACCACACAATAAACCTGGAGCAATGTTTCAACATACCATATTGCTCTCAATTATGTACAGAAAGTGGACGGAAACGGGCTCAATTGGGTCCCAGCAACTCATTTTATCCATGGCGCCCCAGTACAGATTAATTCGTCTATGTGTCCAGCAATAGTTGATTTGTTAACCAAAATCAAAGTCACATTTCACACAGAAGTATGAGATTTGCATCCAATAAGTCAAAGTATGTTGATAACTTACAACTAGTGCTCAGTTGACACATCTTTATAATTCATAAACAGGTGGGGGGTATGTACAACAGATTTCATTTGTAGTTTTAGTATTACACCTCGTGCCTCTCCGGGTCTCACCACATACATAATGACTGAAATTGAGCAAGACACAGCTTCACTCTTGGCTGGTGGTAACCTCCTTTAGACTGTAAATGCTTTATCTGGTGACCCAATCTACGTTAATCCATTTGGTGACACTGCACAGAAACACACTGAAGAGATTTCTGTTCGATTAAACCACTTCTCAAGTTCTGTCTTAATTGGACACTTATATACATAAACATACTAAATAGTTACACACCATCACACGCATACATATTGATGAAGAGGTTACTATTACCAAGTCTTCTTGTCGTTTGAATGTATATGAATGAGTTTGACACATTCTTTTACTGCTTTACTAATGTCCGATAAAAATAAAATGTAATACTCGTAAGCATTTGGCTGAATATTATCTCTCTACATTTGAAAGACAGAAGCTCAGACATGCACCTGAGCTTACACTCAAACTGGGATATCATTGATCACCAATAACATGGTAAAATATCTATAAAATGGCTTTATTTTTGACACTTTTTGAAGCCACATCCTTAGTTCGATCAACTGTTTCTTGCTGAAACTGTTGTACAAAGTCACTTTGATATTTTAAAACTTCATCCATATACACACGTTGAATCTGACCAATTCAGGAGGCTTAATGTTAAGAAGATATTTTTTTTTTAGGACAGCTGAAGATGACAGGTGACAGGAAACGGAGGAGAGAGAGAAAGAGAAAACAATGGGAGGCGACATGCAGCAAAGGGCCACAGGTCGGAATCAAACCAGAGCCGCTGTATGGGACACACACTCTATTAGGTGAGCTACTGTGCGCCCCAGCTCAATATTAAAAAGAAGGTCAACTTTATTACAGTAAAATTTTGTTAAAAAAACTGTTAAACAAAACATTATCTGTGTATTAATGGAACTAGGTTTCTCTGATTACAGAATTATAGGTTAAAAAAAACACCTCTTTATTCTGCTGCAGGACAATGAAATCACATCAGAGTGCATCTTCAAACAGGCCTTTAAAAGATGGTTTGTAAGTTTAGCCACTGTATTCGAGTGTTACTGTATGCTGGAGTACTGCAATGTAAAACTCCTACAGCCTTTTTTGTTTTATATCTGGTGATTGTAGCTAGTGTTCAAACACTGGTTGATCACTCGCAGTAATACACAACCATTCCTGTTTAGTTACAGCAGTAACAGCATCCACTGTAGGCAACTGTAATTAGATTATAATAGTCATTACAATCACTTATTCTTCCAGGTAGGCTCTGGATTTGAATGTAATCTGGGATTTGGTGGCTCAGTGCTGAGTGGTGCAGAAACCCAGAAACTAGCCTGCAGTTACCTCCTATACACTGTCACAGGATACCGGCTGGTGGGACAGACTGCTAAAACCTGAGAGTTTACAAGTGTGAAAAAGAGATTATGTGGGCAGTTATGTAATCTTAGTGCAATGCTTGGTCATAACAGCCTGGTAATTACAGGTGTGCCTGAGGGATTATTGCCTTCTCCGTACTATAGGAGACCATTTTCAGACATACACCGTGTTATTTTCAAGGGTTGTGCTGTGCAGTTTAAAACCAGAAAGTATGCTGGTTAAAATGTCATGACTGCCGAGGAACATCTTCTGTCAGACACTCTGAAAGTGGTTTAAAATACTTTTGAGCAAGTTGTCCAGCTTGCTTGTATGTATAAAATGAAACCTTCTTTTAGTTTTTTACACATTCAGAAGAAAAGGGGCTGAAATGAAATTTAAAAAATAGCTTAATTAGACATCTATCTATTATATAAACACCCCACCTGAATTCTGTCAGTCACACACGCAAACACATACTCCTCGCCCAGGTGTACGCTCATGTGGGGTAAGCTCATCTCGTCACTCGCTCATTATTAATACAGGATTACATTTATTCTCAATCCCAAACTCACACTACACTCCACGCACTCCTCACAAAAGTGCACACACTGTCTGCCAAGGACCGTCAAAGGTAGCAAGGCAGTCAGGTAGCTGTGTGCCGGCGGCTGGAGTCGGAGGAGTTTCATCCTTTTTCAGTGTACATGGAGGCCTGCTGTTCATCTGGCTGCTAACAGAGGCTTTATCAGACAACAGGTGGATTTCTGTCAGACGAGAATACACTACAGTTTTGTAAATCCAGTTCCATGAAGGTAAGACCATAATTAAACTTCTATAATAGCATTTAGAGCAACAGGTGATAACGGTCTTCTTAAGAAAACATGTATTCATCAGTGATATGAGTTGTATTATTATACCTATGAGTCATGTTTTACTTGAACAGACTTTATACGAGATTTATCTAACACAAAGGTTTTACAGTATTTCAGAGGTTTCTGTTCGGCCTTATGAAGCTTAGATTTGTAAATATTTACAGTAGCTATGTAATTAAGTCCTTAATTCTGATCATTCATATCCAAATGTAAAAGACCTGCTACAGTCTGACTGCTGAGGTTATGACATTTTGCTTTGTCTGTATTCGCCAATATATTTCTAAAATACTACAACCCCAAATATAAACATGCTTAAATTTAGGTATGGTGAATGCCAGTTATAAATGATACTGGATTTGTGTTCTTAAACTACCATATAATTCCACCAGTTCTGTCCTTTCCAGATGTTTCCTTGGACTGCTGTTTTCTCCCTTGAACCTAAAGTGCCCGGCCAACGCAGCACTGAGGAACTGGTCACCAATACTCTGATGTTGGAGTTGGGGGCCATGGTGAAGCGCACTGAACGCATCCGTTTGGAGCGGGCAACAGAGGGTCGGCGCCGCCGGCGCAGTTCTTCCTCCACAGCTGATTACAGCTGGCTGGCCAGCAACCCAACCCCACAGCCCTACGAGCTGACACCCAACGACCTGCTGGAACTGCAGGACCTCTGTGCCAGGATCCCTCCTGCACAGTGTGGCCCTTTGATCGTCAGGTGAGAAAGAAAGATAAAGGGACACATCTATACAAAGTGGCAGAAACAGAGAGATATAACTGAAATTGAAACTGAGAAAGTCTGAGAGAGACTGAAACAGAGAGTGACATGTAGAACCAGGTACAAGCAGAAAAGATGCAGAGAAAAAAAGCCAGAGACCACCTTATAGACTGAAATAGAGAGTCAGACAGGTTGAAATGGACAAAGACAGCGAGGAGAAAAGAACATACAATACATACATAGCATATGAAGAGGAGAGAACAGCAGGATTTCAGTCTAATCCCTTGAAGTGTTATCTTAACACCCTTAACTATAACCTACAAAGTAAGCTGATACTCCCCCCGCCCCCTCAGGTGTGTAGGACTGGGGTGGGAAAGGGACTGAGTGTACAGTTTATACAGGCACTGTTTATACCGGACATTTACATACGTATTGGGCCATCTGAGCATCAAGTATGTCCGTTCAAACTAGAATACAATACAATACAAATTAGAATTTGTCTCCAAATGCGTCTTGAGTGAGCGGTCGTGATCGGATCTACCTTACCCGCTCTATAAGTAAATAAATAAATACATCATTCCTGTTTGCAAAGACCAAATGTGTTGTTGTTTTTAACCAGAGGCCCATTAGCCAACAACAAACAAATACAGTGTTTTGTATTAAAAAAAAAAGAAAATAACATAATGTATAACATTTGCTGAAATTACAAGAAGGCCCAAATAATTAACAAATGGTCGTAGAAAAAGTTTATTATCTTTCTCCTCACTCAACAACTCTTAAAATTGCATCATTTTTTAGGGAGTCTGGGGATATTGTGTCCAATGGTGAAATCAGTGGATTCACTAACTGCTGCTTATCTGTGCAGATAAGACTAGAGATGTAATGAGCATTACAGTGAAACCACGCAGCGTGTTTCCCGTGCACTTACAGCTGAGCCCAGTGATCCTTCAGTGTGGCCCAGAACACATTTGTGTACACGCCGCTAATATAATGAGGCCATATGCAGCCAGGACCACCTTCGAATGTGGTCTGAGCAATCAAATCTCAATGCGTCCTCAATGTGTCTTCACATCTGTACTTAGAGCTGTTCACTTGTGACCGGATCACCAAACACACACATTAATACAAGATGTTTTTGATTTGACATTTTCTAACAATTGATAAAAACAATTAATTACATTTCTACTATTCAACAACATTGTACTTCAGCCACAGCCTGTTCACCCTGCTGCCATCTGACAAGCGATACAGGAGTATCTGCTGCTGTAGACTATAGAGGAGCTTCTTTCCTCAATTAATCCTCCACGCGCCGCCATAAAGAAATTACAAGGAACTTCACACTTCACACATGCTGTACATACTTTCTGGGTGTATACGTGTATAAGAATATATGTATATAAGTATGTATAAAACAACGGTGTAATAAGTTATTCCCCCCCACTGCAGGTTTAGGAGATTGGTGTCACAGATGGAGCCGGAGGTTCACGAGGTTCCCCGTCTGTTTCGCACGGTTCTGCACGACTGCGTGGACGAGGTGAATTCAAATGAAGACGTGCAGGAACCCGTCATTGAGAAGCAGCAGCGCAGCAAGAGCCTCTCTTTTGATACTTTCCGCAGCAAGTTCCGGACGGGACACTTCTTCAAGGGCATGAGAGGCTCCAGGGGGAATCTGCAGCAGGAGGTGGATTGGTCAGATGAGGAGGAGGAGGATGGAGAAGGAGAGGAGGAGGCCATCAGGGCCAGGGCGAGGAAGGGAAGGAGCAGAAGCATGCCAGAGATCAGCCCTATGGAGCAGAGTGCCCATGGCTGAGAGAAGGGAGGGAGAGAGAGTCAGGGGAGAGACAACGGGAGGGAGAAGAGGAACAGTGCAGGTAGGGAAAGAAAATGAGGAGTAAGAACAGGAGGGAAAGTGAAGCACAAAATATAGATGGCTCAGCATGTTGTAAATATGGGGAGGAGGGGGAAAAAATGGGATGTTGAGGAAGGAGAGAAGGTAGCATTCAATGAAAAAGGGGACAGACTAGATTTGAGGAGCGTGGGCTTAGAACAAGTTCTTGACCCTCAGGAAATCCATCTAATTGCAAATGAATATGTAGTCTTTAGTCCATCCCAAAAGCAAATATTGTTTTCAGTTCAGAAACGTGGTTGTGCTGCTGGGTAACAACTTGTTAAAACAAGAGTAATGATACATTCACACTGCAGTAAAAGACCGAAATCGGATGTTCTTTTGGCCCATATGTGATTAAGATCTGCTTTACATGGAAACAGATATGGGCCACATTAAAAAAATAATGTGAACAGCCAAACAAAAAATCTGAATTGAGGACTAAAGCATGGCAGTGTGAACGTAGAAAGAGTCTACAGCCATGCTGGCGGCTCAGTGAGGCTGGGCTTAGGCACTGTAGTACTTTGAGCTAAATGCTAATGTCAACAAGCTCACAAAGACAATGCTAACATGCTGACGTTTAGCAGGCATAATTTTTACCATGTTCACCTTCTTAGTTTAGCGTGTTGTGTGCAGCACTAAACACAAAGTGCAGCTGATGGTGGTGGTGGGGATGTCATAGGTTTGCAGGTATGTGGTCATAAACTGAATTATTGGAGACATTAAAATCTTCTATCTAATGATGATGCTGGATGTCAGAGGAACACCAAAGTGACTACAATACATCCTGAGGGGAACATGGTGTGTACTAAAGTTAAAGGAAATCCATCCAATATTTATCAAGACATCTCACTCAAAACCACAAATGTTAACCTGCTACAGGAAATGTCAGAAAGTGATTAGGATACATCTCGGGGCCGCTTGCATGGCTAGTTGACAGCTGTCCTCTGCAGGGTCCTGCTCAGGCCACTGATCTGTATATTCTCATAGTGCATCCATCAAGCAATTGCTTTCAGTATGGAGAAATAAATACACAAAGTTCTCATCACTTCTATTTGGTTAAAACAGTTTTTTTTTCTTCCACAAAGA
>NW_023339785.1:12345943-12351227 GCF_004916995.1 Morone saxatilis | reverse complement strand
TTTTTTTGCCAATTTGGACATAATTTTTGAATTAAAATTTAATATATTCTTTATTTTAAGTTTTTTGAAACCTTGAATCAGGTTGAGCTTTTCTTCATGTTTAGGTAAAAAAAGGAAATTGTGTAACTTTAAGAATACAAATATTTATTTTTTCTTCCAAGGAAGATATTTTGTATCTCGCACATTTTTCCAGCCTTTTTGTTCCTCTATTGCGCAAGAAACAAAAGCTACAACAATAGTGACTGTGCAAATAAAAAAAATAAGAAACAAAGAGAAAAATGCAAAAAAAGAAACACAATACGACATGCTGAACGTGACGTGGTAGATATATATATGAAACAAAAAAAGATGATCGCTCATATAACGCCATCAGATAATGTTTGTATAGTTTTCGTTCACACATTGGTTCTCTGTAACAAATACACAATCAAGCTGCACTTTGCTTAACTTTGCTGTATATTTGGTTGTTCACAGTCCAAACTGGCTTCAATGTCCAATGACTTCAAATCAGTCCTTGAAGTCAGAACAGAGGTGAGAAACATTTAATATACGTTCTCATTAAAAGGCAGAAATTTGTTTTAAAAATGCGGCAGAAGTTTATTCTCAGCCATGTTAAACATCCTCCATTATTTTTTCCCCTTTCCTGCAGAACCTGAAGCAGCAGCGCAGCAGGAGAGAGCAGTTCTCCCAGCCTCCCGTCTCATCTTCTCCTCTGATGGCCAACAACTTCAGTAAGTGTCCACATCTAAGCCTCACGCTTGTACTCACTGTGATTTTTACAAGGGTCTCGCGTTAAAGTAATGGCACCATAAGGGAAACACCGCATGCTGTTTTAGCTTCATGAAGGGCGTGTTCACTCTATTTTTAAGTTTTGTTTTTTGCCTCAGCACCATTTTGTGTTCACGCTTCACTCGGTTTGGACAAATCACAACTTAAAAATAAATGGATAAAAATGTAACACACTCACACACACAGATTTCTATCATAACATCTGGTCTCATTCTGCAGCACAAACTCTACCATCTCAAATTATATCCAACTTTATAAATCAATTGTAAAACTTATGTAAATATTGCCACGCTCATCATCAGTTTCATCTAACATAAAAATACTGCTGGCAGTTTCAAAAAGTGTAATAGAGTGAACACACCTTTATTGTTTCATTGTTTTGGCTATTAGGCAATATTCGACATGTCTGGCTCCTGCTCAGTTTACAGTTTTGCTAAATAAACAGCTCAAACGTTTTGCTAAACAGGCTTCTTACCAGAGACCCTTTAAATTAGCACAGGGTGCTCATGCTTCCTGTGCAGGCATTTACACTGCGAGTAAAATGTTTATGGACCGTCTATATTTCAACCTTTTTGGTTAAATCTCAAACATTGTGCTCACTGTTGATATCTTGAAATATAGCTAACAAATTGGTATGAGAGTTAAAAAAGGTTAGTCTTTTAAATATTTTATTGGAAAAAACCTATATCTAATTGAAAATTAGATATTAGACATAGAGTATAACTGTCTAGGCTCCAGTGCGTCTGCCTTTAACAATGTACAGATTATACTATTATGATTGAAGTATTTTCCAGAAACGGGTATTAAAATAGAAAGATTTACATCTTTTGGAACACACGTGGAGCCAAATGTCTACTCATCACAAAGAAAAAACAAGCTTATTATATTTTATTGCAATAAATAAAAAGCTCTATTAGTTTATATTTACTATTTTTAGGTTATTTACAATGAGCAAATGGTTGAACTTTAGCCACAAACGTATTTAGCCGTAGACGTACAGAAACATTTGGACTGGCAGTGTATTTTTTCGAACAGCTGTTGTAATAGGGAACTGCTCGAAATCCTTGTGAATGATTATTACTGTATTTGGTCATCTATAATGCAAAAATTAAAAAATATTTTAGGGAGCCGCAAAAAAGGGGCCCAGGAGCCGCATGCAGCTCGCGAGCCGCGCTATGACTACCAGGGCAATACAACCTCAAATTTAAAAGGTATTTCCCTGGAACGTTTGACTCTCCCAGCGGGTATAACTAGCCACTGTATGTGCCCGCTGTTTTTTTCCGCTCTATCACTGAGGATTTCTGTCTGATCTTGTTGAACACGTGTGTGTGTTTTGCTTGTTGTCTCTCTTTAGAGAGCTCGGTCCTGATGCAGGATGAGTCCAGGAGTATGGGGGATGTAGCTATCGATATGGACTCGCAGACCAATCCCTTGCAGCTCCAGCTTATTGATGAGCAGGTAGACTGTTGGTGTATATTTGTTAAAGACGGGCAGATGAAGAGGAATGTGTGCATCTAATTTGCTAGCTCGAAACTGGGAAAACTATTACTTATTGTTTATTTTTAAAGTCAGTTGGTGCACAGTGTTGTTATTTATTTGTACCAAGAATTAGAAAATCTTCCACCATAAACATTGGAGGATAAAATCTTAGGTGAAAAATGTGACCAAATAGGTCAACGTGGCCCATTTTTGAGAATTTGCTGGGTGTGCCATTACAGGACTCATACATCCAGAGCCGTGCAGACACGATGCAGAATATTGAGAGCACCATCGTAGAACTGGGCTCCATATTCCAGCAGCTGGCACACATGGTCAAGGAGCAAGAGGAGACCATCCAAAGGTAAGATGGAGAGTCGGTGAAAGAGAGATCTCTCAGAAACTAAGGAAATGATGAGATGTTAGTTTGGAATAGTTTGACATTTTGGGAAGGATGCTAGTTTCTCTCTTTCTCTCTACTGAGAGTTAGAAGAGAAGACTGACACTACTCTCGTGTTTGTGGTAAATATGAAGCTTGAGCAAGATTATCTTAGATTAGCACAGAGACTGTAAACAACTAACCTGGTTCTGTCTGAGGCTCAGACCATCCACATACAAGGATCTCTGAAGCTCTACTAATAAACACATTCTATAAAAAAAAACCTAAATGTAACAACTAGAAAAGTTGTGAGTTTGTGGGGGGTTGTATTTTGAAATGATTTATGAGCAATAATTTAACAATACAGAAAAAATAGGAAACTTGGAGTAAAAAAGGGGAAATTGAGAGCAAACGAGTTCTTACAGAGTTTGAGTATTGACTTTATTAAATGATTTCAGTTCACATTAATACCTTTCACTTTATGGACTAAAATATTGAGACATTTAATCATGCTTGCCAAGATAACTTGCCAGTTACCTCCCAAACTGACTGATTTGACAGTAGAGATTATAGCTTATATAGCTTATAGCATCTGTCATCCTCTCTCACTGAACTGCCTGTCATGTCTCTCTCACAGGATTGATGCTAACGTGGAGGACACCCAGCTGAACGTGGAGTCTGCCCACACAGAGATCCTCAAATACTTCCAGTCAGTCTCCTCCAACCGCTGGCTGATGATCAAGATCTTTCTCGTCCTCGTCGTCTTCTTCATCATCTTTGTCGTCTTCTTCGCTTAAAGAAAAGACGAGCGGCTGAGGGGAGGAGAAGTAAAAACTAAAGCTGGACTGAGACGACATGTCCAGACAACGTATTTTGAAGGACAGACTTCTCTATGAAAGTGACAGTTTGATGGAGACTTGGGAGACTTTTTGATTTAACACAGACTTTCTGGTCATTCCCAAGCTAAAGACTTTTGATCATAATTCAACAATTCAGTGAAGAATGAAGATGTTGAACTCTGTCCAAATGAAAGAATAAATTATCTAAAATTCCCACTTTGTATAGAGAGAGCAACATATTGCTCCGTATTGTACTTTGACCAATAATTCATAAACATTTAATCGAAATGGCTATAATTTAAATGGTTTGATTCTCCAAACTGTCTTTTTAATTTAGACCCCCCCCCCCCTTGTTTACCCCTTTTACCACATGTCATTATTATTATTATTTCAAAGCCAAACAACAGAACTGGAGTTTATCTGTGGATAATTTTTCCTTCTTAGTTTACTTTCTTGTTATTGAAGAGCATGACTGTGTCACTTCTTTGTCAACAATTCTCCACTTACCACCATTCAGTAATGATGTGAAATATTTTGTATTCAGTTATATTCTGTTTTGCTTTCAAAGTTTATTTGCCAAATGGGTACTCTTGTAGAACTGTGACACAACACAGACACTCACTGGTGATCCAGCATTTTGCGTCGTGGAGGCACAAGTGGGGCGTTACAGCAAGCTGAAGGGAACTTTGCCGGTTTGATTCAGGCACGAGCTGCATTAAAAGGTTGATGTTTTAAATGAAACTGTTGCCATTAGGCAGGTTGAATGGTTTAAAAACTGTAAAAGATGCACATTCAGTGCTGCAGAGAGACTAAGCATACAATTATAGTATTTAAACAGGATCAAGGTTTGACATCAGTGCTTATGAAGGGGTGAGGCTGGTTGTGAAGGCCCAGTAATGAAGTGTCTCAATCAGCCAGATTCCCTGGAAGTGTCTGGTTGGATGTCCCTGTTGTAGTTACTTCCCCTCTCTAATCTACCAGATGTTATTTAAATGACCACAGCTTTTTAAGAGGAAACAAAACATTCTTCCTATTTTTTTCCCTGTCTGTTTTTTTTTTTTTTTTTAGCCAAATGCCTTGACTTAATGTATAAAGTGCAAATAGTGATAATGATGTATTGATAAGAAAGTGCATATTAATAAAATAATAATGGGGTGCTGGCATTCATGGCTGAGCCTTTCTTGGACTAAGAGGATTAGCAGTGATATAATTAGCCATGCTGTGCTAAAAGGCCAGGTAGTTAACAGAGATGTTGGTATGCCGGTGCAGTTTTATGTGATATATTCAACACATTTACACCACAAAGATGTATCGTATTTATTTATTTATCACGGTACAGGCCCCAGAGGGGTACATACATATAAATATTTTCCCTTTTTAATCACAATAAGTGTAAAGGTCCATGTATCTTTCATTCCTTTTGTAAAAGGGCTTCAAGGCTACTAGACTTAAAAAATTTACACTTAACAGTTATCAGCGGGCCACAATTAGTCTCAAATGTTACAGAGCTGCACCTACGTTTAAAACAAAAAACAGACATCTTTGTGGAAGAAAAAAAAACTGGAATGCTGTTGGTTGTACTGTGGGTGCCATTAAGTCCAAAGAGCATAAAATCCCGTGCACTTTAAATCCTGGTTTAAATTTTTTTTATGGCCACGTGTTGTTGCTGTTTGTTACAGTTGTTCCACTCACACATGGTAAAGAATAAAAATAATACTTATATTACAATATACAAAATAGAAATGTATGTATATGTATATACATAAATAAAAGTAAGGATAAAAATAAAAATGGAAATAGA
>NW_023339785.1:12334381-12345919 GCF_004916995.1 Morone saxatilis | reverse complement strand
GCCTATATACAAAGTAAATGTAAACATATTCCACAGTGACAGAAATTAAATAGTAATGAGTTTAAGATTGTGGCTTACAGAAGTTATAGATAATTACAAGGAATGCTTGAATAATTAAAGAATAACATAATAATAATCAAGTGTATTACACTTATATCCAGAACCACAGTGGAAGTAAGTTTTAGACTTCACTCTGCAGTTGTTCAACCCAACTAAAACCATGTCTTTATTAATATTACTATAGTGTCCCGTACTGTGTGAGGGCAGTCGCACTGTAACCGTGGCGCCCCCTGGTGGCGGTGGGCGGAGCCTGCAGGGATTTTCCGCCACTAAAGTAGACGTGGCAGTGACGTCAATGCCGGAAATGACCCGGATCGTAACTTTAACTCCTGGGTTGATTAGTTTTCACCAGAAACATCGAGGGCTCTCGGAATATGCTGTAATATCGACTCAGGTGAGCTGGAACCGATCGATTTGTGTCTTTTAAATGAGGTCGAACCACACACGGTTAGTCGAGGTTGAATTTGACCCCGGTAGAACCGGAGAGACGGTAGGAAAAGCCCGGTTAGCTCCGCGTAGCTAACGTTGGTTAGCCGGTCAGGCCGTGATCAGCTGTGTGGCGATGGGCGGCCTGTACACAGAGAGAGAGCCGGTCCAGACCCGGGATAATCATCGTTACCTAATGATATGTATATATAGCTGTGGGTTCATTTGTTAGTTACTTTGTGCCGGTTGTCGCCCGGTTGTCGCGGTGGTGTCAGTAACGGTACCGGGACTGTCCAACCTGTTTGTTATCAGCTCACTGTTGTCAGCCTGTGAGCTCTTTATGTGCATTTAACACGTCTTTTCCCCCCGTTACTGCAGACATGTGTGTACATATGTCCATGAAGGGTACCCCACCTTGGATGTGAGTTTGTGTCCACACCGGGAGGTCTTCCTGTTTATCCCCCACACAGCAGAGGAGCAGGACCCGGCAGTCCCAGGTGGTTCTGGTCTACAGCGGGCTGGTGACCCTAAACCAGCGGCAGGATGACGTGCCGTGACCGGACCCTCGAGTTCCAGTCAGCCTGTAAATCTCTCCAGGGCAGGCCGGTATGTTGGCACAGGACACCTGCCACCACTGCACGATAATAACAGGGTCACTTTATGTACATTTAGGCATTTGGCCCAGCTGTACAGCAGCTTTACAACATGTAGAAGTACAATGGTGTGTTTGCACTGTCGTTTTTGTTGCGCAGATACGTTTTGATGAGGTTACTTTTGGTTTTGGTTCCTGGTTTATTTCCTATTTTGGTTCCACAGTTTGTTAGTCTGATCAGATTTATCAAACAACGCAGAATCCTTGGTTATGTTAAAGCACAAGTGTGTCTTCTTGTTGTCTCCTGACACTATGTGATTTACAATCTCTAAATTAATGGTAAATAGGGCTGAACAGATAAAATGTGTGACAAAACAACATATATAATGAAGTACTGTTGTTGTTGCCCGGCCCACAAATCTTGAGTTACAGATTTAACATGTTTGTTTGGTACAAACCCAAACAAATGTAACAATAATTTGATTTAATAATAATGATTTAATAGTTTCTTCAGTGAAAATTAAATATGTGATGCCAAAATGATAATTCCCACACTAATTGTGAATCATATCACAATATCTGTCAAAATAATCTCAAAAGGATGTTTTTACTATATTGTGCAACACTAATAGCAAATAGCAGTCGGTCAGTTATTCCACTTTTTAGGCCGATACTAGATATCACAGATACTGAAACAACCAGTTGTAGTACAGATATGCCAAAGATACCTTTGAGATGATTTAATTGTCTCAGTTACATAGTTTCTCTATAAGGGACCACTGATAAGTTCATTTTTTATTTTTCAACCATATTGTGGTCACCGTTCGTTAAAAAAACATCGGCCAGTTTATTGCTACCACATTGTTTTTCAACCCTCAAATATCACTCCTGGTGTTTGCCTCAATAACCGTGTATCAGGTGGACTATAATCCCAGGTTAGCAGTGCTCATACTGACATATTTCATACTCTTTTTTTTTTTTGATCTTCCCTAGCAGAATGGAGTCCAGCCCAGTAAACCGGCTCTCAGCGCCCTCAGGCAGCGCAGCGACTTCACAGTTATGGCCAAGTAAGTTCCTCTTCAGTTTCAATAGCTCATACATATTTGCTGAATGTTCTTTTTATGTTGGTTTTGTGTGTCGCTTTCTCCTCTTCTCTTTTTTGCATTTCAAAGCACATCTTAATTGCATTTGTAGAGCAGAATTTAATAGAAATCTCATTTATAGTCTTAAATGAGAAGCGTGATATAGATTTTGAGTGGAGAGTTTGGTCGGGGGCATGTTTGACTAAGCACAGTACAAAGACTATAAGCAGGGAGACTCAAAGCACAGAATAATCTAGTTTGTAGTTAAATGCAAATAAGCCTTTCTCCTAGTGTTGGAGTACTTCTTTAGTATGTGCATCACAGAGAAAACCACATTTTTGTGTGTTTGTTTCCTTGTAGGAGAATTGGAAAAGACTTGAGCAACACATTTGCGAAACTGGAAAAACTCACTATTTGTAAGTGTTCCTTTATTTTTATTTTAGCATCATTTAAAATGTACTAAAAATCTTGTGTGATAAAGTTCAAAGTGCTGATTGTCCATGTTGTCGCTTTGACGTTTTAGTGGCAAAAAGAAAATCTCTATTTGATGACAAGGCAGTGGAGATCGAGGAGCTAACATACATCATTAAACAAGTGAGTTGAATTGTTATTTATGAAAAGAGCAGCTCTCTAATAAAAATCATCTAATAAAATCTCCATTTCCTGTGTTTACGGTTTTTAGGACATCAACAGTCTAAACAAACAGATAGCACAGCTGCAGGACTTGGTGAGGTCCCGCGGAGCTCCGGGTGGCCGACATATCCAAACCCACTCCAACACTATAGTGGTGTCATTACAGGTATATTTAATAGCAGCGAATTTCTCTCGCACACGTCTCTCTCCTCTCTCTCATAACTGTGTTCTCTAGTTACGTCGTACTCGTATCGGCATGATATAACGAGAGTCGAGCACCAATAGCATCTATACCGTATCATGTACACAGCGTACCGCCATCTGCTAGACAGTTACTGCCTGATATTGCACTGAACAACTATATCAGACACATCTTGAGCGAGGTCTTTCAATGCGTTCGTTTTTCTCTCTTCTACTTGTCTCCACCATTTTATCTGAGATATCAGTGACTACTAGTCCAACGTACCTGTAATGCATTCGCGCATGAAGGTAAATTTATTTCAGTCTAAAATGTACTAGACGATATCAAGATATAAGCATGCGATTCCTGGCCTACAAAATTATGTCTAGGGGGAAACACAGCCATTTCTTGGTATGCTGTTTGTCTTAGCTTCAGAAACATGATCATAATACCAGTAAATGCTCTGAGATAGTGTTTGACACTCATTTTAGAGAAGAGACAATTGTGTTGAGAGAAAGCAAGATACAGGAAAGTTACTCCATTCAGATTAACAAGTGCTAAAATGGGTATCTGAGTATGATGAGTGCAGGTAGAGAGCACCAGAAAACAAGAATTGTTGAGTCTTTGTTACCTTAGAATGAGATCGGATTGGTGGTAATTGTACAGAGTTGGACGGTTTACCTGTGGCTCACCGATTGAGGACGCTATGTTCTCAACAAGCTCGTCGAGAGAGAGGCACAAACAAAGACCTAACATAGTGGCTAGATAGGGCAACTTTACGCGCTTTGTATTCTCATGTGTTATGAGAGAGCATGTCTCAAGACCCACATATACTTATTACGTGCTGGAGTTCACTCGCCATGGAAATCTGTACAGCTTGTGACCGTGCGCAATGTAGATGGATGTTCACCTAACATCAATTGGATGCACCATGCTAGGAAAGTTATCGGAGGTTTTCTGACGAGGAGTGCAGAGCTTTTGAGAAAGCAGCGTATTTTATGGAGCATTATCTGTTCTCATAATTGAGTATGGATTACTGCACTCTCCTTGTTGGTCTTCTTTACAGTCTCACATCTTCTCATCGTTAGTCATCTCACTCTTCTTTTTTCTCCACTCGTTCGTCACGGTTCGTTTGATTGTGAGAGATTGGAGTCACACAGCGAGAATAGAAACGAAGCGAGAGAAGAGTGGTATTTGTTATGCGTTCCTTTGGGAGGGGGTTGTGTTGTCACGCACGACACGAAAGGACAAGCATAGTGAACGTATCGTGCCAGAAAATTAGTGTTCTATCGTACGTAAAATCGGTCTCCAATCCATCTGGCTTTTTCTCATAAAGCAAGCTACTGCAACTCCTTGTCAGATATTATCCCCCACATCATCTGCGTCAATACCATAAAGCGAGCAGTCTGTTTGTAAAATAATGAAAGAGCGCAGATATGAGAAGTATGTTCAACTTTGCTCGATAATACAGCATGTTGGCGGTTCTTCAGGCTGAGGATTTCATCTGATCTACATCATCAACTTCTAATAGTATGTGTAAATTTTTTCATATCCAGAGTTAGCTCAGCACCATGGCCAAATTCAATCTTACTACTACTACACTCTTCAACACTCACGCCCGCTCGCCTCACGCTCGCTGTAGCATGTCTGCAGAGTCTTTGCACGTTTGATATAATCCAGCGAATTCTGTGTTCCTGGAATATAATAGCCACCTGCGGACTCTTGCATACGCCCAGAAGTCGTGTCAGTATGCTAAGTTCATAGTACGTCCAGGCCTTATATAACGGTCTTACTCCACTGCTTTTTTTGTCTCACGCAGTAGTCTTGTGTTCGAGGCAGTGCTAATCTGCGAACACTGTTATCTGGGCCTTGTATGCTTTTATGTTTAGATAATTGCTGTTGATCTAGGCTACCTCTCGATGTGTTGTCGATGTAGTGTAGGTGTGTTTTGTGTTGTGTGTTGGATGTAGATGCTATGGTCGAGATGAGGTGTATTAGGAGAGAGTGGTGGAGACGACGAGTGAGTATTCACAGACATCGAGAGTAAGACTGGAAGATTGAGAGAACGAAGAAAGAGAGCGCGAGTGATGAGAGAATTAGAGAGAAAAGGACACTTGAGCTGACGAGAGAGACGAGAACGAGAGAGTATAACAGAGACGATCCATTGTATAAACACACAACTTATGGAAGTGAAGTGGGATATTGCATAAAGGATGGTATGATTTTGCTCTAGATGCACCTAGAAAAATGTATAACAGCTGTAAGAAAGAGTCTAGAGATGAAAAGCGAGTAGACTCTCAAAGTCATAGAGACACATCAATGTATACATTTCTTCAATGTTATTAATTGTGAGGGCGGAGACTGAAGAATGAGATAAGATATTTGTGGTTTATGCCGCTGATCTCACCATTATAAACTCTTCCAGGCACTTTTTTATATTCGCTGAAGATGCACAATGCAGCATCCAGTTTATTTCTTCATGTCTTGGCATCTGAATTATATATCGCAGCACTCCAGAGATAGGAAATACGGCGTTATACCTCTATTCTACCTTAACACATTGTATTGAGCACCATGTGATTGCCTATCATACTGGCACACCATTGCCTACTTAAAATAGTCCACCGCGGACACCTCCCCATCTCTGTGAGTAACAGAGAGGAACAAATCAAACCCACACCTTCGATATAACACAACGGCACTCTTAACGGCTTCTATGGATTAACTAGCATGTGATATAACCTGTGAGGATCCGGGCACGGGGCATTTATTTGCTTGAAACAGTGTATCTGTATGTTAAATCTCATAGGTGGGCTTATTGCAGCCGAGCAACAAGCTGCACCATCACACACAAAAGATTGATCAAAAAATGTCCATATTGGCTCGTCTTGTTCACGCCTGTTAAAAGTTCGACTATTCGGCTTACACAAGACTATTTTAGCACGAAGAGCGACTCAGCGATCACACATCTGCCAAACACACAAGTGTAGGCTTCTTATCTCCTGGCATATAAGTTAAAGATTAAATGAAAAACTGAGAGGCTATAACACTAATTAAGGAGTCTCTCATACTAACATATCCATGGCCACCAGACTGGACGGATGAGCAAAAATAATAGAACTAGTTTCTCTATTGATTCTCTAAAATGCATTTACAGAGTTATAAGTTCACGATTGCGCGCTCACAAATAGAGCAAGCTCTATATAAGCGGTTGAATTACTAGAACCGATGGTGACTTACTGACTGAGGAGTACTTAAATACACAATAGAGTCATTATGGATGAGTTACCAGTACAGATGCATCTGTATATGTGCAAAGGAGCTGATCTCCTAACATTGAGCTTAGATATGTGTTGTGATGATAGTGTATGATGTGTGGTATTAAACCGTATGCGAATAACATCTTGAGTTCTACTATGACAATATTAGCAATGACCATAAAAAACGAGCCGCGATATCTCAATTGACATACTTAAGGAAGTTAAGAATAATCAGCAGTATCCCACTTATATATAATATAGGATATAGAAGTAGGCCAGCCGCAGGGTTACTGAGATAGTGCAATTTGTCAATTAGTAAAAAATAAAAATTTTATATAATATCTTGTCCTTGATAATTAGTTATATGGTCTCTGTCACCAGAGAATTACCAAGTACTTAGTATGCTAGAATCCAATAAAGTTGTTAAAATTCCCCTGAGGGCAAGGTGAATCTGTCTGTAATATCAAATAATATTTCTACATACATAAACAATTTTTGCAATCAAACTAGATAGTATTGTTTTGATATAATATATTCAACTTAAGAATCTACTATACGTATATCATTATCTCTCTAGGGTGCACAGTTCATTATTGTCAATTTTATAAATTATCATTGTGCATTCTCTCACTACTCACTGGTCTCCGACCTCTACACCAATCACAGAGAACAATAGTTCTATTGAGATACCTCATATAACAGCCTACATATATGCAGACGCACCTAAATGCTCAATATATATGCTAGGAAATACATATATATGCGGTGAGAGAAAGAAAGATGCCATTTATAGCAGGTGTAGACGTTCATATGTCTCTTATGACACTACTACTGTTGTATATAATAGAGTATTCCCTTATCCAATGACATAACCAAACAACCATGTATAGCAGACATATTCTAAACTATATATACGCTACAGCATATTGTCTATTAGAGCTTAACTCTCGGGACGTGGAGCTGTGGCTGGTCTCCACTTGATCAAGCTAAGTTAGTTGAAATATGACCTGAAACACAGGGACATATAGGATATAGAGACCTCTAGGGTTAGTCATGGAGTTAACACACACTATGGGTGCCTATTTAAGTAGCCTGTCCAGGCAGGATGAGAAGTAGTGGTTACATGACAATTATTATCCTTCAGTTAACTGTGGGAATATACATGTGCAAACAAAAAGAATCGATAAATACCCTAGTCAAAAACAGTATTATTGTTTATATAAGAGTATATCTATGAATCACAGGCAAAAAACAATTATTAATATGTCACTCCATGCTCGTAAGATAACTAGCTCAGAAGATGAACACAAAAGAGAGAATGTCGACAAAGCGGGAGAAAATATTAGGCAGAGGATATTTATATAGTTGTTCAATCAGTGAAGACCTATTAATAGTAGGTATTCTGGATTTGACAAACCATCTGTCTCGAGCGCGCTAACACTGGTTCACGCCGCGCGCGCGCCGCCCCGTCCTCCGCACGCGCGCACGGCACACTCTCACCACCCCCCCTCCCCCCGCGCTCGCGCCTACCCCCACCAGCACGCCCCCCCATCCAACCACAGCCGTCGCACACACCGCGCACCGCCGCTCTCTCGCGCACCCCTCACCCCCCACGCACGCGCCACTCAAGCAGGGGTTATATAGCGAGCAATAGAGATCAAGGCGCTCGCTACCAATTTTTCAGAAGACTTCAATTACACAGAGGGTATATTGGCGGAGAGTGGTAAGGTGTCACTGTGGGTTTTTTATTTTTAATTTATATCTTATCTATCAGCATCAGCCTTCACAAAATCAGCTACCCACCACTCTGACTTATCTAACATCCACATGTGTGACTGGTGGAAATATTTCCGCTATTGCTACAGTTACATTGGTAATGGAATTGTTACCTCAACACACAAACTAGTACAGGCACACGTTATTTAAACCGGATCACCCATGGGTAGTCAATATTAAGTGCTGCATCAAAGCAAAAGCTATAGAGTTTAAATTGGGTGAAGGCACAATATTTCATGGTCATGTGGGAGATCACACACCATTGTCAAATATAAAAAGAAAGAGTAGCATGAATATGAATGATACGATAAGCCTAGATGTGCCAGGTACGAGGATAATGGTATAGCTTGTTATTACTGACTCTCCATTGCTCCCGTCACCCATGCGCGGTTTGTTGCGATTGTCAAGATCTACTCCCCATGTATATAGCATAGAGCCATGAAGATCTGAGAGATGTGCATAGTAGTTTTTCACTAGAAGAGCCGTTGCTCATTCGTGTAGAAACAGTCCATTTCACAGTATTGTTGGTCACAAATCATCTTTTACACACACCTCTAAAATAACCTTAAGAGGCACGCGTCGACTCGATGCCATGAACGAGAGTCAGGACACAGGCTCACAATCTTTCTATTGCGCAGACATCCCACATCCGTCGGTCCATGTCTAGTTGTCTGATATTTTCCATAACAACTGGCCACGCATTCTGACTTACAGGTTCACTTCACCTACAATAATCATGGTTCAACACTATGCTGAACAGGATCATGGTGCACGTGTTGGTCTATGCACAAAGACGAGGGAGCCTATACAGTACTTTGAGACTGATAGAACAAACGTGTTGTTTACTCGAATATCAATAGAAACATCAGAAGATTATGTATATTGATATTATTTAGACAGGGTACGAAATTATGTAACAACTTAAAGATGGATGACCAGTATATGACACGTCGAACCTTCTTCCACCATCATTGATATCCAACTGTACTTATGAGCAAGATCATCTATTGATTCTGAATTGTAGAGATATGGCACATATACTTAATAAATTCTTAGAGAAGATGATACTAAGGCAGCTTCCTCACTATGACGCGCAAACGTAGTTGTAGCAATTGCGGATAACAAGTGACTTCACATGGTTGACTTTCTCTCAGATTATATACACACCCTTTTTTATTAATACCCACACCTCTATACAAAAACATGATATTCATAATATGTCAATTTGATCCTGATATATCTACATCCATGGTGAGTATGAATATAAATCAACATATTTGTACCACTCACCGCCTATTTAATTTGTATCCATTAAAACTCGCAAGTACGACACGAATGAGACTGTACGCTTAATCCCTGAATGCTATTTAGAGATAAATGTTTGAGGGTGAGAAAAGAAGCTGGATGACGTACTAAACAATGTTGCTACAACTTCTAGTGTTGCTAACTTGTGCTTGCCAGGAGGTTTAAATACCAACATGAACTTTTAGGCTTTGTGGTTACGGCAATGCTGGATTCACAAACCAAGCAAAGTGGGCAAATGTCCAAATGTTAACTTGTGTTAATCAAATTACCACACACAAGGTTATAATAATTTTCCTGCATTGGAAGGGTTGTACATAAATGCACAGAGAGGGAAGAAGAATGAGGATTACTAACAGGGTGATTAGTCTTTATTCTGCACCTGGGGAATTTTATTCATATGTATTTATTTATTTTATTTATTTATATTTTATTTATTTTATTTTATTTATTTTTAATATTGGAGTCACCTTTCCTCAACGTTTCCGAAGTCGTCAGAAATCAGACAATATCTTCCCATACCGAGGGGGGACAATTAATAAATAAATAAATAAATAAAATCCCCCAGTGCAAATCACCTGTTAGTAATCCTCATTCCTTCCCTCTCTGTGCATTATGTACAACCCTCCAATGCAGGAAAATTATATAACCTTGTGTGTGGTAATTTGATTAAACACAAGTTAACATTTGGAGCATTTGCCCACTTTGCTTGGTTTGTGATCCAGCATTGCCAGTACCACAAAGCCTAAAAGTTCCCATGTTGGTATTAAACCTCTGGCAAGCACAAGTTAGCAACACTAGAAGTTGTAGCAACATTGTTTAAGTACGTCATCCAGCTTCTTTTCTCACCCTCAAACATTTATCTCTAAATAGAAATCTTCTGTCGTCTTCAGAGTTAAATGGAAGGTAAAATGTCTTCTATAGGATGTAGAATCAGGATCAAATTGATTTATTTGTGTGTATATATACAAGGAATTTCACTTTTCAGGAATCACTACTGCCGTGTTTCATTTGAATTAAGATATAAATCAGAACAAATTGTTTATGTTGTGAAATGACGTGAGAGTTATGTTGTGTAAAATGAACCCTGCTAAATCATAATATTGGTCAGATAAAAATGAGTCACTTCAGACTGATGCCTGCTGCAACCAGAACCTGATCCGTCATTAGTGATTTGTAGGTGAAGTGAACCTGTAAGTCAGAAGGTGGAGGAATGAACAGACAGACAGACGGAGGATGTGATTGGCTGCTGTCTCAGGTGAGTCGACCTGCAGGTATGGTGCATGGTATGGACAGAGAGATAACATCCAGCAGGCTCTCTGATCTCCTCTCACTCCTACTGGTACCCGCATCCTCCGCCCGACAGGATTGAGCATGCCCAGACCACAACTATGCCCTCACCTACTTATCTGCTGGACCCCCAACCACAAAAAAACCCCAGCCCTCCACCCCATACCTTGCACCACCCCTCACCCCTCATGTCATCTACGCTCCCTGTTCACCTTTTATACCTCTCTATAACCCACGTAATGTATCTCCGTCCTCTGAAACACTCCCCTTCGCGCTCTCACACATTATTTGATGTTTTAATCTGTTTTTGGTGAACACATCTTCATCAGGAGAGAAGAGGATAGTTTCTCTTTCAAGATCTCCATTTTCTTTTTGATTTTATCTTCTTTGTTCTGTGAATTACATTCAATTATTAAATTATATCTAATTTTATTATATTCTTATATTGTTGATATTTTAGTGGAGCCCACAGCCTGGCTCTGACATTAGATATATCGGGTGGTTGGTCGGTCCATTACACTGGTCCAGACTAAATATCTCAACAATTATTGGATGGATTGAACAATGGATTTTGTACAGACATTCGTGGTGCCCAGAGGATGAATCTGATATTAATGATCCCCTGAGGTTGATGTTTGTAGTTTTCAGTGAAATATCTCAACAACTAATTGGTGAACTGTTATGAAATGTGGTTCAGACATTCACTGCCCTCAGGGTGAATTTTAACAACTTTATTGTCCTCAGACTTTCCTCTGGTGCCGCCATCAGGACAAAATATTTATTTATTTACTAATGACATTCCCATCAGCCTCGGCTGCACTTCATCATAAGTGTTAATTAGCAAATGTTAGCATGCTAATATGCTAACCTAAGATTATGAACTTTATACCTGTTTAACATCAGCATGTTAGCATGTTTATGTTAGCATTTAGCTCA
>NW_023339785.1:12311177-12334362 GCF_004916995.1 Morone saxatilis | reverse complement strand
TACATGTGGAATGGCTTTAGACTCTTGTTAATAATTAGTTTTAGGTCATGTAGCAGTATATGTTAGTGTTTTTTTTACATTCTGAGTTATTACACTTATATTATAAACACTGTGCAACCAGCTTCTGCAAAACTGGACACAACTACAGCTAACAGAGCAAAACATTTGAATTTGGCTGTCATGTTTGCACTGGATTCTCAACCCGTTAATATCGCAGACCCAGTTTCCCATGTAGTAACAAGAACTGTAAATCTTTTATCGAGGTTGATGTCCTTCAGTGGACTGGGACAGATGAGGCCTGTGGATCCATGTTTCTGTTGGAGATAACGCCGTTTGTTTGGTCTGTAAAATAAAAAAAAGGTTCTTTGTATTCCCAAGAGACATTAAAAAACACTCACTTTCCTGTCAGTTTAACAGAATCCAGCAAACACGCATGACTTTTCTTTACACTGCACATATTGAACTGAATCTCTCTCTTTCTCTCTCAGTTGTTAATCTCTGTCTCTCTCTCTCTTCTCTTGCGGCTTCTCTGGGGCGTCATTCCTCTCTTACATCCGTCCGTCTCTTCTCACAACCACACCACACACACAACGCATGCACACACACACACACAGGAGTGCTGATACCATCTAACAAAACACACTTACAGGCCAGATAGCGTCCAGTACCTGCTTCAACACAGCTGCTGCTACAAAAGCAGGGAGGAAACCATGGCTGGAGTTATTAGAAAAACACGACTCTGAATGCAGAGAAAGCAAGGTGGAAAAATACAGGAAGTCCTGATACAAGTGCAAAGACTGAGAGAGACAGGGGGTGATGGATGAAGTGAGGGATGCAGTGAGCTACTGGTTGAAAATACACATAAGAAGTGAAAATGTACAGAGAAACAGCTGAAGAGCCACATGTACGTGTGAGCAATTACAGCGTTTCTGCCTCTTCATTATTCACCGCTATGATGACGCAGTTTTGGGGGTTTCTGACGAGTGCAGAGCTTTGAGAAAGCAGATTTTGGAGCATTTTCTCTGTATTGAGATGACGCACTCTGTCCTTTTCTTTCTGTCTCCCTCTCTCTGTCTCCCTAATCTTGCAGCTATATTTAGTACTGGCATAATGCCCTTCCAGACAGATAAGTTGGCAACAGAATTTATCTCCTCTCCTCTTCCATCCTCTCCTCTCTCCTTCACACTTTGTAGAGAGTGATGATGGCCATCGATAATACTGTCATGCAAGCTTATCAATTTACAGCCAGTAACTGTGATATAATCATTAACTTATTACCATTCTTTTGGTCTAAAGTCTGCTCTGTAATGTAAGGAGATAATTGGGGACTCGACATCATATTGCCAACAATTTTCATCATCATCATCATCATCATCATCATCATCATCATCATCATTATAAAAGGCATAGTGCTCAGCAGTACCAGTGCAGACAGGTACTGTATGTGCACACAATACACAGACAGTATCTCCTCTCTCAGGCTCCCTCATTTGAAAACAACACACAAATACAAACTGTACTTTTGTTGAACAGCGTCCACTTAGCCTCAGCTGACAGACTGGGGTAAACATACTGTAACAGTAGCACAGGCAGAGCAGGGTCATCAGCTCAGTTACACTTTTAATACCACTTTTAGATATTTCTATTTAATGTTTTAGTCATAATAATAGATAATAATGTTATGTTTTTGAGTTAAAATATCTTAATTTGGATTTTCTAAGCATGTGTTTGCCCTAACCCACCCCTTAAAGTCTCCATCCCACCCTTTTGCCACCCCATGAATATTTCTCTAGATCTTCCCCTGTATCAAACTGAGCAAGGTTCCTTTTTTTTTTACTGAATTAAATGTTTAATTAGTAAAAGGAAGAATTGGTTAGTTTGTCTTTTAAAAAAATAATGTGTTTTCACTTTAAGTAAAAGAAGTAATATAATATACTACAGCTTTATTATCATCAAAATATACTAAACATAATCGTGATGCAGCAGAATGGCTCCAGCAAGTGTTAAATCATTATATAATATATAGCTGTATTATTACTATTACTGATGTAGCTGGCTGAACTATTGTACACACAGTCGGGTAGTTTAATCCACAGGGAAGCATTATATTATATGTGTGAGTGATGATAGTGGTATTGTTATTGATAATGGCTGAATGTTCTCTTTAATGTAATTCTGTCTCTTGCAGTATATCATTTTATGTGAGTTGGTTTTTAGCCCTTGATTTACATGACTTAAACTCGTTCTCTCCTAATGGAGCACAGGACATTCACAACTCGCCTCCATCGCCCCCGGTCCTGGGCCGCCCTCGCCACCTCTGTCCAAGTGTACTTTAGTTCTTTTGCCTCTGTGTCTTTTGACATCCTCCAGCTGTTTCTGGGTTTTCCTCCTTTTTTGTTCCCTTGTGAGTTCCATGTTCGAGCCTGTCTGGTTTTGTTTGGGTGTGTGCAATCTAACCCACTTCCTTCTCCTCATCTTGGTGTCTGGTTTGTATTGATTGGGTTTCTCCACGATTCTGAACTGTAAAGCTGCACTGATTTATAACTGGTGCTGAATATCTGGAGTTTAGTGTTTACATATTTCCTTTGAGTTGCAGATGGGTGTAACAATAGTGTAACAAATAGCCTTCCCACTTTGGGTTTGACTGTCTGCGTCTGTCCCTCCATCTCAGGTGTGGACGTCTTCTGGCTCTGCTCCTTCCAGTCGGATGGGGTCATTGCTGGTGCTGTTGATGCACGTTACCTTAAGGGTCTTATCTATGTTGTCTTGGCTGATGGTTTGTCTTTGTTTCCCTTCATTAGACAGGACAGCTTGAAAGATGGACAGCTAAGGGGGGAGAGAGAGGTGGGAAAACATGCAGCAAAGGACCACAAGTTGAATTTGATGGCTGCTGCAGCAAGGCCTCAGCCTTGGTACCCGGGAGCCATACAAGATAATTTTAAAGCTATAGTAAAGTTGAACTGGTCACAAAGTAACAAGTAACCTAGCTCTAAAATAAATTAAAAAGTACAATATTTGCCTCTGAGGTTTATCTGAGTAGCTGAGGTGGTAAAAGGACACACATTCAAATAGAAGTACAGATATTTGTGGAAAAAAAGACTGGAAAAGTAGAATTACTGATTCAACTCTCTCTCTCTTGTTGATTTTGGGAAGGTTTGTCAAAAAATGGATGGTGTAAATTAAAAAGTTACTAATACTCATGTAAAGTTACCTGAAAAAACTACTTAAGTAGCTAAGTATTTGTACTTTGTTACTTCCCACCTCTGTGGAGTAAAAGTATAAAGTATCATAAACTGGAAATACTCAGTACAAGTACCTCCTAACTGTACTTGAGTAAATGAACTTCGTAATTTTCCGTCACACTGCGTGGGGCTGCACACCTTTGTACTCTGGCAGCTTCTGACTCAGCAGTACAAATGAGAGGAGGACACGGAACAATATTATGTCTCATAACACCACCTCACATCACACACACGCTTACTCTGTACCCAACTCCCAGGGTGTCACTGTAATCTAAAGTGGCTGTTTACCTTTCATTACCGTCAAAAGGAGAGATTAAAACAAAGAGATGAGGTCAAAGCAGAGGGATGTTCGCCGGGGACAGCAGCGTGGATAAACAGTGACAGGAAGAAAACGACAGGTTTATATATGAAAAATAAGACATTTCCTTTAATAACTTCTGTAACATCATGGTTGTATCCTGGTATCATTTTCAATATATTTGACGATGCAGTATACACTTTTATGTGGACATTGAATCGATTAATTGGCATTTATATACTAATACAACATAAAACTGCATTGTTTTCTACAAAGACATCATAATAGGGCACAAATGGTGTAGCAGCAAAAAAAGAGTGTAGGTTTTTTCTTTATACAGAGGCTACAGTAGTACAATGTATTTGCAGAGAAGAGATTCATTGCAAAGTACAGCTAAAATGAAGTTACAAATACATCTCTAAAGTATGCACTACGTCATACACAAGGTCACGGCTGGATATTAGTGATTATAAAATGTTATATAGTTTAGTAAGGGGTCTCTATAGGCTAAGACACTGGAGGCTAGAACAGGGCTACCTTTACAGTACAATGTAGACTGTGTACATACAAAGCACACTGATGTTTGATACTGACACAGATCAGGACATTTGAATAGGATATTAATATGTCCAAGCTGTATATCTTAAAGAGTTGTGATGTTGAAATGAAACTAATGCTTTCCGATGGACTTGTTGCTAAAATTAAAAACTAATTTGGTCACAAGAAATAACAACTGAAGCCCCATAAGCCCTCAAAAAGTGATACCAGCACCACAACTCTTTTAGGTGGAATGTCCTTGATAATAAGTCATACATGTCTGCATGAGTGGAGCTTTTTCGATCTGAGTCCATTTGCTCCTTCAGTTCTGCCTTCAACTAAATTTCTTTTTTTCCAGTGGACTAATGTACAGTATGTGCAAGTGCAATCTGTATTGGGGTTCAGGGATTTTTAGGCTTACCAAAACATTTGTTTGCTTGTTCCCAAAATGATCAAGAAATGAAGTCTATAAGAAAGAAGAAAGAAACTATAATTGCATGAGCACAAATAGCTGCAATAATTTTTAAAATTCATATTTACAGAAAATTAAAAATTTGGTAAATACGCTTTCTTACTGAGAGTTAGATGAAAAGAAGCTGCCAGTTAGCTTAGCTTAGCATAAAGACTGGAAGCGGGGTGAAACAGTTAGGTTAGCTCTGTCTAAAAGTATCAAAATTTTATATTAGCGCCTCTAAAGGGTAAAATTGATAATTTGCTGTTTATGTGGACTATATTTTAGCTAAAAGCAGTGACTTCCCACAGTTTCTGCTGGTTGCATGTTCATAGTTTGGCACAAAACCTCAACTTTTTCACAATATATATATATTTATATATATTAAATAAAAGAGATTAACTAGTGAGTTTTTTAGGTGCATCTATAAACATTGACTTATTTTTTACCTTCCGACAATCACTAGCTGTTTCCTCCTGTTTCCAGTGTTTATGCTCCAGCTTCATATGTACTGTGCGCTGTATCAATCTTTTCATCTAACTTGCAAATTGCAGAAGCGTATTTCTCATAGTGTCAAACTATTTCTTTAAAGCCAAAAATTGCCAGTACTTTGAAGCAACAAACACTTTGAGAAACCATCTCCTGTTCCACATTATCACACAGTGTCCAGGTCTGTACTCAGAGGACCAGTTCAGTGCTCCTCATATGAAAAATGCTTCCCTTCAGATTACTAAAACGCACATAGAAAACTCCTATAAGTTTGTCTAAACCAGTGATAATTACTACAGATCTGCTGCAGCTGCACATCTCTACACTGGAGACTATGCTTATTGCTAAATGTAAATAAAAAAACAACATCATTATCATAAAAGGTCTGAAATAACACAGAGAGAGTAACAACAATGCTCTAATACTTGGTCATTAATATGTTATGATATAGAGGTAGTGATTGAAGCATTGATTGACAGTAATAAACACTGAACAATGGACTCGAGCGTGGAAAAAAACAATTTCATCTCAAGAGAGTATAAATACAGAGCTTATCACACCAGCTACTAAAACAAAGTTCTTTTGCTCGAGGCTGACACACAAATAATTCAGACTCTGGACTTCAGGGAGACTACAAACATGAATGCTGGAGTTTAAAAGCTACTGTTGAAGCTAGGAAGTCACTGGTAAAACTGAGCACAGGACAAAGGGTCTGAATGAATCAAAAATAGGTTTAAACTCCATGACCCGCCATTATGCCTCCTGGGCTCCGGCTGCAGTCTGCCACGCTGACTGACAAGCTGCTCAAGACCTCATTCTTTCTGAAACAGTCGCAGTTCCAATCCCTGTTCCCACCCAGGAGCCAAGTAGTCGTGAACTAACATAGAGTTAAACCGTGAGATTCAGTCAGAATATAAACAAGTTATGTTCCAAATGAATAATACTCTTTCCATCCCAGCTCTAACACGCAACAAAAACAGCCATGTTTTCCTTTCACTGCACTGGGAACAGCTATTTGCTTGGTTTCTGTGTGCTGCGGACAACACTGCCCCACTGATTGTTTGAATTACACATTATAATGTATATAGTCTCCCATCTGTAGCCTGTGTGAACCGTCTCTGTTTAAATTCAATACATTTGAGTATCGGTTTAGATGCAGCGTGTGTATGTAGCCGGCCACCCAGCGTGACTCTTTGTGCAGACGGATTAAAGATGAACAGAAACAAAACAAAGACACATCCTGCAATATAGAATATCTTTTCAATCAACTTGACATAATTATAATAAAATATAAAACAGAGGCATATAATACAATATTAAATGAAGACTTTGCAGTAAATTGCAAATTTAAACAACTGACATATATTTGCACACTTGGTGTGGCACAAACATAAGCTTATGGCTACCTGCATTCATTTCACATTGTGTGTGTATCATGTATGTGTGTCTGCTATAGCACAGAGTGTGAGTGACTGTGTGTGTGTCTGCATCTGCAGTGTCGTCTGTGTTCCTGGTATTATAAGTGTGAATGTTTGTGTGTGAAGCAGTGGACAGCCGCCAGGCCTCATTATTGTCATTCTCCTCACTGCCTAAAAGAGAGGCAAAGCGGCTGCTTTCAATCGAGGAGCCGAGGAAAGATGGAGACAAAAGGCCCAAATTAAACAAATGCTGGAAAGCGGCTTGGAGAGCCAGCCCGTGGTCATACGCTTTGAATGAGAGAGAACGGCTGCAGGGATAACCCATCTGGGTCTTTCAGTGGCGAGACCACACAGATACACTCCATCCCAGCATTCAGCTCAATTATAGGTCCACGCACACTGGGGTGCCAGTTCATATGCATGTCCTATGTGCTTCTGGTATGTCTGAGTGTAGATGTGTTCATCTATAATCTGTTGCAGTTGTTTTTCAAATCCTCAGCACACAAAAGGGCCTTGACTTCACTCTAGAATCTGTCTCAATGTGCAGTTTGACTACGAAAAAAAAAAAAAACTTCCACGTAGGACACCTGCATAAGACCGATCCACTTCCATCCACTGCTTTTGTATAGTATGATCATTTGTGTTTCCACTGCTTTCTTGTATTCAAACTGCAGTCCAACCTCCAAACCACAGCAGAGCCGGGGCACTTTTAAACTGTGTGACTGTGTCCACCAAGAAAGAGTTTGTTTGAAATTCACTTCGACATCTCTCGTTTAAGTTGCCATCATGCTGCAATTTCATCCCTCCACTCATGGGATGGGTTTTGTGACTCTACATGTCTGTACACACATGTACATTTGGACTGACAGAAGCGAGGAGGTGGGATGATGTTTGGCTGCACGCACACACACACACAAACTAGGGCGCTGCTACGGGTTTTTGTGTGCGCTAATATTTCCTTCAGTCTGAGGTAATGGATGTCCAAGCGCCTGTATGTTCCATGGCACTGATGCTGAGAGTGGGCGATGAATCAGCAGGGATTGGTGGCAACAAGGATGTGAAAAGAAAGTGGGCGGACACATCAAGTCCTGATGGCATCACACCTGGAACAAACAATAAAGAGAGGAATGTTTCAGCGCAACAGACACCGAGCTGATTCTCACACGTATGATCGATTCTACAGTTGTAATTGTCCACGGTCATATACTTCTTTCCATCAATTTGGTGTTCAGTGTCTTACACAGTGTGTATTAGGCAGAGCCTGGTTCAGCTAAAGGTGCTTCACTGAATACATTTCTCTAAAGTTACAATTGCAAAAATGAATCCTGATTTAGATTCATAAATTATTTAATTTGAGTTGTATTCCCAATACTTTCAACGACTGTCTGTGTACAGTTGTGTTTTAGTTGCATTATTGGTATGTTGTGTGTGGACTGACCTGCAGCGGTGAGGGTTGAGCCTCCGGTTTTTCCGACTGCAGCTCTCAGCTCTGATGGTGCAGAGGCACTGACAAGACGTCGCATCCAGTGCCCACTTTCTCCCTCGGCAGGGGCGGCAATGAGGACTTGGAGATGGTGACGGAGAGGGAGAGGGGGAGATGCTAGTGGGAGGAGGTGATGGAGGAGGAGGAGGAGGAGGAGAGGATGGGAGATGAAGAGTTGGGGGAGCATGGGTCCTGGATGGAACAGGGGTGTAGGAACAGCAAAGTTACTTGAGAGTCTACAGCCGTGTGAGCCGCCCTGTGAGGCTGTTAGCTAAATGTTAACATCAGCATGCTAATATGCTCACAATGAGAATACTAATGTTCACCCTGTTAGTTTAGCATGTTAGGATGCTAATGTAGAGCAGTGGCTGATGGGAATTAATTAGTTTTGGAATAAACCAAATTAAAGATTTGACCTGTTGATGGCGCTAGATGAAAAGTTATGAGATCACCAAAGTTTTGAATTGATCCTATGGGGACATGAACATCTCACTAAATTTAATGACAAACCTTTCAATAATTATTAAAATGCTTCATTTAAAAACCACAAACGTCCATCTTACGGTGGTGCTACAGGAAAGGTCGGGGGATCAACATCCAACAGTTGTGATATTTCAGTCTGGACCGACAGACTAACTTTGACACAGCTGAAGCCAACTATGGGATCAATACAGGCTCTAAGAGATTTAACTATTTTGCCATTGATCCCAAACCACGTCTTGAAAAATTAAATGCAGGGCTTGTTTAAAAATGCACAGTGCCAATCTGAAACAAACCCACTCAATGCAGTGTGGGGAGATGTGTGACTAATGTGGGATACTGTTTCCTTAGCTGCTAACAAACTTGCTGCTCTTTCTGTCGGTCTGTCTTTCTGTCCGTTACCATGGCTATAGGCTACAGTTTCTCCTCTAGACGCTCTGTACTTTCTCAGTCTGAGAAAGTTCTCCACGTCAGCTGGTCCATTAACTGGAGCTGGTCCGGCCTCCGTTTTCTCGGGAGTCTGGCAGTCTTAATGAAGTTACTTAATGAGGCAGAGAGGGGCCATCTTTGTTCAGTTCCCGATGACCACGCCTGCCGCTGGCATGGACAGAAGGGGTGGCATTTGGGAGCAAATTACACAGATTTCACCCCTGCCAGAGTCTGAATAAAGCCTGTTCTGAGTGATGGATGGGTGCTGAGGGACATCACACCCAAACCGAGCCACCTCTGGCCCCCGGAGGCCGGAAATGACTGACAGCAAAGTGAAGGGGAAGCAGATGAAGAAAAGAGTGGTGAGGAAAAGAGTGCTATCTCTGTTATCCTTCCCCACTCAGGACTGAATCACGGTACATGTAGCAGAAAGACACACATGCCCTAAACTCACTTACAGATCACTAACAGGTTAATAGTTAAAAGTTGTTTTTGTCCTTGAATATTTCTATCTGACCTTCTTCACAGTCTGAGCCGTAAATGATGTAATATATAAATGTCATAAAACTGAATGAATAGTTGCTACATACTCTATTGTTGCTTTTATTAGGCTTACTAGTCTTTTGTGTTTGGTGAAGCACAGAGGTGAATCCCAGGAGTGAGCCTGATTTCCCGTGTGTGTGTGTGTGTGTGTAGACGTGTGTGTGTGTGTGTGTGTGTGCGAGACCTTGACTGTTGTGGCTGTAAAACAAATAGTCCTTCAGTAATAATGTAGACCAGATAACCTATTTTTTTTCTAATACAAACATTCACACTGATGCTGACGTCAACTTAGAGGTTATAACAATTTAAAAATCAAATGTGTGTACTGAATAATCAACATACGCAGCTCCGATGGCTCCAGTTGTCTTCTGTCTGGACTTTCCTCTCTCCTTTTTCTTGTCATTTCTTGTTGGCTTCAGAGAGGGTCTGTGGATATCAGACACACAAAATGTCACACACATTAACCATTTCTTTTTATATTTATTTGGTAGGGACAGATATAATATACATAGATAACTGCATAACAATTATCAAATGCAATGTATCACAGGATTTATAAATATGAATGTATTCTTAGATGAACCAAATGTTCCAGCTGAAAGTTTGTATTTCTTTACTTGTTCTTTGATCTGACAGTTTCTGATTTAAATCATAATTTTGCCAATTTTAGTCTGTTCTCTATCCAGGCAAAGTTCTGGATAATTTCTTCTGAAAATGAGGTTGGCTTCTTTCATTTGAAATCAAAATGGTTTGGTAGAAACACAAGTTGATATCAGGTTTCACATTTGCACTAAGTTATCCGAAAATGTCAAACAATACTCAGCCCAAGTCCCAACATATTCCCAGTATATTTCATCTCAAAATGTTGTTTTCACAGATTGCTTAGCTTTAAAATAATGCACTAATATAAACATTTAAGCCTCCAAAAAACACAATAAATCTCCTTTTCAAAACAGGAAGCTCACAGTAGAGTCAGCAGAGTGTTTTTCAAGTGAGTTTCACATAATGGACATTGTATTTAATTTTTAACCTCAATACAATAATTTAAAATCATTTGTCATTTGTCCTATGATATCATACAGAAATACAGGTTCAACATTTTTCTCATATGATATAGTTATTAATATTAGTTAAAACATTAGGGAGATTGTCTTTTAAAGTATCAGAGATCCAATTGTAGTGGGTATTTTAAAGGCTTTAGGACCAGAAGTTAACTAAGTACATTCATATATTGATCAAGTACAGTCCTGAGGTACTGAGGTATTTTAGTTTCATGCTACTTTACTTCTGATCCACTACATTCATCTGAGAGCTTGGGTTAAAAGTTATTAAAAGTATGGTTTTGGTGGTACTGCTACTTTTACTCAGGTAAAACATCTGAATACTTCTTCCAGCACTGTGTAGGACAGGCCGCTGACCAGAAGGCTCCAATAATTGTCAATTACTGTTTAATCACATTTCCTGAAATAAACAGAAATCAACGAAGAAGGAAAAACAGTGTCATCAGTGTAGGCTATCAGGAGAGAGAGACACACCCCAAAAACATGCAGAAAATGTCACTGCTCTGGAAACATTATTTGCTTTGCATTTGTGGGCCACGTCCACACTGTCTGTAGATTGCCAAGCTCTGTCCACTATAGTACGCTGATCTCTATCCTCTTTATCATTTTGAGTGGCCAGCCTTTATTGAGCACAATCTATTTACCTTGATATATGCTGGTGCTCTCAAAGTGCATCTGCCCTCTGCTTTACTCTTTGGCTTTCCTGGTTTAACCTCCCTATCTCTCTGTTCTAATCCCATCTGCTGCAAACTCTATCAAACTATATCAAATCATGGGCACAGTGTTAACCAGCTTAGCTCTGACATTATTAACAGAGTGTGCTGCTCTTGTTGTCTTTGGAGCTCTAATTTACTATCATGGATGCGTGACACTGCTCCGTCAGTCTGTGAGAGAGCACATGGCAGGGGAGATAAAATCATCACTATGGTGACAACAGGATGCGGGCCGTCCCAGGGGATGCTGGGAGAGAGTCACACAGATGCTAACTCACTGTGGGGCACACACACATAAACACACAGAAACAAATATTCACACACACACACACACGCAAAGACTTTCACACAAATGTATACTAAAACATAGAGAATGTACACATGTAGACACATACAGAGTGAAAAACCAAACACACTCATATGGACACATGAATCCCAAACAGGGTAAAAAAAAATAGAGTTGTACACACACATACATTGGAATTCTTTATTTATGTTCACATCCTAACAGGAAGCACGGGGACATAAACATTAAAGATGCAATCATATGATTGTCTGGTTGGACCTGCCAGTATGAAGTACACAAACAAAAATGTTCCTTTCACAGTAGCTGTTGGTCCTTCAACAAACCTGAACAGCACAGTGTCTACCACCTGAACATATACAACATGTATATTGACCTACAGTCAACTTCATTTCAAACTTGTTTGCCATAAATAGATAAACAATTACAGTGAACAATTCATGTTTCCTACAGTTTTAAACTATGTCATGAAGGCAAAAAAGTTGCATTTGTGTTGTGGGATAATTCAGTTGCAACAAGCCACTGTTTGAGAAACTCTATGATGTGATGTTGTATTAACAGCCTAATTACAATTAGTGTCCTATTTTTTATTGGACTTTTGCTGTTTAAATGCACCAGTCAAACAAGGGTGAGTGTGTCAATTCTTCACTATGTTCAATCATAATTAAATCTGGAAAGAAAACACTGACTTGTTTCATGGACTGACAACACATCAGTAATGTGTGATGATGTGAACTGGGTAATTTCTTGCATTTAGTAGTGAGACATGGGCTGGACAAGATGTTTGAAATCAATGAAAGCCTGCAGGGCTCAGATAATGAATATGAGAACAAGTAGCTGACACTAAATGTAACCTCTTTTCAAAGTCACTTCTGGATCCTTTGGTTGTTTTTGACTCTCCTGACTACCTCCTCATCAGCAGAATTATAAGAGCATCATTAGGCTTGACTAAACAGAGAGGGTTTTATAAAGTCATTAGAGACGAAGGAACATGAGATTTCACAACAGCAGCTCACTCACACACAATGAAACATAAAAGATAAGGATAGATTAAACAAATGTTACCTTGTAGTGGCTACTGGCTGAAATTGTTCTTTTAATCTGCACACAGATAAAACAGATGGTGTCAGTGTAAAGGTGCAATGAGGTCAATAGACAACAGGTATATCATACAGCTCTGAGCTTTATTACCTGCATTCACACTGGCTGTGCTCGATGAAGGGCAGCTCAATGAGCTCATGTTTCATGAAGGAGGTTCTCATCAGCTGCGCACAGATCAGAAAAGAATCATGTTAAACATCCTCTCAGAGTTTTCATTAATCCTGTTCTACACTGAAGCAGGTACGGGTTTAATTTGTGCGTTTACCTCCATGGTGAGTGTGTGTGTGAGCGAGGGAACGCACTCCAGGGCCTCGTCAGCACAGCAGCCACCACATCGCCTCAGCGACACGCAAGACGGGACAAAGAGATGGTGTGTCTCCCCTGGCAACTCCCTCCAGACCTCCACCAGAGTGTCCCGAGGCTCACAGCCACTCCGCGAATAAACCTCCAACCACCGCCGCACTGGTGGACAGACACAGATCATGATTTTGTTTATCAGCTCTGTGAAGTAGTGCAGGACTCGCTGTATGAACAGGGAACATACCTTCTCGACCTTCCCTGGATTTTGGGGAGTCTGCTGGCCGCCAGTGAGCAAGCTGGAGGAAGTAATGAAAAAGTTAATGTGAAAAGCTCTGTTTCAATAAGTTTAGGGTTTCTGGGTCAAGCTGACCTGTTAGATAGAACTCAGCATTGTGCTTTAGAGTCATGACGAGTGGTAGCAAAACCTGGGTTAATTAGTACTTTGCTATGTTATAATCAAAGAAAAAACTACTTTATATCCCTAAACTATCCTCATATATATATATTATATATTGTAAATGCTTTCTACAATAGATTTCTGCAATATATAATCATTTAAACCTAAAAACTTTCCTGCAAAAATCTAACTAAAAGCCTGAATGTATCTGAGTTTATGTTCCACCAAATGTTTTTAGATGATATCAAAATATAACCTTTGTTTGCCAATAAGAGCATGAAAAATAAACGTTTAGTCAAAAAAGGTTGCATTAGAAACAGAGCAATGGTCGTAAACACATGAAGTACATACTCCCCTCACATGCTACAAAGCATTCGTTTTAATTATTATATTATGATAGTCATTAAATTAAGTAATATTGATGTTACAAATGTGTTCGATAGTGTAATCTAACTATTGAGCGACTGCCTGCACCCTCCTGTTTAACATTGTTGTAAAAAGCTGCTGCTGGATATCAACAGATCAGACAAGTATTTCCTGTTAATGAATACCACAATATTTCACACCTGGGATCTGAACATGAAAAGCTCAATAATTCATTGTGATAAATGACAGGAGGAAAGTGAAAACTCTGAACTTTGATAAACATGCAAGAGTGTAAGAGCATGCCTACAGTAGTATGACTAAGCTAAATCAAACATCCTCCTTTAATATTATGAAATATTTCCTGTGCGGATGGAGTCCATTGGTCCATTTGAGCACTGAAAATATCTCTATGTTTCTGAACGGGTTGTACCTGCTACCTTTGCCCTCAAGTCTATCACCTGATTATGGTGTTTGAAACACTTTCAGTAGCTCCGCAGAGGTAGATAGAGAGAGAGTATCTGCCACTGGATTTCTCAACAATGGACTGTTAGAGTCAGTGTGCAGCTGGGAGTTGAAATATTATTATTATTATTAATTTATATAAAATATAAATTAGACCACCTGCTGCGTTGTTTTCTGGTACAGATTGTTTGTTCTGACGTTTGTTCTGAATCCAGTATTTTATTGACCTCTTGCTCATGTTGTGTGTGTGCAGTTTACTCTCACATACAGTTTCCTAAAGTCACATGTGTGAGGGAAAAACAACAGTGGTGGAAAGTAACTAAGTACATAGTAGTTACAGTATTAAAGTACTTCATATTTTAAACTTCTACTCGACTTCATTTTAGAGGCAAATTAGTATTTACTTCACTACAATTATTTTACAGCTGCGGTTACTCATTCAGATTAAGATTTACCATTAACATATAATAACTTCATAAAATACTTTGTATTGTTAAATATTAAAACAGTGATTACAAACCTTTTAGCTTGTGACCCTTTAAAGATAAAAGCAGTAATAATCTGGGCCCCTTGTCATGTTTCAGATGATTTGTTAGCAGCAGTTACACCAAAGAGAGATGTCTCGTCTAAACTCCAGACAGTTTTATTGATAAACTGTTTGAGGCCCAAAGAGGCTAAATGAACACATAGTTCAGAAAAGTCCAAAAATATTTGATGTTTTTTGTTTTGTCTTCTTTCCTCTGCCAATATTATCTCAGGATGGGTTGGGAACCACTGGACTAAACTACCTAAACTACAGAACGTAGCTCCACCTTGACCAGCTACAACTGCAAAAATGCTGCTTACACACTGATCAGTGATTAATGATCAAATATTGTCGTATATGATAATATATCAGTCACAGGGGACATTTTACTGCAGAACAGGTGCTTTTATTTTGAAAACTTTTGGTATATCTAGCTGATAATACTAGTATTTTTACATAATGTATTGGTAATTTTGCCTAAATAAAGGATCTGAACACTTATTACATGGCTAAAAAAACACACAGAAAGAGAAACTCAATTTTATAGCTCTGTAACACACACACTGCCATTAATGGACCTATGTGTGTGTGTGTGTGTGTGTGTGTGTGTGTGTGTGTGACCAAGGCCACTTGTAAGGGAATGTAGACTTTGTCCAGTTGCCCCCCCTTGTAACTGCTCCACCCCCTTTCTACCCCCCCACTGATTCTGAGTTAAGCTGGGACTGAAGCCATTTTGTGACTGGTAGCTTCAGTAAGTGTGTCTTTTCTGTATCAGTCTTTGTGACGAGGATAAGATTACCTCCTTTTTGGCAGCCATAGCTGAAGGGAGCTGGCACACACACACACACTCCTGAGTCCCATCCCAGTGCCATCTGCACTGGTATTGATGTCTGTATACTGTCTAACACGTCTAACTCCCAGCCACTCCCAGAGCACACTGTACAGATGGGCCAAGTGTGTGTGTGTGTGTCTGTGTGTATGCCCTACAGCTACACACCATCTCCTCCACACTGAGCGTCATCACTACAGGAGGAAAAGGATGACCCCTTTTTCACATAAGCTGTCAGAAAAGCAGACAGCATGAGGGCAGAGTCTCAGGTGAGAGACAGCAGCTGTGAGCAGGTGAGGAGGCCGTTTGGTACACGCTGCTGTGTGCCATGTAGTGTCTAGGATGATGCATCAGTAAAACACACAGTATACAGCAGCACGAAGTCAGGGCTGGATCCCACACCGCTGCAGAGCACTGCCTGTTCCTGATACAAGTCTCCAGACATAAATAAAAAACCAGCACATGCAGGTCTCTCTCCATGTATGTGTGCCTGCCACTCTGTGTGTGTGTGTGTGTGTGTGTGTGTGGAAAATGAGCCCATATGTCATGTCAGTGCAATCAGTTTATAATTTCTTATGAATGATAACTTATAATAACCCTGTTTTTAAATAACAAAAAGATAAATGTTCTGCCATTTTCTAATGTGAGGTCTTTAATGTATTAGAGTTCATTTGTGGCTTAAGAACTGAAATGATTAGTCGATTAATCTATTACTCAGTTTGCAGAAGATTAATTGCCAACAATTAAAAATATTTTGGACTTCCCCTTAGTCTTTAGAAACATTTTCAGATATTTTACAGACTGATGAACTAATCTATTAATTGAAAGAAGAATCCACAAATTAATCAATAATGAAAATAATGGTTAATGGCTTATTTCCTAATGTATAATAACACTTTAAATATCAATTAAAACCCATTAATAACAACTTTTATGTTGTCAGGTTGTAGAAAATCATCTCCCAGCATGTCGCTTTATCTTTTTAGCAAACTCTTTAGTTAATTGAAAGACCCCTCGAATTGATTTGGAATAGTTTAAGGAATAGACTTTGGGGAAAACACAGTTTTCTTGCACACAGTTAGATGAGAAGAAGTTGTTCTGCAAACAGGAGCTAACTTCCAGTCAGTAGCCGCTTAGCTTAGCTTAGCTTAGCTTAGCTTAGTTTAGCAGAACAACTGGAAACAGCTGACTTGGCTCTGCCCACTGTTACAAAATCTCCCTCCGCTGCTGAAGCTCACTAATTAACACTCTATATATTATTTTTCACAACCTTACAGAAAACTAGGTGTAAAACCGACAATATAACCGTTTTATGGGGGCTAATATGCTAATATGCTAATACGGGCTATTTCGCCGCGGACCCGTTGCCAGGCAACCAGCAGAGTCGTTTTAACAGTTACTGTTAGTTTGTTGAACAGATTAAAACGAGATAAAACATCTGGATTAGTGAGTTGTATTCATGTCTTTATGCTAAAATAAGATAACGTCGTTTCTTCTCATCAAACTCCCGGTAACAACGCGGGTAAGCATATTTACTAAACATAACGCAGTATTCCTTTAATTTTAAGATTGTTCATGATTTGACTTGTGGTCCTGTTGTCCTGCAGCCTTTTAACTAAAGGTAAGTAGAGAAAAGACTATTGGACCGGGTCTTTAGGAGCTAGTGCCATGCTGGAGGAGGTTTCCTACAACTACAGAGAGTTAGTGCATAATTATAAACTGTTAGTATGTAACGTTAGAGAGAGGACACAGTGAACACCACAACGTCTCTATACAGTCATCAATAAACACCACAGACAGACAACCACAAGACAGAACAGACAGCCACAGGACAACTACAGACAGCTACAGACAACCCAGACACCACAGACAGCCACAGACAACTACAGACAACCCCAGACAGCTACAGACAACCCCAGACAGCTACAGACAGCCCACAGACAACCACAGACAGACAGACAGACACAGACAGCCACAGGACAGCCCAGACAGACAACAGACACAGACAGACACAGACAACCACAGACAACCACAGGACAACTACAGACAACCCCCAGACAGCTACAGGACAGCCACAACAGCCACAGGACAGACAGACAGACACAGACGCACAGACAGCCACAGACAAACTACAGACCAACCACAGACAGCTACAGACGCTAAGACAGCCACAGACAGACAGACCAGACCAGGACAGCTACAGACAAGTACCAGACAGACAGACAGACAGACCAGACACAGACAGCACAGACAGCACAGACAGACAGACACAGACAGCCACAGGACACTACAGACAACCACAGACAGCCACAGACAGCTACAAAGACAGGCCACAGACAGCTACAGACAACCACAGACAGACAGGACAGCACAGACAGCTACAGAACAGCCACAGACAGCTACAGGACGCTACAGACAACCACAGACAGACAAGACAGACACAGACAGCCACAACAACTACAGACAGAAACCACAGACAGACAGACACAGACAGCCACAGACCAACTACAGACCAACCACCAGGACAGCTACAGACAGCTACAGACAACCACAGACAGACAGACAGACACAGACAAGCTACAGCAACCACAGACAGACAACCACAGACAGACAGACAGACACAGACAGCCACAGACACTTACAGACAGGCACAGACAGACAGACAACCACAGACAGACAGCAGACAACTACAGACAACCACAGACGTACAGCACCAACCACAGAGCAGACAGACAGACACAGACAGCCACAGACAGCACAGACAGCTACAGACAGCCACAGACAGACAGGACAGACACCAGGACAAGCTACAGACAGCTACCACAGCCACAGACAGTACAGACAACCACAGACAGCAACAGGACAGCTACAGACAGCCACAGACAGACAGACAGCCACAGAAGCTACGACAGCCACAGACAGCCACAGACAGCTACCAGAGCTACAGACAACCACAGACAGCCACAGACAAAGCTACAGACAACCACAGAAGCCACAGACAGCCACATGACAGCCACAGACAGCTTACAGACAGCACAGACAGCACAGACAGCCCAACAGACAGCCACAGACAGCTACAACAGCCACAGGACAGCTTACAACAGCCACAGAACAGCCACAGACAGCAAGACAGGCCACAGACAGCTACAGACAGCCATTAACTTCATACAGGGACATTAAGTGAATCACTGGCCCTTCAGTGACAGGTGTCATTGACCTCGGGGGATAACTTCCACAACATCCCACATGTTTCTCCACCAGACCAAATCCATCCAAAGAGATATTACTTTATATATAGACATATATAAAATATATGTCTATACTATATAGTAATATATATAATACACACACCACACACACACACACATATATATATATATACTACACCATATAAACATATATATATGTGGTGTGTGTATATATATATATAAATATATATATATATATATACACACATATAGACATATATATATGTGTGTTGTATATATATGTCTATAAGCTCATATAGCTGATGGCAGGCTGACCACTTTACACACGCAGTCTTAAGGTCAAATACATACATACCTTGGCATGGGAAGTCGGTATTCTGGTGAGCAGCAGGAATTGAAACATTCCTAGAATAACTTGAAGCATAATCCCCATTGTGCAGGAGTCCAAGGGGCACGCAAAAAATATTTTTGGACCAATCCAAAAAAAAAGAAAAAGGAACAAAAAAGAAGGTGCTTTGTCCGGCTACGGCTTTCCCTTCGCCGATCAAAGGTCCGATTAAAGACGCAGAAGACCCGCTGTCACTCTCCGGTCTCCCTTCCTTGAGAGGACACCCATGGTGGCATCCTCAGTGTTGGAATAATAACTTTACCTTGTTGCATCTGAGCTCCAGTTATTGTCTGAACTACAGCCGGACTCCCAACATAAAACTGTAATTAATATAATGAGTGAGGGTCTCAAACAACGCTCCCTCCAGTCATTTTAACACACAGACAGAACATATGCCATTCTCAAGAAGGCCTAATAATCTAACATCTAGCCGTGGGAACAACCTTAAATCCGCTTAAATGTCACTGGGACTTGTTTAAACTTTGAGTGATGCCTCCCTACATATATTTCAGGGCACCGTCAGTCTACTGGTCCTGATCCCGTGAAACCGGTCCTGAGGTCCGGGATGGCGTGATTGGAGGATCATCCGGATTCCCGCTGAAACGTGGTGCGATCATAAAAATCCTGTATGACTAAAAAAAAAAAAAAACCACACAATCACATCATCCAGCTACAGGACGTTTATCCGGTGAAGCCCCGCCGCTGCAGCCCGCCGTGCAGAGGGACGGTGCCGCAGATCCACTCCCCTGCTCGGTCACACACTGAAGCTCCGTCTGAAAATGTGACGTTTCCTCTCCAGGCGCATCTCCCCGGTTTCTTCTTTTTATTTATTTATTTTATCGTCTTATAAATGAGCCTGGAATAACATCGTCCGGTGACACGGCAGTGCAGCTACAGTGGAGCCGGCAGAGCAGCACGTCCGCAGACAGGCTGCTGGAGAGGCGGCAGTGTTCATTAGTTGTTGTGATCGGTTTCCTCATTTCCTTTGCCCTTGAGACGCACGCAGCGTAACCATTGCGCTGCCAACTTTTTCCGAACAGGACAGGCGCACTGGATACAGGTGCAGCGTGTCTACTGGTCCCAAAGTGGGGGGGTCGGGGGGGACCCCCAGGGGCCCCTTTGCAAGTGGGGAGAAGGGCTGTAGCTGCCACGGAGGTCACTGAGGTCATGTTCTCCATATTATTTCTGGAAATGTGTTTTTTTAGTTGAGCCATCTGCATGGGATCATCGTCTACTGCTGGTTTATGTATTCAGACAGCTGAAACCACCTTTAATCTCATTTACTAATTTAAAACTAAAAGTTTTTATAACTGTTTAAGAAAAAAAGTCAAAAATGAGATAGTGGTTCCTCCTGAATCTTCACTGGTTCTCTTATTCCTCTATAATACAGCAGAGGGAGTGGATTACAGTAGTGAACTGAGTATCTTTGGACTGTTGGACTAAAAAAAACTATGTGAAGATTGTGGTCAGGATTTTTACTTATTTTCACAATCAAAGACCAAAACGATTAATTGAGTAAATAATCAGAATAATTGATAATTGATAAAATACTTAACTGCAGCCTGTAACTTCATAATCCACAAATAAATTCTCTTAATATTAAATCATCTCTTGGAAGTGTTCTTAAATGTTATGGCACTTATTATTGGATACATAATCAGAGCAAAAGGATTCAGAATGATCAAGCTGTTTTAATTAGGAACTGTGTGTGGAGCCAAACAGACAACTCAACATGATGTATACGGAGAGTAAAGCTTCTCATGAACGAATGATGAATAAATATTTACCTCAGTTTAAACGGAGCACTTCTTCCTCCATAAATCAACAACCTTGTGTCTGTCTGGCAGCTAAATGGAATTCAGCCCTCATTACATTTGATTGTTTTCACCTGCTCGGTCAAAAAAAGGCTGTTTGCCCTATAATTTGTGGCCCTTTTAAGTAAAGTCTAATCTTAAATGTATAGAAAATATAGTTAACTGAGAAATTAAAATATGATAAACCAAGTGTGTTAAAGTCTGAGGGCCAATTTGTTATTAATGATTCATCGTTTCCCATTTAATAAATCAGAGCGCAGACACACCGAGTTTTATTTCAGGGCATGATTTGACACTTCTCCTCTGCAGCTCGTTAAACTAAAGATAAGTCAATTAAAACTGTCTTCATAGAGGACTTTCCTTTGTCGTACTACCTTTGATATGAGGCCTGTCTTCCATCAGACTGTGTGTGTAGGTACGTTGGTGCACCAGAATCTCAGCCATTACGATGTGTTTGGGTTATGACAGGGCACTCACACGCCACATGAGGGTGAGGGTGTCTGTGAGCTACGATACGTTATCTCCCGCTGAAGTCTCAGGACAGGAGCCGCAAGAAGACAGGAGGAAAGAGGCAGAAAGAGGCAGAAAGAGGCAGTAACTCACAGTAAAGGTCAGCTCATACGAGGATTTGTTTAAAAAGAAACGAAGCCTCTTTTCCATGATGTCACCAGCAAACAAATGTCGTGTTCCCTGGATGTTTTCATGTGAATGTAAATATGCAAATAAACATTTACTGCATCTGTAAAGTCAGTTTTCAGTTAATCACATCTGCTGCTCCAAATGAGATTAGAGGTTTAATGGAGAAGTTCACGTTCACAAAGTCTGACCACAGAGATAATGGAAAATAAACTTCTGAATTCTGAAGTAGGGCAGATAAATAATTATCTAATTAAAACAGCACTGACTGATCTGTGTGGTTGCTCATTAAAAGGCAACGGCCTACATCTGGAGGTCTCGCTAACTCTATCTGTAGAAACTAATTTCACTGTAGAAACATTGATAAAAGGTTAATAAAACTCAGTTTTTCATCAAAAATAGTAAGAAATAAAAACTATAAACAAAAACGCAACGTCTGTTTCAAGAACCAAACCACGTGTGAATGAGAGATGAGACAAACGGGAAGAAGTGATTGATCAGAAAAAGTTGTTCTTTTAATCTGTCCGACATCCCTTTGTGAAAAGAAGTAAGGCAGTCAATACAGGAACAATGACAACAATCTATAATATCTAAAAACTGAGAGGCAAAATGGTAAATGTTGGCTCTGGGGGAACTTCATCTGTAATTTGCACATTTTCATAGTCTCAGTAAATACTCAGCGTCACTCTTTTCAAGTCTTAATATTGATCTTTTATAGATTCCACGTCTACTGAACGGAGGAACTTTGCACTTCTACAGTAACACAGAGGCTCAACAGATGAAGCAATGAGCAGGTAAGATCCACAACTGTGAACACTTTGGTTGGAAAACCGTTATTACTGAAACTTTTGACTTAAGTTAAGTTGTTATACTGCAGCCGCCTCATTCACCCCCCAAACAGGCTCATCAGACCTGAGAGAACAATGTGGACAACCCAACATATGACTTTAATCAATACAAGTCTGGGCTGGAAACTCGTCATCTTCACTTGATCAACTCACCTGTCTTTATCTGACATTAACTCACTGTTATCTGTGAGCCAGAAATGAGGCTGAGGACAATAAAAAACATTCTGCTGTGAGTTCATTTGAGGCAGAGAAAGTGTTCATTGTGGCTACGAGAGGTTTGTGAAGGCTTATACAAATATATCCGCAAATGGCAGAGTCCATCGCCAGTTGTTCGCCAGTTGTTTGTTGCTGTGAAAAAGGTCTCCCTCCGAATAATGATTGAGAGCCGTGAATTAAGGTTTAAACATATCACCCAACCCATGCAGTAGCTGAATCCTTCTGTCACATCACTTCACACATTCTGCAACAGACCAGTCCAGTCTGAGATACAGTTCAAGCTTGGTCATGAAGAAACACTTGTATGAGGAGAAGAAACCCTCCTTCATCACACCCATGTGCCCCCCTGTGCGTCTTCAAGTGAGGACAAACACAGACAAAAACTTTAAAATCCTAAAACTAGTTCCACAACCAGTTCAAACTCCATCGTCACTGAGCACAGCTGGAGACTCCCCTACTTGTCCTCTCCATCGTTGGGCTTCTTGTATTTCTCCAGAAACTCAGCATGTTTCTGCCGCAGGATTTCTGTCTGTTTCTTAAAACCGTTGGCCCTAAAGAAACAACGCAGAGGACACCTTCAGACTCAACTCCAAAAACACACAAAACACACATAAACTGACTGTAAGGGTGCCCGGTTAGCTCAGT
>NW_023339785.1:12285984-12311170 GCF_004916995.1 Morone saxatilis | reverse complement strand
TACAGAGTTGCTGCAGCGGCCCAGGGTTTGCTGCGTGTCACCCCCCTCTCTCTGCCCCCCTTTCCTGTCTGTCTTCGGCCCAAAAAAATAAAATAAATTGACTGTTAGCAGCTTAATGTGCCATCAAACGGAAGAAGATGCAAAAACACTCACCTCGCCCGCTCTTTGGACTGATTGTAAATTTCTGTGATGACTCGATCTTTCTCGTCCATGAAGTTATTGTGAACTTCTTCCAGTTTCCTGAAAGAGTTGGAGTAACACTTGAATCACAGAATAACTTTGCTTAACCCAAAAACGTGTTGCTCAGCGGGCTCAGTTTGTATTTATGAGTTTGCACAGCTGTTACAACAGCTCTTCAGATCATCAAGTGAATCTCCACAAACACAAGTGGCACAGAGTCGGTGTGTGAAAACAAATACAAGGACACGAGACATGAGGTTGTGCCAAGACACATGTCCACAAACTGTCCCATTCATCTGGATGTGAACGTGCAGCAAAGAGTCCAGGAAACAAGATGGCTGCTGTGGGAAGTCGTGTGTGGCAAAGTTAAAATATCAAGAACAAACAGAAAAAGAGCTGGTTTTATACCTGAAGAAGATTACGTGGGCTCCGACACTGAGCACCATGGTGATGAGGCAGTAGCTCATCAGGCGGAAGTTCCTCCTCCTCTTCTTCTGCCACTCCTCCGCTGACATCTCGTGTGCGCTAGACTGACGAAACTGCTCCCAGTAACGCGAGCTCTCCTGGGAGTCCGTACTGATGGTAAAGTAGTTTAAGAAAGATCGTGATTCAAAAATAGAGAGGTGGGACGATCGTACAAATGTTAAAAAATAAAACATTTTGTGGGCCCCTTTTGCCCAAAGTCAATGTATACTTGCCCCTATACAAAATCTGTTTTTCTTAGTGGTTATGAACTAACAACAACGACCCTCTCAGGTTTCACTTCCTTCACAAGAACAGCAAGGCCACAGTCTTCTTGCTGCACAAGAACGTCAACCAATTGAATTTTTTTCGCAGCGTTAACAGTTTTAAAGGACGTGGAGTAAGGTCAGGCTACGTAAGCAGAATAAGCATAAACAGATTGTGTGTATGTTCACCTGGCTCTGTAGCTGGTGTGACTGGAGGCAGACCTGAATGCCTCGCTGCCGCTGTATGGATGTCTGATTTTGAAGTCGTACTCCTTCCTGCTCAGGTTCCTGCTCAGCACTCGGTAGGCCTCGTTCAGCTCCACAAACTGGCTGTGCAGCGCTGGGTTGGATGGGTCGCTGTCTGGGTGCAGCTGCATGACGAGGAGTGGGTCGGTGACAATAATGAAGCGTACAGACCAAACCAACCGATGAACCAATAGATATTCTGGTGCAGGCATGTGTTTATCTGGACATGTTGCACTAACACACAAAATATTACTTTCTGTGTTAAACACATATGAATGGGCTGCAATCACAACAATGCTTTTTCCTTTAAGGGTGAGTTGTATCACCTCTATGCCAAAACCACAAGGTAAATACACATGCACATCCTTATTTACACAGAGAGCCACAACATGAAAACAAACAATCAGGAAGCCCACTGTGGGAACCGTTAAAAAGTAAAAACTCAGTAGTGAAAGGCTGCCCTCATGTGGTCAGATGTTGTTTTCTTAAATGCACAGCTTGTTAACTATTGAGGGTCCTACCTTCTTCGATTTGTCGAAAAATGCATTTTTAATTTCCTCCAGGCTCGCATCAGATTTAACTCCCAGGAGATCGTAGTAGTTCACAGCTTTTCTGTGGCGAGAAAGCAAAGAACTCAAAACCAAACAGGCATTCAGACCTGTTCATAAAGTACATAAACACAGTCTCTTAGTTGTGTTCAGTCAACACACACACACACACACATATACATGTATACATACAAAGTCTACCTGTGTGCGTAGCTTTGGGAGAACAGGCGCAGTCCGCTCCTGCAGCACCAAAGACAACTCTGACATAGACGCAGCTGAGCCTCCAACTGCATGATGGGCAATTTATGAGGACCTGTGCAGAGATGACAGATGTTAACATCAGCAATGATACAAAAAAGAAATTCCAGGAGATGCAGGAAGTCATTTGAAACTAAAATATTAATGACCAACTGGGCAGACTCAGTATGAACATCTGTTTAAATACTTTTGGTTAATAGAAACAAAACAAAAACACAGAAATGGCTGCAGGCAAAGCCCACAAATCAAGAAATAAATGTAAAACCTGACAATATATGTGCCTATAATATATCTATATTATAACCTATTGTCTTCATGTTATTCAAAGATCCTGTATAATCACCGAGTCAACACACATATTTAGATATCGATAACAGAGATTAAAATAATGACAGAAACACTGTTAAAGAGGTCAACGTTGCTACTAGACAGTTTTCCTTTCTTTACCTTTCAGTGTGTTTCCATTGAAAATGATGCTGTCAGCAGCTGCCCCCTCATCGGTTCACATGTGACCTGAGTGAGGACAACAACAGGGAAGAGGTGAGCCGAATACCTGTAAAGGGAGGACTGAAACACAACCAGCTGATCCTCTCTGATCCATTCAGTCACTGTGACACCGTGCAGCTTTGTCCCTGGGGTCGTGGGACCCTGTGCAAAAAAAGTTGTTATTATAGAGCTTAATCTGAGTTAAACACGACTGCTTTAATGTTGTGTTTCCATATGAATCGCGCTGAGTTTCCAACAGGAACACTTTGTTCTGCTAACTGAAGCTAACCGGGGTTCGTCTCTCTGCTCTCTGCCTGGTAACAATTATCTGACGTCAACCTGCGCTGTTGTGCAAAAGATGAAGGACAACATGCTCCAGATATCTGAACAAGTATAGAGCCAGGACTTTAACAAAGAAAGGTGACATACCAGCAGCACTCAGTTTCATAACAGTGGCTGTATGTGGGGCCGTTGCATAAACACAGTAAAGCTGACGGGTACAACCGGAAGGCTGGAGCATGCCCCTTCAAAATAAAGCAGCAGTTTGTAGACTACTCGGGTATTTTACGGCTCATACAGTGAGCCACGTCCTGCCACTGCTGTGTAACTAAATATAATACTTAACAGAGCAGACAACACATCATTATGAAGGTGAATATATGTATCATTTATATGAATATATACTTTATTTGGAAAAAAATAATAATTCTTACATTTTATTTATTTATTTTCTACTTTCTTTGTTGTTTTTAACTTTAACTTTCAACGCATGGTCCAGTGTTTTTGTTTTGATTATGACCGGAAGTTGTCGTTGATTCTAGGGACATTACCACAATAAAAGCCCGTGTTTGTTTTCCCATGTTAACCCTGTTGTTCACCCACAGAGGACATAATCTTTATGCAGTATCCTGACACTTAACAATACACATTGAATGCACCAGCTCACATACACAGTGGTTTTAAATATACACAGTAATTAACATTGTCCTCTGCTGTCAGTGTTTCTGATGATGTGACATATTCAACCTGCAGTTCAGACTGTCGGTCACTGGGTGGTGATAATGAACACTTTTCTACCGTCTGTCAAATAAAGAGGAAGAAACTACACTCTTCTGCATACGCGTCCATCTAGGAAGGTAAGATCAAACTACAGCGTTTGGCTCCAGATTTAACACATATTTATTATTGTTCAGGCTGCTGTAATAATGTCACACGCTACAAAGCACCGGCGGTGTTATTGTTCATAATCATCTGTGATTTGCAGTCTTTCTGTCTGTGTTGAGCCTCAGCATGAACTGAAACTGAAGTCAGTGAAGAGTCGGAACAGTTTACACCATTTAAGCTAACTCAATAACTGTGATGGCTTTAGTTACTGAGTAATCCTCCTGTGTGATAACGTTACTGTTCACTGGTTACACCCAGAAATAATCTGTCATCCAGGAGTGACTCATTTGATTGTTGTCTTATCTTCACAGCTGTTTGCTTTCCATCAGCTTTCAAACAGCTGTGTGATCTGCTCAATTAAAGGTAAAACAATCAGTAAACCACACGCTGCTCCCTCAACACGTTTCACCCTGCTGGTGATGTCACCACAGGTCTCAAGACACCTGTAGTGACATCACAGATTGGGGGCGTGGTCGAAAGCAGAGTTTTCTTGCCAGTTACAGCCATTGACAGTATATATATATATATATATATATTAGTTAACTCAAAGGTTACATTCACACTGCAAACCTTAGTGCTCACTTCTCATTTGTTGCTCAGATCTGTTTTGTTTTGTTTGTGTGTTCACGTTGTTTTTTAAATGTGGCTCATATCAGATTCCAGTGTGAACAGGTCTCGGTCCTGAAGTGACCCACATGACAAATGTTCATCTATAGTGACCTAAAATTCACATGACTTCTGATAGGACTGTTCACACGGAGGTTACAATGGAAAGAAAATCTGATCTGTATCTGAATTGAAACAGGTGTGAACATGTTAAAAGATCAGATTACATGTAAACGGTTCACGCTGTTATGATTCACATATGATTCATGTATCGGTCACTTGTGCCTGCAGTGTGAACGTAACCACAGAGAACAGCAACCTTAATGAAACATTTTAATGACACCTTCATCACAACTCTGAAAACAAAAGTGACCACATAACTATCAATTGAAATATTACTGGATATCCTCCATTATATATTCTTTGATCAATATTCGGGGCTAATGTCCTGATACCAACACAGATACTTTTAAAGGCTCTGCTCACACACAGGTGTTTTACAGTTATTCTCATTAGACCTCTGTTCACCAAACTCATTGTGACATACAAAGCTGGGATTTGAGGATTTGGGGATTGGAGATAGTTTGTACACATCCAAACAGTTCTGAGAAGAGCTTTAATCAGGTAGATTACGTGAAATCACCTGTAATCACCTGTGTGGGTCGACTACGACTTTATAGAGCTTTAAAAGTCCTTTTGTGAACATAAAAAGGTTAAATATGTGAGAATGAGTAAATGTGGATTAAAAGTGGTTTACGTTTGCTTTCACTTTCCATTATCACATTTCAAGAGTTATTTAATCATTTAATAATAATTATTGAACAACACCTGTGATTAAATTCAACAGTTTAACAAAATGCTTAACTACAGGTTGTCATTGTGTTTTTGTTCTTTGATGGTGCTGTGCAGAAATAAACAAACATGAAGCGCAGTGTTTCAGGGGTTTGACTTGTTTGAAGTTATTGGCCGACTTGTTATGAATGAATCCACAAAAGAGCTTGTGCTTTCCTCTTGGCGTGTCTGTTTGTGTTTGAGACGTTTTCAGATTCAGCTCTTTACAGCGTTTATAGTTGCCGTTTCTATTCTGTGTTAACAGTTGGTATTGATGTTTTTATGTGAGGATTACAGAGCTGCAACAGTGTGAGTGAAGACTTCGATGACAACCCTCAGTGAGAGATGATGGACTCTGAGGTGTCTGTGCTGCTTCACTGTGCAGCCTGGAGCGGCCTTCTGGAGTCTCAAGTGCAAGTGGAGCTCTCTGAAAGGTAGGAACATAAATCAGACCTCAACCACAGACTTATAATAATAATAATAATAATAATAATAATAATAATAATAATAATAATTATAAAACCTTTCTACTGAACAACACAGCGGCTCAAACATGTAATACTGATATTGGGACAGAAAGTAGTAGTTAAATCCTTTTTATCACCACTGACACTAGATCTAAGGTGATATACTCTATATACAGTACATGTACAGTACCAACAAGTACAGATCCTACTAACAAGTATTGTCTGTGTATCTAGAGCTTGATCTGTCTTATTCTTCTGTGCCACAGACCTCCATTCTTGACCAAAAACTATTATTATTATTATTATTATTATGTCTGTTATATAAAAAGACATCAGGGAGCCACACAGTTGCAGCGGGGGACATGTTTCTTCATTACAGAGAATATCAGCAAAGCAGTTTATGTTGAGTTAATCCCACAAACACCGTTCTGCTACCTTAAATACACAGTAAAAGATAATCCCCAATTAATGCAGTATTACTAATGTGATGAGCTGTTTTAGCCTTTATTATTATATTATTATTATTATTAAGGTTAGACAGACATGTTTGAAGACATATACACCAATAATCTGAATACTAATATATGTCTAATATGTTGTTTCTGCAATAAAATATAATTTACACAGTAAAATCCTTAAAAACTACTTCTATCTACTCCTTCTACCTCATTCAAAATTTACAGAAACTATGAATATGCTAAAGTTTTCCTGCTGGACACAAGATATCTCCTACGTGCACTGGAGGCTTCAAGTTTTTTTCTCACACTTGTATAAGTTTGTTTTACTTCCTCTCCGTCTGCCCAGATTTAACAGGCAGACAGATCCGACTCTGGAGCGTCAGATAGAGGAGGCGTGGACACATCGGGTGTCCAAAGAGCCGTGGCTTTTCAACGGGTCCAAATTCAGACTGCACTCTTTCTGCTTGGCCTCTCCTGCCGTTACTCTCAAACACCCAACCTGCACTCAATCACCCCACGTCCCCGTTGTGGACCATGCAGGAGAGGGTCAGGAAGGGGAGTTAAAGAGGAGGCAAAGTACGGAGGAAAATATGTGTACCAGTGATTCTCTGCATCACACTGCTCAGAACAGTGTGGATGAAAGAGGCAGAAATCAGGCAGAAAACACAGATGAGCAGGAGACTGGGCCGCTCCTCACTCTGAGACTGGGCCTGACATGCTACAAAGACTACCTGGGGACAAACTGGTCGTGTGAAGTGGCAGAGCTCCGTCGGCGTGGAGAGGTGGAGTTCGGTGATGCCCTGGCGCTGCTGGCTCAGCCTCTGGGCGTGGGTGGCGTCCTGTGCACAGACGACGGTCAGGTGGTGTTGATCAGGAGGAGCCAGAGGGTGGCGGAGGCGGGGGGGCTCCTGGACATCCCCGGAGGTCACCCAGAGCCAAAGGTGAGGAAGAACCAAGTGGGGTGAAGTGTCACTAATGTGCTAGATGTGTTACTTACACCATCGCCGCCCTCCTCAGGTGGTGTGTGAGCGTCTGGGCCAGGAGGTGCGTGAGGAGCAGATCAGTGTGGACATGATGCAGCAGAGGCCCGTCGTCTCAGAGCTGTTCTCGTCCGTGTGCACTGAGATCAGGGACGAGGTGGGTTCTCAAACCGCTGTGGACTCTTTAGTTCACGTCAAGTTGTTTGAGTGCTTTTTGATTTGTTGGTAAATCAGTTAACTCAAGTCCTGCTTTTTTACTCTTAATATGAAACTATGGCTGCAATTAATTATACTTTTGTAATCAGTATATTGATTTCTGTTTTGATTAATTGGTTAATCATTTAGTCTATAAAATCGTACAAAATGTTACACCTTTAAATCACTCTTTTCCTCCGACCGAGAGTCCAAAACCCAAAGATAATAATTTTACTAACACGTAATAGAAAGGGAAGCTGGACCCAGCAAATATTTGAGTTGTTTTTTTTAGTCAGTAACTAAATTAAACAATTAATTTATTGTCTAAATTCAACTAATCGATGAATTGTTTCAGCACTAGTTAAAAAAGGTCAGGCTGTTTCTGTCCTTCAGTGATGAAGGAAGAAATCTGAAGATATAACTTGAGCCCAAAAGACCAAAACTGAACCAACTGAAAAATAATTGTTTTAAAGATGATCTTGCAGTTAACTGCAGTTAAAACTTCTGCGTAAAATATTATATTATAACATCTTTCGATTAAGAAAGCATTTTATTTAGTTAGTCCAGGTGAACATTGTTCCGAGCTCAGTCAGCATTTAAACTCGACCAGCTGTTGAGCAAAGACTAAAATGTATATTGATATTCACTTTAGAAATTCTTTGGAAAACAATAGTGTTTAACATTGTGACCTTTAATCTCTCTCCTCCTTCATCCCGTCTCCCCTCTGTCCGTCTCCAGGTGAATATTCCTCTGAGCTCCCTCGGAGAGCCCATCCTGATGGGCGTCGCTCTGAATCACACCAGCGCTGGCAGGCCGAGTGCTGAGTTCTACGTCAGGTACTTAATATTACCTTTAGTTTGAAATATTAACTGAAGGCTGTGAGCAAATGTATGTGTCTATTTGGGGGTCTATAATATAAAAATGGACACAAACCTCTGCCAGTCAACACCAGTCATGGTGTTAGAAAAAATGTTATATTACAATGGGAAAAAAACCCCATTACTCATCTACTGTAGCTCTCAAGCTGTCCTGTGAAATAAGGTGTTTTTTTTGTGTCATGCTGAAATCTCTTCATATAAAATAAATTCAAGGTCACTGGTTCTGAGACAAAAGTGCCACTGTCCCTCATAACAGTGTAGAATTTAATGTAAGAGAGACCTGGCTGAGACTGCAGCATCAAGAGCTGCCGATAATAAAAGATTATCTGACATAATATATATAACATATTAAGAATGGGCCCATTAGGGACAGACAGCTGATATATTTGCTGTGATCTGAGATAAGGAGTGCAAGTTGTCCTAGGTTTGCTTTATAAAGATGTTATGTAGAGTCAGTTATCTCTGTGTCCTCAGTTGCTCTTTGACGTCTGATGAAGTCAGAAAGTTGTACTGGAAAGGAGGAGCGGAGGCCAACGAGTCCACAGATATTGTGTTCCTCAGCAGAGCGGTGAGTAATGTATAGTTACAGATCTATAACGAGCTTTCTTGACTTCAGAAAGTTCAGTAGATACCAAGATGTATATACATGTGGGATTTAAAATCTAAAAGCACCAATATTGTTAAGACTTTGTTGTCCCTGAAATTTGTAGGATGTGTTGCAGCTGGACAGAAGCAGCCCTGTGTGGGCGGAGCTGTGTCCTTCAGCTAAAGGAGCCGTGCTGCTTTATCAGACAGTGAAGCCTGACGGAGAGCAAAGTCAGAGCAGATGACACAACAATCAGCTGATCAGAGGATGGATCCAGGCGATCAAATGTACAAACACTCCTCTAAAAGTTCAGGGATTTATTACTGTTTGACTTTAAGCACTCTCTGACCAATACTAGTGTTAGAACTGTGCAAAATACTGTATTTTTTTATATTATTTGTACACTGTGCAGTAAAAACATGATCGAATTTAAAAATCTATTTTGAATAAAAATCCTAAAAAGTAACCTGGTTTCCATTGTTAAATGATTAAATATTACAACACTGATTATCTCTGATTGACCAAAGCAGCGAGTGCAACAAAATTAAGTGACATCAGTAGAATTATTGTCCTTGTAAACGCAGATAGTGCAGCAGCACCGGTCTCTTCTTGCTCCAGGTGTCTTCATCAGTAACCTTCATAACCAAAGTCTCTGTAGTAGCTCTGGTCCTGATACGCCATGTTCCACTGAAATGTAAAAGGCATAAAAGCACAATGTGATTTAGTTTAATCTGTGAAAAAACACTTGAGTAGGTTGTTGCATTATATTAGCTGAGCTGCAGTAACATGTGCAGTGTTTGTGTATATATAAATATATTTACAAGTTTATGATTTAATTGATAAGTAGTGGAGAAGGGGTAAGAATAAATATGTGTATACTTCCTCCTACTCCTTTTCAAACAGATTTCATTTGTGTTTATGAGGATGTATTAATTGGGTTTGTGTACAGGATTATTGTTCGCTTCATTTCTATGTTTTTTTTTTATTTGTTCGAAATGAATATAAAACAAACAAATAGCACGCTCAAGATCAGCTCAACTACATCTATAATGAAGAAGAAATTAAATGGTAATGTAATTGATGTCCTCGGGTGAGAGAACAGTTCACGTCCCACCTGCCTCCGTTACTGACTAACTGACCTAATGTCCTCAAACTGCAGCTGAGCTAATGAGGTTAATGAGGTTATTGTTTGGTTTGACTGTATGTTGAACAGGACTCCACAGCACTCACATATCTTGGTTGCTGCCTCCATGGCTGCATGTTGAGTCTGCCGTTGTTCCACCCTACAATGACAACAATGAAATTAACTAAACACCCTAAAATATCATATATAAAATAATAAATATAATATAAAAGTCTCCCACAGTACAGCCCCTCATTTCGCACACTGACCATGAAGTCCAGTCCACTGCATCCTATGTGAGGGTGGAGGGCCGTGGGGGTGTGGTCTTTTCTTGTAAAACCTGGGTTTCTTTTTGTCCTGTTTGGCTATGGGGGGCAGAAGTCTGCGAGCCTCCTCTTTATACTCCTGCAGGAGCGTCTGTGCCTGATCCCGAGGCAGCCCGACATACTGCAGCTCCTCCAGCAGGTCGCTCTGCTGCTCCGGAAGACTGCAGCTCACTGGAGAGGAGGAGCAAAGTTTAAGTTGCGGAAGCTTGACAGAAATTATGTCCACGTCAACCTGTATGGGACTCACTCATATTACTCTGCTGTCCCAGGTTGATTATAATTGTGAGAAGTGGCAGAGGCTTCAGTCTAGTGTGTATTTCCATACTGGAAGAACTGGTTCAAGACCAGTGGCTGGTTGCCCATGTCTCTTCTTTCAGAGAAGTCAAATACTATAAATCAAAATCACTTAATTACAATAAAACCCCAATTTCTTCCCTTGTCCCTTCCCCAACTTCCAAAAAATGTGAGTTAAAATATTATATTCCTCCTTTTGCTGGGACCCCCTACAACTCACTGAAGGACCACTGTTAAACCTCTGAATTAAATAACTTAAGTACACAATAAAGTTGTGTATCCCAAAGAAAGAAATGTAAATATTAGTTTCCACCTCTAATAGAAATGTGTTTCATATTGACTGCCAACCCCTACACTGGCAGTGAGGTACTCTTATTAATCACTGAGATGTAAGTCAGACCTTGGAGTTTAAGCAGGGCGGTCTCGGGGATCTGCTCTCCGTCACTCGTCTGGTGCAGAGACAGTCGTCTTTTCCACTCGTCCGCTGAGGGAAAGACCACCACCACTTTGCGCCTGAAGCCTGTAAACAGCTGCAGCTTGTAACGGCGTGCAGAGAAGAGGATGTTGCACTGGACAACAGAGAGAATATGGTAAGAGGAGGTGGAATACAATTTCCAAGTACTGTTGCGTCAGTGTTTCAGTGGATATTTAATTACAGTCTTATGACTAAATGACTTTGATATTGATCTGAGACTGAAGTTGACATTTTGTCCAACATGCTGTAATCGTTTTAGAAGAAGGTTTTAAACACAATTAAGTCCTTACAATATCAGTACCAGACTGGAAATAATTCTGTGACAGTAATTTAACAGGGTTTTCAGAGTTAAATCGATATATATGTTTAGTAGTGAAGAGTTACCTGATCAAGGATATAGTTGCCAGGAGTCTGAGCAGCCATTTTGATCAAATCAGTTAGACACTGAGAGGCCTGCTGCAGCCTGCTGTCCCTCTGTCCACCACTCTACACACACACACACACACAACACACACTTTAGATCAGTGGTTCAGTCATAAATTGAATCTCTGAATGTGAATATAAAACACGAGAGTGATGACTGAAGGTTTGACTGACAATCATACATGCGAGCAGCTCCTCTGTGCCCAACAGTCTGTACTGCTTCTCTGGATGCTGCTTCATGTGAGTCCTGGCCCAGTGGCTCTTCCCAGAACCAGGAAGACCAACCATTAACAACACCTGGAGGGAGAAAGGATTCCAGTGTTTCATATCCTGTCTGAAAATAACCAGAAGAAGTTGTTTCTAGCCACAAACACAAGATGCATATCTCAAATACTATGAGATGGATTACCACTAAATGTTGTAGAGACATTCATAATCTCACTATCAGCCGTACTCTGGTTTATGATCAAATACCTACGAAAGACATTCTTCTGAATCAGCTGTACTTTAGTACTGATTAGCAAATGTTGGCAAGGTGAAGGTTACACCTGCTAAAGATCAGTGTGAGCTTAGCATGTAGCTCAAATCGATTCATTCATAAGTAACATTCGTGAATTTCCAAAGGCAACACAGTCTACATGTTCATGTATTCCTTAAAGGGACACTTCACCCATTTGCATTAAGCTTTGTATCGTTAGAAACCCGGTCATATTTTTGAATGGTCGTGCACCATTCCCTCATTCTGCAGACGGGAGAAATACGGATTTCAGTGTTCAATCCTGCTTCCAATGATGTAAAAACAAATCGTATATTGCATCATTGGAAGCGAATCTCAAAATCTTGAAAGATGGGGTGAGCTACAACACTCCCTTTCTCGTCAACCGCACCAAATAAAATTATGTACATTTCGACTACAATACATTACTACCCATTTCAATATGATAATGTTCACGGTGAAATGCTTCTTTAAATGGTGTTTTGACGAACTCTTCGTATCACAAAGGAAGATAAAACAACTTGTGAAATAATCTTCAATCAGCTTCCATTAACTTCATCAATCCTTCAGTGAACTACTTTGTCTCTCAACCTCACACTGGATGGAGAGGGACTCCCGATGGGCGGCCACCCATGCCAGCAGAACGGCTAACGGAACCTGATGAACCGAGGGAAACGGGGCCAGAGGACGGAATGTGGGTCCAGGTAAATCTGAGAACCTACACAGGCGCGAGGGACGACAAAGCCTGCGCCACAGCGACAGAGAACAGGCACCCCCATCAGAGAACAATCCCACCGTTCTTATGGAAAGAGAAGCTCAACAGCGCGTCTGTGAACGAAAGATGTCGCACAAACAAAAACAAGATCTTCTGCAAAGAACAAAGCAAAACAAGATTCAAAGGCAAACGGGAAACTGGAGTGCACTCACAGCGTAGCAGCCAATGATGTCCCCCTTCGGTGAAAAGTTCTCCAAAACTTCCTCCTTCCCCCTGAACACTTTTTCGCGTCCACGAAGCGAAAGACAATTCTTCTTCACCTGGTAACGAGACTACACAGACAGAAATGATCTATAAATAAGTCCCAGAAAAGGTTCCTGTTCCAAATTATGACTAAGATGAACACCTAATCTACCGCAGCGCAGGGGGAAGCTTGCAGTGACCAGCCACCCGGCGTAAGGATCCATTCTCTTGTCTCCTCACTGCTTGTCTGCCGACTCCTCTCCAGCCTCACTAAAGCACACAAGCACTGCAAGCACGCCATAGGTAGCGCTCAGCCGGACACAGCGAGGGGATCGACCAGAACCGAGGGCTGACCACACGACGTTCAGGCGAGCCACGCAAAGTGAGGTGGCTGCATCTGTAAAGTAAGGAGGGATTCTCTTAATGACTGCTCTTAATCTCAAAAGCTCTCTGACTATTTCTACTAAAAACTATCAAGAAAAATACAAACAACACAGTTTTACATGTCCTGCACCAGACGCGGTGAGTGTGTAAAGCGTACATGGTTACACTTGATTCATCTTCTCCCCCCCCGCCTCTTCTCTCTCGTCCGCGGAGGTTGAGACTGTTCTGGTTGAGGAAAATAGACCATGCCCTACAACACATTACAACCATTTATATTATAATCTCACTCTCTATTCTAAAGAGATCTCCACGTCAAAGTTTAGGCAATTATTCAATATATTCGTTCAAACCGTTCATTCCATGGATATTATATATAGGAAAGGCCTGAAAATATATTGTACTGTTAATATTTATTTATTTTAGTGCTTCAATCCCTTCAATATTATACATCTGTTCTAATCATAGGTTATTCTTTTTCTCTGTCATCAATTTTTTACTAAGTGCATTCTTTGACTGAACCTGAAGCCTTTAATGTCTTCCAGCTCACCCCTGTTGAAACAAATTGATCCTACTTTACCTTTTGTATCGTATCCCTCTTTGAACTCATAGAAGCTCTTCCTGCACACCCCTGCCTGGCGCTTCACATCCTCTCGGAGCGCTGCCACCCTGCCGCTCCTCCTGCTCTCTTCCTCATCCCCCTGCTCTGCTCCTCCTCTCCTCCCACACACTCTGAACAGTCCGCAGGTTTCGTCCCCCTGCAGCCGCTGCTTCCTGTGTTGCGAGTCTTGAATCTCCTGGTGCGTCTCTATACACCAGCGCCGTAGCCAGCCTCCTGTCGGCGTGGGGTGGGGCGGTTCGAAGGTGTCGGATCTGAGGTTGTTCTGAAAGTGTCATCGAAGGTCGGTAGAGGATCCCCGGTTTTGATCTGCTCTGAAGCAACCAAAGACGGCTCACCAGCCCGCCTTCGCCACCCCTGAAGTTAAACCGAGCTCTTCTCAAGCTGGACCCGTCGGCACTTTTAACTTCTAAGTCGTTAGCTTCATGTTAGCCAGCGTATAATTGGGTTGGTCTTCTTCTTATGTTTGTGTGTTTGTTGTTGTTGTTTGTTGGAGCTTCTTCAGTAATAGAAACAAAACAACGAACAGACCTAAAGTTAAAAAACTGTTTCAAAGACGTTGGATAAAATCGGTTCAATATGAGCCCTGTCTGAGGGCTCCCTTCTCCTGTTGTTATCGGTCAGACGGACACCAGGAGTCTACTGCTACCAGCGGTTAGTAACGGTATACACTACGTGTAACTGAATTATCACTGTATTTAAAGGAAGATGATGAAGAGAGAAGATAGATAGAAACTAAGAAATAGATATAAGATACGATACGATAGATAGATAGATAGATAGATAGATCCCCGAAGGGAAATTATAGTGTTATAGCAGCTGATTCAGAGTCAACTATTATTAGAAAGTCTTTTTGCAGTTATCCACTTCAGTACAGTAACTTAACCATTATCTATTGCATCTGAAAACTATTTATTATTTATTTTTTCGTAGCTGAAATTCAGTTTTAAAAAAACAAACATAAATACAATAATTCAAACACATCTTCCCATGCTGCCCATATTGTATATAGTGTCATATCCACATACCTCATGTGGATAAAGAAACCTGCACGTTAATATTTATTTCAGCATCCTTTGCACTCTGCACCATCTACTGTCTACAAATGTTATTGTTTTTTGTTTGTTTACATATATATGTATGTGTCTATGTCTGTTGAGCCTGTTGTCCTGTTTATTTATTCTTAGTCTGTGTACATTTTGAACATAAAACCGCAGTCAATTTCCTTGTATGTGTGCACATACCTGGCCAATGAAAGTGATTCTGATTCATCGGGTATACTCACTTCTGTAACGCTCATCATTCAGTAATGTTCTAGCAGCTGACTTTTCTTTCCAAGGATAGCAAGGGATGACATAGTTATCTAATTTTACTTTACTCAAAATGCAGAATTACTGTATGTAGTTGTCTCACCCTTTAGTCTGTGGGCATGTATTGATTCTTCAGTGGCTAATGTTAAGTTCTTAATGATCCTTACTGCCTGAAGACTAGCTGTAGGAGTTAAGTGACAATATGTAAATACTATTGGGTTAAATATGGAGGAGTAGTCTTACTGTTTACTGTATTTATTTCCACCCTTGTTATGATATGCATGTAGTTTTTAGTATATAGTAAGTTGAGACATAATTTTTTCAGAATGAGAAACTTTTTATTTGACAAACAAGACAAATGCAAAAAAAAATGCACACAAACAGGTAAAAGGTAAAAAGCAAGACATTGTCAGTCATAATACAAAATACATTTGATATATTACATTTCAAGTTAGACTTGACTGTATTGTCTCTTTTTTCTTCAGATTTCTTGCTCCACTGTCAGTGTGTCATTACAACCACTCGGGTCAGTGATAACAGGAGAGAAGTTCAGAAACAACATTGAATCATCTGTTTTAAAACTTCAACAACGTTAGTCATTTCTCTCCTCTTCACTGACCCTAATGAGCTCCACACAAATCTCTCTCAGTGAGAAAACACATCACATATCACAGATCCTTGTAGTTTACCTTCTAATTATTCTCTACAAGTATCATTTGAGAGGATTTGACGCTTCATTAACGCCCGGAGCGGCCATGTCCACACAAACAGCATCATAACAACAATCGTCACAGGAAGAGAGAACGTCAGCAGTGATTTTTCCGTTACACAACAGAACATTCAGGTCATGCTCACACAGTGAGCCTGTTTTTCTCGTACATGGTGGCTCAGTCTCACTCTCACCACATGCTTCACAATAAAAGCACCTCAGTGCTACATCTGAATATTACACTCAGAGCAGTCAACACAAATGTATTCTCCCTGATGAGGACACAACAATGTAAAATGTGGGACTCCAGCTGAAATGTAAACAAACATGCATATTAAATATATCCAAAATAGACACCATCTGGATGCTTCTAGCTTCTAAATAACGCTGTGGTTATTAGATCACTGAATACATCTGCTTCAACTATTCAAATGAGTGCTTTCTTCTGTAAAATCCCTTTTGAGTTGAGGTTTGTCCCAGTAAGTGCTCATTGTTACATTGGAGTCACAGAACTACGGCTCCATTTTTCTAAAAAATAAATTCCTGCACACCTTCGACAAACCCATTTAACAACTCATTTAACAACAAACTTAGAGCAACTCTGAGAATCCTTCAAGACTCTTCTAACCATATAGACGAATATTAATATAATTAATATAATATTCAGTCTGCTGCATGATTTAAAAAAATGTTTAACTAGTTTTCTAACAGAAAATATATCTGAAAATTACATATGTGCTTAATTTTTTACACCATAAATCTTTATTATCAGTTATATCTATCTATAATGAGTTGTTACTATTATTTTTCAGTTTCACATATAATACTGCATATATATTTTTCTTGTGTAATGCTGCATTCACTGTCAACAGAACAGGAAGAACAGAAAAACCTTCAGACCTACACATTATTCTAAGATAAATTAGCTTCTTCTTGGATCCTTTTAAATAAGTAGAATCTATTGTACTGGTGTTATTATTGGATGTCGTTTACAACTGCCAGCGTTGTAGGGTTTGCAGCTTTTTTGCCAACAGTTTGTTGACGCCTGTATTCCTTTTTTACCGTCACCGTCAGCATTTCTTAATATATCTAACTTAGAATGAGTGAGTCACAACTTTTAAAGAGTCTGTTTTTAAATATAAACTAGTTTTTATCATTCAGAACAATAGATGCTTAGTTCTGTGACGAAGAGGCACAAACTGGGGCTGCGTTATGGTGGTTGGCCCAGAAATTATATCATTATATAATACAGCCTGACTGATACTGGCAATACAATGTTTGAGATTTTAAAAATCTTAATATGACTGCAGATATTTTGTACTATTAAGAAGTAACAACCAGATTCTTTGGTTCTTAAAGAAGTGTCACTTATTTCAGATTGAACAGTGTAAAACTACCAGTTCTCTCTGGAGGACAAACTATATAATGGAGACACTGTTTATACATGACCTGAAACATATCTTTGGCAATTATATACTGACATTTCTTGTTACTTATTGGCTTTACTGGCTTTATCAATCAGGCTCTATTGTATAAGATGATTAAATAATGAATTATATATATATAAAAGCTTGTCCTAAACCACACTTACATATTCTACATGCAGTAGTAAGACGTAGTTTTAAAAATAAGTTCAGACCGTGGAAGTGAGTGTACCATCTGATATCAGCCCCTCATACACTCTCAGTTAGACCAGCAGGGTGGGTGTTGCTGGAGCAGGTGAGGGGGAGCCGCTGTCAGATAGGCTGTGTCCCAGCAGCAGCTCCTTCTCTCGGGGACGACACGGCACGCTGATGTGCTGGCTGTGAGAGTGGTAGAGCCGCAGGAAAGCCAGGATGGACTGAGCCAGCCACAGAGCTGTCACACACCACAGAGACACCTGAGGACACAGGGTGTGGTTGATTACTCTCTGATCTACTGAAAAAACATTTTTTCTTCTTGTTCCCACAGTTGGATGTTTGAGCTTCACTGTGCATAATGATGTATGAGCATGAAGTTAGGATATAGACAAAGGGGATGTTCCTTCACATTGTACTAGAGCTGACAAGTGAAAGAGTTTCTCTGTGCTTCATTGGCAAATCTGATTTAAGGGCGGGGGCTCATGAGCATGATTGTGACAGTCAGAAATAGCTCGGGTCAGTAGTGCTAGACTTGAGAGCACTCACCCAGTGCACTAAACACTTGAGAATGACTTCAGCACGACAGAGATGGTAGAACAGTCTTTGTCGAACTTTGGAAAGAGCAGCATAGAGAATGTATAAGTCAGTAGGGATAGAGCGTAGAGGTAGTAGATGTGACTTGTGGAGTGGGGAAGCATCAGGATACACTGCTTGAAGTGTATTATTGTTGTGTCGAAGGAGGACCATATCCTCTCGTCCCCTGCTGCACCCTGGAATACCAATGTCGTGGAAGCACTCTTTAAGGGCGTTTTGATGGCACTACTAGCGGGAAAAAGATTGCGACGCGACGGACAACCAATGTGCACATTAGACGCAAAAGGTGCTGTTTGGGTATGTGGACGGTGGTGGGTGGTGTGTGTGTGTGGTAGGAGGTGGCGTCGGAGCCAGCAGCCTGCTCGCAGCGGCGGATTGAAGAGGGAAGAGGGACGGTGGCCGAAGTTTCGTGTGGTGCAAGACCCGAGACAAGAAGTGGCGTTCACAGGCGGGAAGAAACAGGGAAAGACGCGGCACGTAAGGATAGCCAATAATTGTACGAGCTGAATCTGTCGCGCGAGGCGCGCACGCTAGGGCCGGAGAACGTCTCATCAAGCGCCACCAGAACAGAAAGTTTAGCCTCAGCAAGAAGCAAAGCGCAGAAGCACTCTTCTCAGCTACACGAATACCGTGGTGGCACGGCTTTGTCCTCTATAAGCCCCATGGTTTGTGCCAGTGCCGTGAGAGACAGCAGTCTGGACGGCAGCGTCGGTGCTTGGAACGGCACGGGCAGATAGACAGCGAAGGTCATGATCTCGGTGTCTGCACTTCAGTGCGATGGTGCACTTTCGTTCTCGCGTGCTCTTCATGCAGTCGCAGGGTGTGTGCAGTGAGTCGCAGAATGGACTCAAATGAAACATCTCGACATGACAAAGGGAGCAAACGAGCGGCCTGAATTCAAACACAATCAACGGACAGCTAGCGGGTGCTTGTTCTGCGCTGATCGCTAATCGCATTTGACCCACCTGTCTGTCGCTCTTAGCGCTTCGTGCGGTGACGACGCGCCGGCTATGTGACGGGCCGGCACGACGGGAGCCTGTCAGAAAAACAGGCAGCTGCTAGTAGCCTCTAGCCTCATCATTTTTGCGGCACGCGCAGGGGTTGCAGAACAGCGTGATGCAGGCCGTGCCCGGGGGAACGGTAGGCCGGCGTTTTATATCCTTGTTAAATTATATTGCGCGGCTCGGCGCGGCGAGCCGGTATAGACTCCGTATGAGTTCAGATAAGACAGGAGCTGACACGAGCAGGCGGGCCCGCGCGAGGGTCAGCCTGTTGAAGTATAAATGATGCGATTGGGAAGGAAACGTGTAGCTGTTAAAGATGCACCCCCCCGCGCCACCCCCCCACCCCCCCGCCCACCCGCCCCGCCGAGGTCGCATACCACATCACACACGACACATTATAGTTAAGACTGACCACAGCTGTGCAAGCGAGCCAAGGGGAGGTCAGCTGGAGCCGATAAGCACAGGCTGAAGCACAGGAGTTCAGCTGCGTGGTAATGACTGTACTGCGAATTCAATAGAGGCTGGAACAATTGAAAAAGGTCGCTGATCTGGTTCTCTTGGGTCATTCGGCCGTCTCTACCAGCGACGTGCTGTTCCAGTCTGAAGCAGGTTTGTGGGAGTGAAAGTACATTGCCGTGACGTAATGTCTACCAGTGGGATCTTGTGTGCTCCTAGTTTTAACAGTAGCCATCAAGGTTTGATGCCGACTCTTCACCCCTCAAGATTATGTTGTCTCAAGATCTCTCCCAGGTTAACAGATTGAAATCCAATAGAGCCATATCTGTCTGGTAAAAAGTAACATCAGGTTTACAGCATGATAACTATGTTTAATTGTTATAGAATACATTGTTCTATTCAGTACTGCAAGCTACCAGAATTTTTATCATTTAAAAACGATGTGTGTGCTGAGTTTCTGGCAGCCTCGTCAGCCAACAAAAGGCCATAAGACTTTGTTGGCTTGTAGTTATTTTAACCTTTATTTACTTGCAAATGTCGAATGGTAAACCTAACTAGATTCAATTAGGGATTTAAAAGGATTCAGAATTTATAAATAGATTAGATTCTTTCTATACAGACAATCAATTTAAAATTGTAATAAAAATGCCATCAAACACAAAACTAGCTAAATAATCTCAAAAAGGCTCCAAACCCTCATGTTGTAAGAATAAACCTGCTAGCTGTGTGTTTTTTTATATATAAATATTGAGCAGCTGGTTTCAGAAAACTGCTGCCCGTAGCAACGTCTGAGTGCTCCTACCTGTGCCAGTCCGAGCTCTGTGTAGAAAGAGGAGGTGTCCACATCCAGGTAAAGAGGAACAGACTGGGACTCTGCACAGCTGAACACAAAAAAACAAACATGAAGGGGTGAGGAAGGATCCACAACAACACTTTTATCAGTCCAACATCAACACTGGATCAAAAGATGTGAAGATGTATCACAAAGTTGGGCCAAATGTGTCGATCATCAGTAATGTTTCCATACTGTTCATATCATGACACCCATCCTTTTACTATCTGTGGTTGTATTATGTCATTGTGGATAATATATGAGCTATTTAATTTGCTGGATTATCCCAAAACAAACAGTTTCTTTACTATATCAGAATATAAAAATATCAACGTGTGTTTTAAAATGACATAAACCATCACAGATGATTCACTCAGTATGATTTATTTAATAATTACAGGTGGATCAGTGTGCAAAGTTGTGGATTGTTTGTTTAAACAACTGCACCAAACATCATAATTACAGTAACAGGAATCACATCAATAACAGCTAAAATAACCATTACAAATGTAACATATAACTCCTACAACAAACATCCACACCCAGGAGGTCCGGCCATAAGAGTTCATTGTCAAACAGTGTACCTGTACGGCCGTGTGTTGTCGTCAGTCACGGTGTCGCACCAGGAGACCAGCCCCAGAGACAGGATGACACTGGCCCCTCCAGACAGGAAGAGCACGCACACACTCAGCAGCACCGTCAGGAAGGATGAAAACAGGGTGCTGAGCAGAAAACACAGCCAGCCGTCAGATACAGGAACAGACTAAAAGCTATGTGTATGTATGTGGTATGTGTTGACTGTCATATAGTTAACTGAATATGTTATTAGTTTTAGACTGTTGGTCAGCACATTGAGCTCTGGGAAATGTTAATCTGCACTTTATCACTTTATAGTTTAATTTCACTCTATTGAGCTCTAATACCCACAAAAGCTGTGATGTAGAAAAGGCTATAATTCATATTTTCAGCTCATTCTTAATGTCAGGAAGGTGTTTGTATGTCTACCTTCTGTTTTAGTTTACTTTAAGTATATCTATAGACATATTAATAATGTACTTCTACGTGTATATAGATTTTTTAGAAACAAAACATGTGGTGGTTGTAGCTATGTACTTACTGTTGAGTGCTTTTATTACAGTGCAGTAGTTTTATTTCCACTTTCTAAAAGATATATAAAATAGTACTATTTACCTCTCCAACTACCGTTACACAACTAATGCTGCAGCAACTACAACTCAGATATTTTACTTCAGTACACACAGAAATATGAGTGTAAAAATACAAGTAAAGGTCCTGCATTCAAAATCTTACTGTACACAATAATTAGCAGCAAAATATACTTAAAGTACCACAAGTGAAAGTTCTCATCATGCAGAATAATACACATTATATTACTGGATTATAATTGTTGATGCATTAATATGTACACCACTATAATGCTGCAGCTGGTAAAGGTGCTGGGTAGCTTAACCTACAATAATATATACTATAATGTGTTAGTTGATGGATATTTTGAATTAATAATCTAAATCTGAAGCTTTAAAATTAATGTAGTGGAGTAAAAAGTACTTAGTTACATTCCACCACTGTATATAAGTGTTATTCCACTGTTTCAGTACATATATATATATTATATTTATATGTATGTGTATGTGTGTATGTGTGTGTGGTATATATGCAGAACTAGGTCAGTGTTATAATGTCAGTCACTCACTCATCATGTCGTCCGTGCAGATAGAAGAGATACCTCCAGCCCTGCGCTGCGCCGTACAGGACCGTGAAAATACCCACAAATGTGGTGAACTGGCAGGCTGCCGGTGGGCCCCACTGCTGCACCACCAGGTGGGGGACGTCTCCCGGCTGCCCCGTCAGCTCGGCCCGGTCCTCGGTCCTCCAGTAGCCGGTGGAGAAGAGTGCGCAGCGGCCTTTGAACGCGGAGCCATTGAGAGCCATGGGGACGACCACCAACAAGCCCGCCACCACCGACAGGACGTGAGCCGCACAGTGAGCGAGCAGCAGCCGCCGGTCCAGCTCCATGTTAGAGGTCAGACTCAACTGTGTCCACGTTGTAGGCAGAGTATAATAATGTCAGCACATCCCCGGGTGTGTCTGTGTAACGGTGCACCGTGGTGGAGGGTATTTAAAGAAACCAGGGCGGGGACCGACTCACCGCTCCGCAGTCCGTCTGTTACACAACAGAGAGCCGGAGGACGCACAGAGGGATCACTCCGCCTCCTTCTCCAGGATCTATAAACACAGTTATTATCACACTACACCAGAGGTTACCAGCCTTTTGACTAAGTGACATATCTTATGGATATTTTATGTTTATGTTCAGAACTGTACAATGAACCCATTTAGGGAACTTTTCATACAATCCTCTGTCGCTTGTTGTTGTTGTTTAATAATCATATTTCCTAATAAGGAGTAAGTGTTTTTTTATTCTACAAGACAAGTTACTTAACAATTTACTTTAGTTTACATTTCTTCACAGAAGTAAACCAAACACTGAGCTAGAGGCCTACTGGGTATATTATTTTTTGTTTTCTCACACCCCTTAAAACCAAGAAGGCCTCTCGAGCCCCCATGAAGCTTTGTTGACCCCTAGTGAAAAGTAAATAAATACATTAAATTAAAGAGCTTTTTGTAAACCATATTCCTACAATACTAAATTGAAAGAAAAAAAATTCACTTGAAGATTTTTAATTTCTTTTTCCATGGGAGTAAAGTGGAATTTTAAATATTTGGTTTGTAACACGTGAAAAGTTCTTAATGGATAAATTTCTGTAAGATAAAGTCAGGTATGAGTTGTTATTAGACATATTTCTTAGTAGAAGTTACGATGTTTAAAGTGTTTTCCTTGTAGAAAGGTGGTGGGTAGACAATAATATAACAATATTATGTAAGAATAATATCATATTAATTAATTAATTTTAAGAAACAGGAGCTTTGATGAGTGGAAAAGTGTAAATTAAGTTACTGATCTATTCACCATAGTTCACTGATCCTATTGAACACCTCACTGGTGCAGTACTGGGGTTTCTGTTTCACTGGTTACTGAATGTAAACAGTGTTTATAAAAAATGTCACAGACCATAAAGAGGATAAGAAACTCTGCCCCATTGCTGTATCAGTTTGTTTATTCAATAACACATTAAAACAGACGAGAGCGTATCTCTGCTAAAGTTTCTCAATGTGTTATTTTAAGATAGTGTAGTCATGGAAACAACCACTTCGGGTCGGCTGATACTTCTCTCTACACAAACGATCTTTGGTGCTCTACGTTCCCCTGGCAGTGACGTAGTCGCGGCGTCATGACGTCTGTTTGTGCCAACTGGCTCCAGAGGATTGAATCAGCCTGCAGACAAAGTGATTATCTGGATGATCACTGATGAAGGGTTTGATGAATTACCTTAATCACAAAGACATTTCACTCTTGGCAGCTCTGAGGTATAAACATTTAAATAATTAATTTGCCCAATTTTCTTTAAAAAAAAAAAAAAAAACAGCTTCTGGGTCCAGATATTTAAACATAAATGGGCTAAATTATACATTTTTACAATTAAATTATGAACTAAACATTTTTATTTTTCTTCTTCTTTAACTTCATGTTACACAACAGTGTTTCATAATCCTAATTACAAATACTCAGCTGTTACAAGGCCAATATAGTCTGAACCCAGCATCCAGAGAGTCATGCTGCCTGAGCTTCTCTCATTCTGAGGCAACATATGAGTCCTGTTAAACAACCTGACAGGACAGATAAGCATCATTGCTCTGGGTGGTCTGACACTATAGAGAACCACACACACACAGTCTTTTTGATTGCCCCAAAAGGCCAGGAGGAATGTGGGGTGGAGCTGGGGTGAAATTCTTCCCTCTGGGTCAGACATTGGCATCCGCCTATAACCCCCCACCCTACTGATAAATCAAAGCTGATCTTTGACGCTACCGCATAATAACTATGTCAACACCTGAATTTAAGGGTTAAGTTATGAACATATTGATTATATCAATTATAAAATGTACAAAAAGAGGGAACCAACAAGTCAAATGTCAACTTCACGTTGTTGAACTACTAAAAATCTAATCAAACTCACCCTACATATAACCTCGGGGGCCAGTGTTACCTGATACACAAATAAAACTAAATACTTATAATGTTAAACTAAATATACTAAACAAAATAATAATAATAATAATAATAATAATTTAGCTAAAACAATAACTAGAAACACAAAATACTGTCAAAATCTATATAATGAAGCAAACATGTAGACAAATCCAACTTTAGATAAACAACAAATAAATAGCTCCTACACTTCCCAGAGTGAATTACCGATGAATGAACATAATGAACGAGTGTCATAAGGTTAATACAGAGGACAGACTGCCTTATAGAAACACTGAGCTCAGCATTATGAGAATCAGTTGAGAGTGAGGGAGAAAATGGATTGAACTGATGGTTAGTAAACAGTTAATTAATTTAATTTGGATGCTAATAATACATAATTTGGATTTATAAATACAAATGCACATAACGCAGTTATTTATGTTTTCATGGTTCTTCGTTTGATATAACATAATAATGAGTTCATAGAGGCCACTGTCTAATTGATCCACTATTACTTCTTCTTTTTTTTTTTAAACATGTCACGTTTATCTTTTAAAAAAGCTTAAAATGTGGTTGTCTTTCCGACACAGACGAGTCCAGCACACAACACATATAACACATAATATATAAGTGTGTAAAGCAGAAAGTTATCCTTGGCTCTGACAGAGACTGCAGCAAATAGCGGACTGGGACGGAATCTGGAAAGGGTCAATTTAAGGCCATTGACAGGATGTTTAACGTTAAATGTTTATGAAACTATAAATAAAAATAGTGTCGTAAGTAAGTCCGGTTAAGTTCACTGTTTTCAATCAAACCAATCAAAATGCCGAAACCCGGGATCG
>NW_023339785.1:12281460-12285966 GCF_004916995.1 Morone saxatilis | reverse complement strand
TCTCCCAACTGAGCTATTTCGGCGATAAAACTTAACCGTCGTGTATGTCAGATTTACACATTACACAGATACAGACTGTACCGTTTTATAACGGTAACCAACCGACATTTAAACAGCGAAAACCGTCAACCGGTTGCTTGGGTCAACTTTCTGTTGCCATGGTTCTGGTTCGGCAGCACGCTCACACGGTGACGTAATTGCCACGCCCATCTTGAGCGCAGAGGCTGCTGGGAAGAAAGGTCAAGAATCGCTGGCCGCGGATTTACTGCTGCGTTAAAGATTATCTGTGAGTAAACAGCTGAATACTGCTGGAGAAACTGCTGAACCACTTCAGATGGGACCTTTACGGTTTGTTGGCTACAGCACAGCAACCGCTACGATAAGTTATCGGACGCTTTTCTCCCTGAGACTCGGTCGATAGCTAGCTGCAGTTAGCTGGCTAGCCGCTGCATTGTTATTGTTTTCGCTTCGTGTGTTTACAGATAAACCATATGTCTGTGATATAAACAACAGTCCCCGAGGTTCCCCCAGCCGAGGCAGGGGTCCGGACTGCCTGAGTGATGGTTTTCTGCCCGTCCCGAGAAGATGGATGACAGGTCCAGCAGCAGCCACCGGCTCCTGATCGTCCTGCTCATGGTGCTGCTGTTCGGAGTCATTATGATCCAGTACGTGTGCCCGAGCAGGTCTGAGTGCCAGCTGCTGCACCACCTGGGGTCCTGGTTTATGGACGGCAGTGCAGCTGGTTCTCGGGGCCGTGGCAGTGACATCCAAGACCGGCTCCAAAAGGATCCGTACATCGCAGAAGACGGCGCTCTGGTCCGCTTCGTGCCGCGCTTCAACTTCACCAAAGCTGATTTAAATCGTGTTGTAGACTTCAACATCAAAGGAGACGATGTTATAGTTTTCCTGCACATTCAAAAAACGGGCGGCACGACGTTTGGGCGACACCTGGTGCGGAATATTCAGCTGGAGCGGCCTTGTGAGTGTCACGCAGGTCAGAAGAAATGTACATGTTACCGGCCAGGTAAAAAGGAAACCTGGCTCTTCTCCCGGTTCTCCACCGGCTGGAGCTGCGGGCTTCACGCAGACTGGACCGAGCTCACCAGCTGCGTCCCGTCCCGCATGGACTCACTGGAGGTTCCGGAGAACCTGCCCAGGTTGGTGCAGGAGGATGTTAGGGTTAATGTTTCCACATGATACAGACGTTAACATATATATTTAATGGGGAAATATTTTAACTAGTTAAATCAGTTTATCTGTTCATTTGGTGTTTTTATCACTACAAGCAGCTGTCAAAGAGTTTGACAGAAACATTTTTTAAACTACTGCACAAGCTCTAAATGAATGGTCTGTATGATTTTGTCAATTCAGAATCAGTTAATTATGATACAAATTAATATAAATGATGGTGTCTTGTATTTAAAACCATCTTCTCTGCCTGGCTTACCCCGAGCTTCTCCAGAAACATATCAATCTGTTCTCCAAACTTTATGATGGGTATTTGTGTAATTCTGCTAACAGTACACATTAGCTAATAACAATGAATCACAGTGACATCCTATTACACACCTAACGTCTCTTTTTCTCTCCAGTAGGAACTATTATTATATAACCATCTTAAGAGACCCAGTATCACGTTACCTGAGCGAGTGGCGTCACGTGCAGCGTGGTGCGACATGGAAGGCCTCGTTACACGTGTGTGACGGACGTTCACCAACGCTGTCTGAGCTGCCGAGCTGCTACTCGGGAGACGACTGGTCCGGTTGCTCCCTGCAGGAGTTCATGGACTGCCCCTACAACCTGGCCAACAACCGACAGACCCGCATGCTTGCTGATCTCAGCCTGGTGGGTTGCTACAACGTCTCTGCCATGAGTGAGGAGGAGCGCTGGGCAGTACTCCTGGAGAGCGCCAAGCGTAACCTACGCGGCATGGCTTTCTTTGGGCTGACCGAGTACCAGCGTAAGACCCAGTATCTGTTCGAACGCACCTTCAACCTGGAGTTCATCGCACCCTTCACACAGCTCAACGGCACACGTGCCTCCAGCGTCGAGGTACCTTCCGAGACGCAGCACAGAATCCTCCAGCTAAACCGATGGGACGTAGAGCTGTATGAGTACGCCCGCGACCTTTTCCTGCAGCGCTTTCAGGTGGCAAGGCAGCAGGAGCGCAGGCAAGCCAGGGAGAGGCGGCAGCAGGAGAGGAGGCGGCTCCGTGGAAGGCTCATAACAAAGCAAGGGAGGCAGCTAAAGCCCACAGAAACACCTCGTCAGCATGACAGACACTCAGTAGTAGCCGAGGAGCAGCAGAGGAGGAAGGCTGGTGGAGACAGTGGGGAGTCAGAAAAGCTACTCCCGTACTGGTGGGATCAGGACGAGAACGGCACCGTGGAGGATTACATTGACAATGTGGAACAGTGGTGGTGACGGGAACAACGGTGTCTTAACACTAAGTGTGCCAAGTTCTGCCTTGTCTGTTGTTAATGAATCCAAGTTATTTTTAGTACATGTTTCCCACTAAATCTTCTGAATGACACACATTTATTTATTGATACTGATTGTATTTCTTTGCCACAACTGACATTCGTAATGGATATATTTCCTTGACATTTAGAAAGGCTGGTCTGGGTAGCTGTAATCCTTTACCTTTCAGTGATCCCTGAAGCCTTTTAGACTGTTCTCCTGGCTTTTAAACACATGTGAATTCTTGTGATGTAGCTTGGAATGAGGGGATGTCTATTTTTTCTTTGTTAAAAAGAACAATGTACTTGTTTCCATAAATAATATGCTACTGTTTGTGATTTACAATCTATGTTTGCCAAATTGTTGTCTTGTCTGAAATGTGTACATTTTTAAATGTACCTGTGATTTTAAGTGTCTCTTAAGTAACAGAAAAGGAGAATGGAGTTTTCTTAGATACCTCAATGTGTAGCATTAACTGATAATGTTGTAAAATTACTGAATGTGTCCCAAGTCTCAGTTTTTATATAAAAATGCTTTTACATTCACTGAACTATTGTTCTTTTCTTGCCTTACGGAGCGATCTTCTTTTTGTGTTGGTTCTTTTGTCTGATCATGTGCACAAAAGACTGCAAGATTTTGTGTTGCACTTGCAAACCTCTGGAGCACCAGCAGGGAGCGCTGAAGTAATTTTAATGAAATCCAAACTTCCTGAGTGGAGGTGGTAGTTGATCACAGCTTATTCTTAGATTTGGTGCACAGGATTTGAACCATTTTTCAGTGTGATCCTCAGAGGATTTAATGGAGGGATCAGCTGTGACAGCTGCTCCTAAATTTGGAAGAATTATTCAGAAATACACTGAAAAATAAAAATGCTCAAGACTTTATGGAGATTATTGGATCGTTAAAAGGAGGGATTACTTTTTTTTTATCAGTACAGTTGCATTGGCAGAAATGTGGTGAGAACAGTGTATATGTTCATTTATATATTTAGATATATAGACAAAGTTTTAGTGTATATTTAAATTTGGATTCGATAGTGAAAAAAAACAATATCCTATCTTTAATTTTTGCCTCGTTCAAATTTAAAAAGCTAACAAGCGGGGACAAATAAAACCATTATCACACCTAAATAGCAAATATCTGATCTTTGGACCTTGAGATGGAAGCATGATGATCTGCTAACTCCATTTTCTGTTTGAGATCAACCTTACTACTTAGAACATACAGCATTGAAACACTATTAAATCTAGTAGGCCTGTAGATACTGCCTGTTTGCACAATAACCATTCGCCATATTGTATGCTTGAAGACAAATTTAAAAAAAAAAAGGAGCTTATTTAATTACGTCTAAAGTACGTTTTATTGTGAAAAGCCATAAAGCAACCGGAAGCGGTGCTACTAGCATCAGGTGTGAAGAGCGCTCCTCTTCCTCCATAATCTGACTGTCACCTTAATATAAAAACTATAAATAAATAATATACTGATTTTTTTAATACGTTTTTAAATCGTTAAAATAATGATTGATACGTGTCCGCCGTTGTTTTAATGTGTGCTAAACGGGATTTTCGAAATTGTTTTAATTTTTTCAAACGTTTAAATTTTGACCGTTAACGTTAGTAAACGTTAGTAAACGTTAGTTAACGTTAGTTATTTTTAAAAACGTTTAACGTTAGTTAGTATTTGAGTCTAACTGCTCTCCTAAAATATGTAAATGAAGTTCAACAGAGTCATAGCGTCATATCCTTCACAGCACACAGCTGGACGCTTGGGGGATTTATTTATTTATTTTATCTAACGTTAATCTGATTTATTGACCCTCTGTAATAATGAGTCATTTGTTACCAGGGAAGTCTTGTATCCGCCTTGTATGTGTGTAACCTTATGCGCGCGCACACACACACACACACACACTTAACGTTGTGTTAACGTTACCTGTAAGGTGTTAATGGCAGCCTACCTTGATACCTAACTGTGCTTTTGTCGTGACTTTGATTTTCCTCCCTAATGCTAATGATGTTATCTAATAAACCAAACACACACACACAC
>NW_023339785.1:12275184-12281360 GCF_004916995.1 Morone saxatilis | reverse complement strand
CTCTCTCTTCCTCTCTCTCTCCCTCTCTCTCCCAACTCCTCCCTCACCAGTTTGCCCTCCCTCTGATTTTTTTCCTGTTATTCTGTTGTGTGTTGGGTCCGTGTTGCAGCCGAGCAAAATTTAGTTGCAGCTAACATTTCCAGCTGCCAACCAAGCCCCGCTTCTTCCTCTCCCTCCGCAGCGGTAACACGTTTTTATTTATTTATTTTCCACACGCTGCGATTGTAATATTTCCAGCCAGCGTCAACGCGCTCTTTTCTCTCTCTCTCCCCATTCCTTATTTTTCTTTGACCTCCAACCAACGCTGGTTGTGCATCAGCCCAATAACGCGTCTTTGTGGAAAATAACCATCAAATAAACATTTTAACCGACGTTAATTTAGGAGGAGACATTTGAGTGTGACTCCGATTGGACTGTGAACAGGTAAGAGGCTGAGCTCGTCTGGCGCAGTTGAGTTTGCAGCAATATTAATGCTACCTAGTTTTATATTTAATCCATGTTGCGGTCATTTGAAGTGCCTGTTGCGTGGTAGGCCAAAGCTGCTTTTATATTGGCAAATACGGGCGCAAATGCGGTGTTACACATACGTACCGCAGTAATAACATTGACACTGAACATGCTTTTTTTTGGGCAGGTCTGCTGAGAGCTGCTCTGCATGGATACAAACAATGCTGTGAGATAATGCGGTCGTATTTTATTCTGTGATGAGCACTGAAGGGTTTTTGTTGAATGCAATATGCAGGGTTTCATTGGAAGTCTTTCCAGCAACCAGTGTGGAAGGACTTCTCTCTTCTCCGTATATGAGCAGCTAGTAGAAGTGGAGAACACCTGCAGGCTGCTTCCTGGTTTCTCTGGCTGCATGTGTGTGTTGCAGCCAGCCTCCATGCATGCATCCAGTGCAGGTTGAGCCTGTCCTTGTTTAACCTTTGGGCTCAGACACTCAAGCCACCATGGCATACTGTGTTGTCACTAGTTGTGTACATATACTGTTTGTGCTTCCAGTGGATGTATCGCCATCATCTTGGCTCATTTAACAAAACAGCCAGTCAAGACAAGTTCACGCTCCCTCCAGGCTGTGGACTCTGCTCCAGTCTAGCTAGTTTTTCTTTACTTAATATAAACACTGATAAACTGCCAAACACACAGCCACATTTCCACATAACCTGTTTTTTATTTCACCTCTCACATAGACGCACATTACAGGGACAGTTCAGGTTTAAAGTGGGGTTGTATGAGCTGCTTACTCAGTTTTTAGAGATGTATTCCTACAGTAGATGGTGGTCGACACACCCCCAATTTGGAGAAGCAGACAGGAGTACTGACACTGAAGCAGAGTGATGCACAGGTGGTGTGGACGGGGCAAAACGTATTTTAGCCACCTTAATTTATGTAGGTCCTGTCTGCTTCCCCAAACTTGGGGCGTGCCGACCACCATCTACTGTAGACCTCAAACAGCTCCACACCCAAATCTAAACTAACCTTTTAATTACTCGAGAGGCTTCATCTTTTATTCACCAACAACACAGCAACAAAAATCAAACATGTTATGCTGACAATACTCGATTGGTTCAACTATAATAATCTACAGTTTTTCCAAGCAGTTATGTTTCATTATCTGAGTACCAGGATGTGAAACTCCCAGCTCAAAACCAGTATTGTGGCGAGGAAAATGAAAGCTCTGTGGCCTACACTTTATTCAGTATTGTTTCTAAATTAAAACTTGGAGTTTAGCAGGCGAGCTGAACTGCACTGTGCCAAGTATTTCATGCTTCGTGTAGGTTTGTTGTCCTGTATGATGGGATAGGCTTCTTGTGTGTTTGCTTGAATGGGAGCTGTGCTGCTTTAATGAGCTGAAAGGATTACTGATACTTAACCTAATTACTTTGCTCCGTCCCTCCAGGCTGCAGGCTTTCACTCTCATTGTGATTTATGGATCTTCCACCTTTCTAATCAATCACCTGGTCATTGATGTTATCCTGTTCTGCACTCGTCGTTGTCCTCTCAAAACAGTTGTCTGTTTACTGAACTGTAACACACAGATCATTTGGTTGCAGATGAGATTTGTTGTTTTCACAGCCACAGTATTTGTTACACAACTATCCATGACTCTTAAAAAGGAATTCACCGAGGTTTTAGCGATGGGGAAACTCCAGATTAAAAAAACTCCCACAGGAAACTCCATGTTCTCATTGTTCTGTCCGTCAACCTGCTGTATTTGCCTAAAACACAGTATTTTCCCATTTTACTCGTTTAGCAGACATCTAGAGCAATTTACTCTGATATTCCCAGTTCATTTCACTGATTGAACTTCAACCAAATCTTCAATTTCCTGGTAGTAATTGTATTCAAATGTGACTTCAACTTCTTTCAGTAGCTCAACTATTTCAAATATTTAAACCGCAACATTTCTGCAGTAAGCACACATTCATTTTTATTTTTTAAATTCAGACTTTTATTATTAATTTCTTCTCTGTCAACCTGCAGTATTAGTCAAAACACTTAACATTCCCATTGAGCACATTTACCTCTTAATCAATAGCGAATCATATAAACTTCATTCAGTTTTACCTGCCATTTCAAGTAATTACATTTTAACTACCAGTTCAACGCCTTTTAATGTCTCAACTATTTCAAACAACAACACATTTTCTTCAAAAATGTTTATTTTTCAGGTGTTATAATTTAATTTATAATTTTGTTCTCTCTGTTGAATTAGCCAGTAACCCATTTTACACATTTACCCAATGCTCCTTATCCAGAGGAATTCAAAACGCAGTCGTGCAATTTCTACATTTCTAAACCACCAAAATTGCCATCAACCAAGAAATCAGAGTGACATTATGTAACATTTAGGATCTATTGGCAGAAACTGAATATAATATTCATAGATATGTTTTCATTAGTGTTTAATCACCTGAATATAGGAACCGTTGTGTTTTTGTTACCAGTTTTTATCTACAGACTCCAGGTTGAACCACCATGTTTCTACAATAGCCCAGAAGGGACAAACCAAACACTGGCTGTAGTTACAGCCTTTTGTGTTTTTCGTGAGTTTCGTAACCGCCGTAGTTTCTCCTCACAGCCCGTTCTCATTTACAGGTTGTCAAATAAATCGTTGTTCAGTTACCTGTAGTTACAATCTGCATCTTGACCACTAGATGTGACTAAATCTGACACACTTGTCCTTTAAAAGATTCAGACGATATCACTGCCTATTGGTGAACTTCAGCAATTAGCTGCCTTACAGTTTCTTCTAAATAATTTACCCATTTATGTTGTTCTTTCTGTCAACCAGCTGTATTAGCCAATAACACCTTACATTCCCATTTATCACGTTTACCCAATGCCCTTAGTCTAAAGGAAAGAAAAAGTGCAACTGCAGAACAAGCTAACATTTGTAAAACACCTAAATTACCAAGAAAGTAAAGTGACAGACACCTAAAACATCCCCTTTACTCATACCGTGATTATGAAAAGAAGAGAGCAGAGGGAATAATCTGAGAGGGGAATAATAATAAGGGGTTTATGTTTTTCCTCACGTGTTAATGTGTCACCTTGCCTTTCACTGAAGGACTCACACTTTAGGGGTATTGGTTTAAGAGTATCTATGAGCGTGAGCAGATAAAGGGTGCGGGGCTGTGTGTCGAGGTGGCACCAGCCTACACACAGCCATAATGCAGACGTCAGAGCTCCGGTGAAGGTTACACTGCCGGTAGCCCTTTGGTGCACTGTGTGTGACGAGGGACGCAGTGCGCCGGAGTCGACAGCAGCCACCCCCATCCTGTTCCACCTACACGTTGACCCCCACCTACTGACTGCTGGAGCCCCTCTTCTCACTGCAGACACCTGGAGGACAGGCTGCAGCATAATGACTGTTATAACTAGGGCACTCTATATTTATTCACCATGGCGCATCCCTGCTAACGACTGTTTGTGCTGCATTGTTAAGGTCGGACGAGTTCAGTAGGCCAAGATTATTTCTGTACAAAATGTACACTCTTTATTGAATGTGTTGGCATTGGAGCTGAAATTAGTCAATTTATACACATTAATCTTTAAAAGTTTTTCAGGTTTCAGCTTCTCAGATGTGAGGATTTTAGATATAATATCTTTTTGGTGGACAAAGCAAGCCATTTAAAGACGCCACCAATGGCTCTGAGAAATTGTTACAGGCATTTCAAACAATGACTGCAGATACGTTGATAGTGAAAATAATCATTAGCGGACCCATACTGTGTATTTTGTAAGGATGAATTTGTTTATCTACAATCATAGCAGCATAGCTAAAGCTTATTTTCATGCTTCTTGATGTTTTGTTTTTACTTAAGAGCTTCAACCCGTTCGTCAGTGTTTGGAGGGACTGGATAGTTGTGTTGTGTGGGCTGCAGCTGCACATTAATGCAGCCTGCAGCATGTAGCATCAAGCCCCTGTCTCTTGAGCAATGTTTAACTATAACAGTTCTTAAAGTAAACTTCTCCCTCCCCCTTTTTGTCTCACTCGTATCCTTTTTGTTTCGTCTACCTCTTAATTATTTGCTCCTCGGCTGTTTGTTGTGCTTGTGTATCTTCTGGCTGTGGTTGGTCGTGTTGTGCAATATTGCAGCTTGGCAGACGATGTTTCATTCCTAACTGAAAGATATTTATTTCAGAAGAGCAGTATCTCTTAAAAACACTGCTGAAGGTCCATGTTTTTATGAAAATGGTAATGTACTGTTGGATTTATATTGGTCTGCTGCTGTTGGTGAATTATTGATTAATGAATGTGCAGATTAGTCCCACGGTGTACTCACACAACGGAGTCAATGAAGACTCTTGGACTGTTTTTTAGCCATGCTATTAGTGTGGCTTTATGGATGACAATGTCAATCTGTCTGTCTGCCACTTCACTCTGGTCCAGACTGAAGTAACTCAAGAACCATCAGATGGGTTTGTACAGACATTCATGGTTCAGACAATAGATCCTAATGACTCTTTATCCAGCACCATCAGCAGGTCAGAATTGTCCAATACTTTGATTTATAAACAAATACCTGCAAAACTAATGACATTCCCATCAGCCTCAGCTGTACTTTGTTTTTGTGTAATTGGCAGATGCATGCTAACACACTAAACTAAGATGTTGAACATAGTAAACATTATACTTACTAATCTGACTTTAATATACAGCCTGCACAGGCACTGCCTCACAGAGCTGTTAGCACGGCTGTACATGTGATAGCCGATTCTGAATACAATATCTTTTAAGTCATCTGTCCGTTCATACACTGCTGCATTCTGGGGTAAAGTGGTTACACTGTCTTATACATAACACATTTATAAAATTTATTTACTGTTTTGTCTGAATGTTAGATGAAATAGCTGACTAATAGTTGTCACACGTTGTTGTGTTTGTTCATGGACACGTTGTAACAATCTCAATCCTCTAGTGTCACATTTTACTGCACATTATGACGTAGTATAATTTTTAACAGCCTCCATTGTCGTCCAGTGTGGGGATAGAGGCCAGAGCTAACAAGGAAGGGTTGATTACACAATTGGGGAAATTTTCAGGAGGGTGAAACTCCTGGAAAGCAGAGTCACAGCCGTATATAGTGGAAGGTCATTACTGTATATTCAGAAGTACGAGGTTGCAGTATAAACTAGAAGAGCTTTGGAGGAGAGCCAGTGTTGCTGCGTAGCTTTCCAAGAATGGTTGTAATGGCAACTGTGCGCCATTTGGTGTCTAGTGTGGCGAGAGCGAGGAGAGGAAGTGAGGAGCAGTGCTGAGGAGCATTTTGATGATGCGGGTTGCATATTGCTGAGCTGCGTTGTCAGGGTGTGCGTAAGCAAGGACGCCTGACACTGATGTGGTCCTGAATGCAGGACAGGCAAAGCTGCAGGAGGAGTGCTTGTCTTGTCCCCCTGAGAAAAGTTTCTATCGATCTGTAGGTGGGCTGGGAGGAGGAGGAGGAGGAGGCACAGACAAGCAGAATGGTTAAGCAAGCAAAGCAATTGCTGTACCTGCTCATCTCTCATTCCTGCTTCTTCTTTTTCTTTGGCTGGGATGTGTCTTTGTTCTTGTGTTTGAAGGTGGGTGTATCAATTCAGTTCCCACCTCCCCCTTATCCCTCCTTCTCCCACTCCACTGCGGTGTTCTCCTTCTGGGCTGTCTATCTGCATGCTCACACACACACACA
>NW_023339785.1:12262430-12275145 GCF_004916995.1 Morone saxatilis | reverse complement strand
CTCTCCCCCCCGTCGGTTCCTCCGTCTGTGTCTGCCGCCATCAGACGCAGGGACCGATAATATCTGCTCTAACCCCCTCTCCTCCTATTTTTTGCACTCCTCCTCTCCTGCATCTCGCCTATTGTTTATTCACTCTGTGCATTAATGTACTACTGTGCCCTTGTGTTTTATACATGAAAGCCTTCCTTTATCTTCAGGTTTTTTTTTTACCAAGTCCAAAATGCAGTTTGGACTTTGCTTTTTCCTGGGAAGCGAACCTGTAGTTCCTTCTATGTGTATTTTTATTGAGCCACCTCAGTGATTGTTATCTGTATTCAGTTAGTGTCCCAACACGTCACTCTGAGAGAGCCAGCTGCATGCATCCTCCTTGCATTACACTGCAGTAAAGTCTACTGTTTGAATAAGACCCAGCTCACTCCTCCACATCTGTGTGAAGACAAAGCTGCTTGGAGTCAGCTCAGAGTTGTTGTTACAGTTTGAATATTAGCATGTGGCACAGCCATGACTGTGCTGTACCAGTGAAAAAAGCCTGGGAGGAACAAGGACGGGCTCTGTGGAGGGAGGAGCGGTTGTGGAAACTGCCCTGTCATTGGTTGTTGATGTACTCTGCATGCCTGCAAGAGTCTGTATAATTGGCTGGAGCCTTGCATTGAGCACAGCAGCTGCAGTTGTGAAGAACTACCCCCCTCTCTCTCTCTGCCCTGTCTCTCTTTTTCCTACTTCTTCCCTTCACATTAATAACTGTCTGGGAATCATTGGCGTCGACCACACGTGCCAGCCTTTCAAGCGATTTCAAGGACACTGCTTTTCACACTATATCGCAGCTTCATGTCAAGTTAGTCAATTACTTTCTGATCCATGGAGCTCAGGGGAGTTGACGTCTCTGTCCTGACTGCAATCTCCCTCCATCCCATCTCCTCCCCCCTCTCTCTCTCTTTTATCACTTAATCAAGACATAGCTTGCCCTTTCCTGTTCATTGCTGCCTCCCTCCCATATGCTCTGTTCCCTTATTTGTTTGTCCTCGCTTTATTCTCTTTGGCTCTCTGCCTTCCGCCCTCCTGCCTCGTGGTCCTCGTCACCCTCCGTTTAAACAAGCTCTACACGAGGTTGTGGCTTTACATTTTTTTCTCCAACAGACTCCTTCTTGTCAATGCTTTGAATTAATGTTTGCCCTTCTGTTTCTGCAGTCTACGGCACGACAACAAGCAAGGACATGCAGAAGAGAGGTCAGTGAGGAGGATGACAACAGAAGAATAGACAGCGGCGAAGGAGGGATGAGAAAGAGACTGAAATAAGAGGAGGAAGTGGAACTCCAAAGTGCCTACTGCGAGGGGTCGTCTGCTGCTGTCTGACACTGCTGGATGAGAGCAGGACGGGGCTCAGTGTGTGTTCGGCCTTGTATGGAGGCTATATTTTATCTTGACAGCTACAGAGTCATCCATCCCACGTTGCTGAGCTGCAGTCCCAACATACCCTGAGCTAAATCGCCACCTCATCAGCGCAAGGACACCATCCCTATAAGGTTCTGCTTTTTGTTCTTCTATAGAAAATCTTCTTTTTCAGGCTGCTTTAACATAACTAGCACGACAGCGACTGCCTCAGCCTTGGCCATGTTGACGTGAATGTAACAGTTACTCACAGTGGGCGTCAGTCGATTCAGGTGAAGGCACAGGCGCTCGGTGACATATTTAAGCATGCCAGAGTGATGTCTTCAGAGTAGTTTCTGTTTTTTCTTTTCTTTTTTTATTCTTCAAGACAGAGCTGGTCTCTGCTCACGGTCGACCCCCTCTATCTCACCCTAGTGAAACTTCAGCTGCCACTTTTCCCAGGAAGAACTAATAAACATCCCCTAAAATACACCAACCAAAAGGACTCGCTGCCTATTTCAGTTGAGGAAGAAATATTTTTTCTTCTGTTTCCTCTGTGTTTTTCCGGGGACTTTTTCTTGCATCACTATTAGTCACCCTTGCTCTCATCAGACAGTTTTCCGTCCATCTGTCTCGACCGCTGCTCAGTGCTTGTGAGCAACTCCGATGGCTGTCAGCATGACCATGGGACGGGACACCAAATGGCTAACCCTGGAAGTGTGTCGTGAGTTTCAGAGAGGCACCTGCTCGCGGTCTGATGCCGAGTGCAAGTTTGCCCACCCCTCCCGGAGCTGCCATGTGGAGAATGGCCGAGTCATTGCCTGCTTTGACTCTCTCAAGGTAACAATGCAACAGACATTACACACAGCCATCCTTGCCATACTACATTCATTTGTTGAGACACGTGTATTGTGATCTGTGTTAAGGTAAGTGAGGTTTTATTTCACATATCAGATGCCATATATCAGTGACTATTGTTTAGGGTGTTGTCTGCTAACTAAATTGTTCAAGACAGGAGATGCATCAGGATGAATTTCCTGGAAACCTTTCAAACTATGTCAGTTGGTCAGTTGATTCACCTTTTTTAACCCTACATTTATTTCAAGCTATTTTTGTCCCAGAAAATCTAATTTCATATATATATACTTAAGATTATGGTGCTGGAAGTATAGGGAAATGTATCATTATTTTTATTTCCTTGTAATTGTGTTTTGAGTTTTTTTATATCATATGTGAATCATGGTGAACATGTTTGTTGTCTATATAAAGAGTTTAAAGTCAGATTTCTCACAGAATGATAGACTGCTGAAAATAAAATTTTTGTCTTGTCATCATGGAGTCTAAAGCGATCAACTTCAACCAGTAGGCAATGGAAATAAAATGTTTTATCACACACAGGTAATACAGGTAATTAGATTTGTGACATCAATATATATTTATAAATATATATATATATATAGATATCATGATATAGTAAATTTAAAACGTATAGCCTAGTAATGTTAATATAGATGTCCTGTACCACTAGGCCACCACACCATAATGCCCAAGGTACTTTGTTACATTGATTTAAAAGTCCTGTAAATCAGATATTACCATAAAGCAGTCAGGCTCATTCATTTGCAACATTGCCTGCAATGATGTAATACAGCCAGTGCTCAACATCAAGGATGCCCCATTGTCCCAGGGAAAGTAAAAATAGTGTCTGGGAATTTTTTTCTGCCAACAGTCCTCTTATGCTGTGTGTGGGCAGTCAGTAGGTTGGTATGTTGGGCACATTTGACCCACTCTGTCACTCTTCTGCTCTGTATCTCTGGGTTAGGATGTTCCTATAGACTGTATGTAAATACTTTATCTGAGCTTGTAAATATTTAAATAGTTTGTTTATCTTCTCTCTTGTACAATGTCCCTGTATTGTGTTTGTGATTATTTAGCTAAATAATAATAATGTTCAAAATGTTTGTATGTAAATATTCATCGCCATATACTATTCAGAAACAGGTTAAAGTTGCTGTGATGCATTTATAAATCAGTCAGTTAGAAATAAACAAGAAACAATAAATTAACCAGTGACTGAAAGAATAATTACTGATTGAACACTGATTGTGGTCAGACATCAAGAGTGATTTAATTGTTTTTATTCAGATATGATTGCAGGGAAGTCAATGAAGTTATGTGAGATACTGAAACAAAGTTATTAAACTATATTCATTATGTAGAATGAAAGAAATGTTTGGGACAATGGTTGTTAAGTCTGGGACAGTTGAAAGTGAATATAACTAGATGTATTAAAGAGAAAGTTCCCACAGTATAAATGTATTTGAAAATCTCTGACAGGGTAGATTTTATCTCCTGGTATCTGTATGTTCCATGATTGTAATGGGATGTAATATCCTCCATGGCGTAGCTAACATTATTGCAGAAGTCCCCCTCTTTCCTCTTACTGACTTGCTCTGACATGTTTTATTGGTTACACAAAGAGCTTAATTGATTAATCTTTATCTATACTGTTGCATTCATTTAGAACTGAAATCAAACACCTGCGTCACAGATATTTGGTTATCATGTCTGGTTACTAAATGTTAATCCACACCCTCCAGCCAATCAGAATTGAAGATTTTCAGTGGCCATGGTATAAATCATTATATAGCGCGCCCTAATTTAAACCAACTAAATGTACATATGATTCTTTATACCTAAACATATATAGATAACGTGTAACAATGTCAAAAGATATAGATGTTGTTTCTATTTTGCCCAGGCTGAAATTCTCATAAAAGCCACTTTGCTGACAGTCTGTCTGTCCATCAGTGATGTGAGCTTGTCGGTCGTGCTACTTCCATATCACTGCAGCTGCTCTCCTGACTCTCGTCTTCTCTCTTTCGCCACAGGACCACAACACTAGCTCTGCTCATACACAGCGGAAAAACTAACAGTCTGAGAAGTGATGATGCTTTACTTTATTTTAGAAGAGACTATCAATGGCCAGTTGCGCTAAAATCAAGAACAGACTGCTGCTGTGTTGGTGAGAGCCAGATACGTGTGTTTGCAACCAGCTTTCATGCAGGGAAAAAGTGAGACCCAGACAAGGGGCTTTCTGTCTGAGTGCAGCTGCTGTCTCCTTGTTTATTGAGTTAGAATTTATTATTCAGCCATTTTTCTGTGTTATGTCCTCCAGAGCAGGAGGGAGATGGAGAGAGAGAGCGAGGGAGAGAAACAGAGAGGGGGGCCTAGCAACAGCACAGGAGTGCGTACCCATTGGATAGTTTGATCTTCCTGAGTGGCACGGCTGTTTTTAGCACAGAGCAACAGCCTGGCTCTGTACTGGTTGCATTGATGGGAGAAAGAGGCGAGCTGCTTTGTACCAAGGGCAGGGAACAAGCATTAAAGGCCATATTTGGTTGTTTGAAGCCCCGGGTCATGTTGTTAGTTTGAGAAATAACTGAAGTTGGTGACAGTTGAAGGTCGAAGCCGCTTTCTTTATCAGGAGCTGCAGCAGGGCTTTAGTGCCAGCACAGTATGTCAACAACCACCTCTTTACAACAGTGTTTCTATCCCCATTGTTGTTATACTCAGCTGACGGCTGTTGTTTTTGGTCGACTGACTTGAAAAAACAAAGAAGCACCTCACTCTGTCCCCAACAGTGCCGCTCTACAGCATCACTCCTTCCTCCTGCTCTCCGCCCATCCCCTCCCTTCTTTGTTAATTTTATGGATTTATCTGCTAATGGCCTCCCTCCTCATCATCCCTCCCATATCTGGCATCTCCAGCCCGGTCCGAGCCGAATGCTGTCATTCCCTGTTGCTCCTCCATTAGCTCTGTCTGGTCGGTCTGAACCTGCTGCAGGGGAGGGAGGGGGCAGCTCACTGCCTAGTTCTTTTTACCTTGTTAACTGGAGTGCTGCTGTCATCTCAAATGATTAGTGTGGACATCACATCTGCCCGACATATAGTAGATTCAACAGCAGTGTCACTTTTGGATGACATCATGGCTGCAACTAACAATTCTTTTCATTATTAATTAATCCGCAGAATACTTTGTTGATTAATTGGTTCGATTTTTGGTCCAAACAACAATTCTAAACCCAAAGATACTCAGTTTACTCATATAGGACGAGAAAAAACAGGAAATCTTTGCATTTCAGAGGCTGGAACTAGTACATTTTCGGGGGATTTTTTCATTAATTAGACTAAGAGTGATACATGCCAGCAGCTCCGTGAGGCTGTGCTTTGGTGCAGCGTGTTAGCATTAACACATTAGCACTACACATGAGGTACATATCAGGATGATAAGACTATAATTTTTTTGCAGATATTTGGTCATAAACCAAGTATTGAACAAACTGAAATTTTGACCTGATGACACACTACATTAATAGTCAGAGGATCATCAAAGTGATTATGGTTTATCGTCTGAGCACCATGGATATATGTACCACATTTCATGCCAATCCATCCAATAGTTGCTGAGATATTTTTCTAAAAACCCAAACTCTCAGAAGAAAGAAGAAAAACATCAAGTTTGTCTCATACTGACATAATACAGCTCCAAGGATGTGTAGCAGTTCAGATCTGTGCAGTCTATTTATCGATGTCCCATCTCTCTCTTCTTTCTCTGAATGCATCAACAGCACACTACTGTACTAACAGGGACTTTCTCTGTGTTGCGTAGTGTGTTGCCATGGCTACCAAAAGGAGATTCCTGACCCAATACTCTCCTCAACAATACTTTTCATTGGCCTGCTTCTCTACACCAGATGTTATAGCCTTTATAAAGTTTTTTTTTGTGTAAATGTTAATGCTACTAGAATAAAGAAATTCCAGACAGTAATTTGGTCCAACTTGGTCCAAAATGTATACAGTATATCATTAGGCTCATAAATAGGTAGTTGTCTGTCCTTCTGAATTTGAGCAGGCTTGCTGGGCTCAAGGGACTCCCTCCTCATTACAGACTCATCCCTAAACACACAGCGCGCTGACGCAAAGCTTGCTCGCATCTCCAGTGTAGGCGAAAGTGTTTGTGTATTCCTGTGAACCATCCTGGCCATTTTTCATGCTGCTACATGTCTGCTTGTATGCATTTTGTCTGGTGTGTGTGGTTGTGTGAATCCCTCCTGGATGCTGCTATAGGAGACACTGCGTTTACCTCCTGTCCTATATAGCTCTCCTGCTGTGAAACCCTTTTTTATGTGTCCTCTTCTCAGCATGATATCATCCATCACCGTCAGAGTCTCTGCACCATGACGTCAGTTTTTTTATCTTCTGTTGCTTTAGTGCTCCGTTGGTCGTAGCTTTATGATCACCTAATGAGAACTGTGTTTTGCGGGTGTGGTTTGATGACAGAGCATGGGGCTGAGGCTTCGTGGACGTAGTTTAGCGAGTTAACAGCTCATCTGCAGGGGCAGACAGCTGCTGTCGGCCCAGGAGTTTAATGGAGACTGCAGTTTTTCCTCTGAGATTGTGTTGACCTGCAGTGTTCCTGCAGCACCATCTTCACCTTCCTCACAGGCTCTGGCAAGGAGCAAGGACACTGCTTTAATGACATTCTGGGGCAAAATGAATTGCTTTAAGATAAATGGTTCTAAATCTGATTTAGGGTTTGTCAAGAAGCCAAAAATGACAAGTAAAAATGAGCATAAAGAATGACTTGTTCTGATCTGAAAATGGTTTGTGGCAGGGGGTGCTGAATAAAAATAAGCCTCAGCTGACTAAAATACAGAATAAAACACAGAATATTTTGGATCCATAGTTTCACTTTGAAAGTAAAATATAGTATTAACCACAAGCAATACTGACATTTTTAGGGAAAGTCAGAGAGTTATAGACTACAACAGCAGTTCAATGTTCAAAAACCTGTCGACTTTGCTTACACAAACTGTCTGCCCACCATTGTTTAAGCCTGCATGTGATGAATGAAGCTTTGCATACAGGACAAATAGAGGCACTTTGACTATGCACATAAGCCCAACATTAGAATACTGGCTGCTCAGCCAACATGTCGCATGCTGCATTTGTTAAAGAATAGCCATGAATAGTCCTCCTCCTTCTTTCATTTAATACTGTTTAACACAGTCATGTTACAGCATGTGTTTTTAGTAATTCATTGTAGTTATTGGGACACATTTGTCTAATAGAAAAGTACAACACTTGTTCTTGTGTGATGTATTCATAAAAGCTGTCATTTACTTGAGTGGAGTCAAGCCTAATAAAGATCATGAACATATGATGAGCTTGTAAAATATGTTGTGGTATTGTATATTTAACTACACTACAGTATGTGAAATAGCTTAACCCCACCTTAAATACAGTAAACAGTAGAGTGCTACCTATATCTAATCTAATAATAATATATGGATTTGTTTAACAGACACAGGGATCATTTCTCTGCATTGGGTACTTTTACTTTTGATACTGGAGTACATTTTACTGATAATACATACTTTTTTTATTAAATAACTATTTAAATGTAGAACTTTTACTTAACAAAGTATATTCTAACATTTTGGTATTGCTAATTTTTGGATCTGAATACTTCCACCACCAGACAGTATTATGCATGTTTGTAGAGGTTTTTAGTACAAATGCAGGTAAAAAAAAGTTATGTTATCTTTTCAGGCTTGCTGATAAAGTTGTTGGGTTTTTTTGCAAATAAATACAATAAAATGTCGTAATATTACAAAGAAAGTAAACTCACTGGTCTGTATTCTCATCTAATCTAATTTTAGCTCCTCTCTGAATAAAACAACTTATACCATATTATAAGTTATTATTATTAAAATATTTGTTTTTCCTCTTTCTGGAAAGTAGCCTGTTTATTGGACTGATAACCACCAGGTAGAGATACAGAATCTGTCGTACTGGCCGGTGAGAGTCGAGCATATGTTCTCACTCTCCAGTTTTATCTCTTGTCAGCAAGGTTTATTTAACTTCTGCTGTGCCTCTGTGGAAAAATCCAAAGCTGCCTCCATTACTTAACCTGTCATTTTACATTGCTTTAAAAAAATGTCTTGTTCATGGTTCAAAATGAAAAGACGAAAAGTAGTTTGAATGTAGCTCAATGACCAAATAATTTGCTTGTAGAAAGAAGAAATGACTTGAATGGCTGCCAATTAAATGTCTACATTGCTGTTTTCAGCTCAGATTTTTAATGATGAGCATTTTGAGAAAGTGGTTGTACATTTCTTATGAATTATCCAAGATGCCGTCTTCTGGGACTTCATTAGTACTTTATTTCACCAGGATTTTCTAGTTCTGACATGCTTGGTTCTTGTTGTTTAGTTTAAGAAATTGTACTTGATTACATGGACGAGTTCAACGAAACGTAGATCATTTGCTGCAGTAAGCTTTTTATCTTCGGTGTTGGATGGTTCGGTGGTCTTTGTCACAGCCCTGATTTATTTAGTGTCTCAATCACACTATTCTCATCTGCCTGACGTTTTCTCCCTTAATTAAGAGTCACTGTAAAGTGTCACCCTGTCTGCCTGTTCTTATCTTTCCCCCCTCCTCTCTCCTACTCAGGGGCGCTGCACACGTGAGAACTGCAAATACCTGCACCCACCTCCGCACCTGAAAACCCAGCTGGAGATTAACGGGAGGAACAACCTGATCCAGCAGAAGGCTGCGGCAGCCATGTTGGCTCAACAGATGCAGTTCATGCTGCCTGGAGCACAGTTGCAGCCCATAGTGAGCAGCCCACACTGAAACTACACATTTTCAATTAATGCAGTGTGTTTGAAGAAATGTAATTTATTTATCAAAATACTAACCCTGCACTCTGTGTACTGTGAGTGATGTTCTGGTCAGTAACAGGGTGGCAGTTAATCTTTAAATTACAGTTACAGTTTTCCCAATTTCTGTCCTCCATCAAAGATTAAATAGGGAATAAATATGGATAGGATATGGGTTCACAATTTTATTCATGCTTTGGTTCATGAAGTTATCAAATAAACTTATTATTTATTACTATGGTATTTCTCAGGTGAAATGAGGTTTTGTCATTTGCAGCCTATTAATAGGTTATATAAGCGTTCAATAAGTTGTATACCACAATATTGATCATCAAATCCCTCTTAAAGTGATAACAACGATTTTATTCCCCACTGTCGTTGTGATGTGGATTTTTAAAACAATATATTGTTATTGTTATCTTTCTTGATGGGGACGGCTCTTAAGTCTTATTCAACATTTAAAAGGAAATGTGACATGCATAATGTTTTATATATTGTATTGTATTGTATGTAAATTCTATTTTTTATATTTAAAGTAATAGCATAGCTATAGATAACTGCATTGTTCTCACTGCTGTAAAAAAACAACAACAACACAGTTCTTGTTATGTTACCACCAAATCCTGTCCTTAAGCCAGAGAAAGCTCTGCTATAACTTCTTTTGTCTGTCTTGTCTCTGCCGTTCTCTCCCTCCCTCAGACAACATTCCCAATGACGCCCTCCCTGGCAACGAGTCCCAGTATGGCATTCAGTCCATATCTGAGCCACATGGGCCCAGGCATGGGCTTGATGCCTGAGCTGCTGCCCAGTACTCCCCTGCTGGTCCCTGGGAGTCCCACAGGCCTGACAGCCATGGGCAACGGCACCTCCGCACAAAAACATGTCCGCACAGACAAGCTCGAGGTATGCGGCCTGTGTGCAGTTGTTGTGTTTCTATGTTTGGCCTAAGTATGATGAAAGGTGAATGTTGATCAGTGCTCCTGTTGACCCTGCAAGGTTTGTCGAGAATTCCAGCGCGGTAACTGCACGAGGGGTGAGAGCGACTGCCGCTACGCTCACCCCCTGGAGGCTGGCATGGTGGACTGCAGCGAGAACTCGGTCATTGTCTGCATGGACTACATTAAAGGCCGCTGCAGCCGAGACAAGTGCAAGTACTTCCATCCCCCGGCTCACCTGCAGGCCAGGATCAAGGCCGCACAGCACCAAGCCAGTCAAAACACAGCGTCCGCAGCCTTGGTGAGTCCTTCTCAACACTGTGACAGGGACTAATGTTGAGAAGTATTTGTTCTTTTTTACCAAAAATAAATGTTGGCCAACATCAACTGCCTTTCTGTGATTCAGTGAACTGTTGGATAGAAAAATCACAGATGTAAGCCAATACTCACCTTCTTAAAAGTTACAAATCAACATTCACCATATCTATTTAATAGCAGTGACACAGCAGAAGACTTTCTTGTTCTCTACTTGGATATTGTTTACTGATGCAATGAAGGATCAGGGTATCACAGTATCCGGCAGGCAGCCTGAAATTTGATAATGTAGTCTGGGGATTATGTTTTTTATGAATGTCTGCTACTGTGCATGTGTCTGAGCCTGTACTCTCAGTGAAGCAAGCTACAAAGGCTAAAGTTAGCAATTTTAAGCAGCTGTAACATAATCAGGTCAATCTGCAGAGCTGATGCAGAAAAACAAGAATGACAATGTTGAAAAAAGATACAAAATAGTAAAATGAAAGGGATTAGAAACATAATGCATCCAAGGTTTATACACTTTTTTTGTTGTTGTGGCTTCTAGTGCTTTATGCTGCTGAATGAGTGTATTGATGTTGTTACAACAGTCCGTATTGTCATCAACGGTTCATATTTTACCTGATTTGATATTAAATCAGGATTTTTTTTAAAAAGATAAAAACTACATATTATGACGGCTTGGCATCATGTCCTAAAATGTTGTATGTGTTTGTATTCATCTGTTAACTGTATTTCCCTGTTATCTTGGTTATCTTTTACTGCAGTTAGATGTTTCAGTACCAGCCCCATTAGTGAATGAAATCATAACAATCCCATTTTGCTCTTGGCCTGACCTCTGGGCTGTCCTATATTACTTCAACTAATCTTACATACTGCAGTGTCCTCTTGTGGTGGTAAATAGAAACATCCGTTAACTGGATGTCGATTAGATTCACAAGTCAGTCTCTAAACACTCAATTGTTGGCTTTTGTTGCTAAAACTGGGTGGAAACAATTAGAGAGTTTAAAAAAAGCTGCAACGCAGAACCAATCCAAGGTCTTTAGGGCAGTAACGTGTGGAAGTTGTGTGTTTGTAAACACTGTCCTACCATTTAACGTTGCTCATTCATTTTCAATGTGTTACAAAGTGATTTGCTATATCTCCATTTTGTTTCACTATGGAGGAGAATGGAAGAGCATTGTTTCAGATAAGAAATGTCCTTAAAGTGAGGGTGAACATTTGTTAGCAGCCGTTCTCGCCACCCTTCAAGCAACTGCTTTGCATTTAGAAATCCCCAGACATTTGGTAGGCGCTGAGATCTCCAATCGTCCGGTTTAAGACTAGATGTTGATGCATTTACAGAGATGAGGATATTTTTTGTGTGTAGATATACTGCAAGGAAAAGTCTTGTTTTAGCCCACAAATTAAGATAACGTCTCTCCTCCTTCCTCTGGTTTTCTTCCTGACCAGGCTCTGCCTCCAGGTGCCATGCAGCAGTTACCAAAGAGGCCGATGTTAGAGAAGAGCAACGGAGCTGCTGCCACTGTCTTCAACCCCAGCATGTTCCACTACCAGCAAGCCCTGGCTAACATGCAGCTCCAGCAACCAGCCTTCATCCCTACTGGTGAGTCTCTACACACACTAGTGTTTACCTAACCATACACCTAGGAGGTAAAGTGGAACCACGAATTGGAAATTGATTCTGGGCAGATAAATGCAAGGAATTTTTATGTTAAACAACAAGGTAATGTTAAACAGGGAGTTACAGGTGTAGTAATAACAGTATGCATGCTGTGTCAGTGCAAGCCTTCTCAACAGTGTATATGCTTGACTTTACCCCTTCTATCACGCCACACTACCCTTCCTTGTGTTGCTTGCATTTGCTTCACTCTTGCCTGATGTGTGGTGAGAGTTGTTGATGCCATAAACAAACTTAGAGAATGCATTGCAGTTCAGTCCAAACAAAAACCAGACAATAAACACATCACAATGTCATTGTGTGGAACTGCTGGTGCATGGATTGGCGGGCGCATGTACTCTTTTGGCCTATCGGATCTTGTAAATCTTAAAAATCCTAATATTTAAAAAGCACAAAAAGCTTAGAAGAGGCAGATAATAGAAGAGAGCAGCGTTAACACAGAAAGTGAGACAGAGCAAAGGACAACACCAGTCCTAATACTCCTATCCATATTTAAGGCCCCATGATATAATTGTAGTTTTCTTCCAATGTTTTATGTGTTTTTGCATTAAACTGGAAGTGTAGTTGTTACTTAACATCAGGAGAAACTCAGTTTGAAGGATTTAATTGGCTGAAAATATACAATTTTGTTAACATATATTTAGCACGGGGCACCGTGGTAACCTAGTAGTACCAAAGCTGAGACCTTGCTGC
>NW_023339785.1:12248651-12262405 GCF_004916995.1 Morone saxatilis | reverse complement strand
CTCTCTCTCTCTCTCTCCCCTTTCACGTCTACCTTGATCTGTCCTGGCAAAATAAAGGCAAACCCCCCCCCCTCCCAAAAAAATATATTTGGTACATCATGATACGAGGGACTAAAGTGGATATCAGCACTTAAAAGGCATTTTTAACGTGATGGTAGCTGTAAAGAAACAGTTGTTAGTGAATTCTGTCAGACATGAATTATTGATATGCCTAAATTATACAACATAGAGATCTGCAGCCAAAACACCTACATACTGTACCTGCTCTGTGCTGATGGGAGAGTATACTGAATACTCATGCACATTTATTACACACAAGTTTCATCTTCATTTCTTGCTGCTTAGATATACCACTTCTACAATGTACTGATACTGATCAAAGCTTCAATTTCTTGTCTGCTCATCAGCTGAAAGCAGTTTGATTTTGCACTCTTATCTTTCACTGTTCAACATGTGTTTGTGTGTCTTTGTGTGTCGGCACTAACTGTGACAGCCTCGATGTCGCTTGTGTTGCCTGCACTAACCTGAACCTGTTGACTTGCCTTGACCTTCTTTACCACAACTTTTTGTCCTTGTTTTCTTTTTTTCCTCCTCCTGCTGTCCTTCTCGTCTGCTCTCCTTCATTCCTTGTTTTTCACACATGTAGCTATACATAATGTGACAGGTTCTTTTTTGTGCATGCTGCCCTCAGGAGCCATTGGTAGGTCAGCTATATCTGATATATATGTGGTGATGTAAAGGAGGCTTTATTGAATGATTGATTGGAGGACAACATGGCCGTACTGGTTAGCCTGTTTTAGCCAGTTAACTACAAATTATGCCATCCAGGCAGCTATTTATTTTCATTCATACACCAGAAATATGCATCACAGTGAATCCTTAGTTTCCAGGTGGGTTTAGTATTAGTATTTGCTTTATTTAGTTTATTATTTTAGTTAGTAATTGTATTCTTTTGTGAGGGAGTAGACAGAAAAATGAGAGAGAGAGAGAGAGAGAGAGACAGTGAAACGAAACAAAATGTTCCTGACCAAACTGAGGATGCTGCAAATTAGACTGACAGTGCCACCAGGGTGCCACAAAATATTATAGAATTTGCCTGTCATGAACTATTAAATGAATCGCCAACTACTTTAATAATCGATTGATTGTTTTGAGTAATGTTTTAAGAAAATGTGAATACTTTAGTCCTCTATGACAGTAAACTGAATATCTTCTGGTTGTGGATAAAACAAGCGTCCCCTTGGGCTTTGGGAAACGGTGATCAGCATTTTTCACAATGTCCTGACATTTTAGGGAACAAACAAATGATTGATAGATTAATTAAAATAACGTGAGGTGCAGCCCTAATGGATAATGAAAACTCTCTCTTATGTATCCAAGGAAGCTCTGACATTCAATATTTGAATCTGAAGCTCAATAAGATCCAGAATATGGATGATATTGAAATATCAATATATATTGCAGATGTGATAGTTTCTTTCCTGAGAAAAGGGGCTTTAAAAACACTCCTTGCTCACAATTGTATTATATGACACTAATGTTACTCTGATGGAGAGTAAAGAGGACTAAATGTTCACTGCAATGCAGTTCCCCTCTCTAACAAGCTGCGAGTTGTGTTGGGTTGATTTCTAACCATTGTGTACTAGAAAGAGACAGTAGTTGGTCAGCAGTAATGTAAGTATATGAGATGTGCAGGTAATGAGCTTGAACTGCTACTGTATGGTCCTTTAAAGGTGCCAATGTAGAGGTACATTCAGCCTGTGGGAGAAAACTCACTGATTATTGTGTCATCCACTGAAGACCGTATGATAGACATTCACTTTGGAGCTTTCAGCCCATTGTCTGTTCATCTCACGTCTGTGTTTGATCATGTCTGCCTGTCTGCAATCACATTAATGTGTAAGTCATTTCAACACTGTGTGAGCATGCCTTGTGCATGTACATGTGTGCATACATGTGCATACTTTATGTGTGTGTAGGTGCAGGCCGCTCAGATAGCTCGGGGAAGCGGGACGAAGACCAGCAGTCAATGCTCTCACTGTAAGCCTGCCTGCCTGCTTATATAAACCCCAGTGCCCGGACTCAGTAGTGAGGGGACTCCCTGTAGGTTATCCCTGCACAGATCACACCTTTATCAGCCCCCATAAACAGGTCTTTATTGAACTACAACCGTATTTCCACTGCAAGGTACAGCTTGACTTCTTACTTTTGGTGCCTCTACTTCATTTTCCAATGTAGATAGTACTGGATAGTAGCTGATCGTCATAGTGACATAATTTGGGAACAACCAGGAAACTACACACGGGAGCTTTACTTTGGTCTTGAAAAGCTGCAGCCAGACAAACTGCAACCTACACTGTACATTTACTGCCAGATTGACACCTCACTGCTCACCTTTTCCTCTGCTCCACCCCTCTCTCTCTCTTTTTCACACATCCACACACTAACTATGCACACAATAGGGAGCTACTCTTATAAGAGAGGAGATGAAGAGATGATGTTCTGGATTCGTCTGCACTTCGTCAGTTGACCTTGGTGTGGTTTTGTGGGCTGCTATTTTTGAGGGGAATAAAAAAATTGTGGTTGCTTTTGATGGTAGCTTTGTTGTTTAAAAATGCAGGGTTTGTGCAGGATGTCCTGTGTCGTGCAACCAATCAGTGGTCTCCAATAGTGTCACGTCACCTTTTTGTATCAGCTCAGCTCGTTTGGAATCGTTTTTTGGTACAAAAAATGTACCAGGCACTATATCCATAATGGAAAAACAGTGAGTGAAGTCGAGCCGTACCCTGCGGTGTAGAGTAGTGTTTCACTGTGTATTGTAGCTGTGTGATAAAAATATTCACAAAACTTATCAAAAATATCCACACAAATTGCAACTACTATCTGAACAATCTACTAATTTTGCAAGTTTATTTAAGTCTATTCAGTAAATGTAGTACAGTATTTGAGAAACTAAACTAACAACATATTCAAGATCTATCAGAATCAGGAACCTACACACACATACACAGAGAACAGGAAGATATGGTGTCAGTTGTGGTAAAGCTGATCTTAATTGTGGTCACAAATCTTGTATATGATAGTCATAAAACGCTTCATGAAGAAGTAATGACTATCATATACAAGATTCATGTCGTGTGTGTGTGACCTCCTCTCTTCTTGCATTTTCTGACTTGTATTTGTGTTCTTCATCCATACCACATTTATCATTGCTTCATGCTGATATCATGACAGTAATATAGCACATTTGGAAATAATTTCACTGTCAGTATAATAGAAACTCAGGAGACAGAAAAAATTAAAATAAATGCTTTCATGTGTCTGTTGCTGTTTTAAATCACAATGAAATAAGTTATAAGATGTGATATGCTGCTGGCAGGAAAAAGGAATATTTGCAGCTGCTGCGATTGTAGTCAAGCTTTCTGATTTTTGTTTTATTTGGTCGAGTTGGGAATTTTAAAGCTTTAGGGCACAGTCACATATACGCAAAATCAACAGTTCCCCCCAATCATTCTATGCGAGTGAAGAAGATAATTAAACCTTCTCTTCCAGTGGAAAAACATCTTTGCTTCGTGTGGAGTTCAAATCTGGTTAACTTTGATCAGCACAGCCTGTGGTAGACCTCTAAAACCGACTACGAACCAGAAAACTGATTTCTGTGTGCCGCACATCCTTCACTGCCCACATTTCGAGGTAGGCAAAGGTCACTCGCCTGCAGTAGCGTATGTGTGACTGTGTCCTGAAGCAGTTCTCCAGTAGTTTAGTATTGCATTTCCGTAATGTCGAATGACTCACAAGAGATCGATTGAAATAAATGTGGTCAAAATCAAAGCAGCAGAGATGCTACTTTCCCCATCATTTCCCAAGGCATCATTTCATTAGACCCTCCCTCCCCTGTTAAACGCACATAACAGAATTCAGCAGAAGACATAAGAGACAAGATTTTAGACATTAAGCGCGATTGTATGCCGTCCGGAGAAGACAACATAAGTGAAAACATCCATGTGGGTGGACAAAGAGGGGCTTTGATAAATATATACCTGTAGTGTGTAAACCAAGCTGCAGACATCATCAGGTGTTTTCTCAGACTTGAAGAAGACATACGGTACACAACCGTTAATAGTACTCCCAATGACTAGTAAAATCACCCGAGTTTATTTGTCCTAAAATTAGACATTATCCTTGGTAGCCTCCTTTGCTAACCGGTTTTGGATAGTAAAACCGTGAAAGTGAGATGTTCATCTTGCAAAGCCAGTCAGTTACTAAATCTGAAATAATCACAAAATTATCACTGAAAATAAGTAATATTGTTTCTGCAGAGTTCAGACAATATTATGATTATCAACTTACAGGACTGTTTCTAAAGAAGAGATAAACGACTGTCACATTATAGCTGTGACAGTGTTGAAAACGTCTTGTTTTTTTTTTTCTAATGGATCATATGCTCCCTCCATACACATGCCCTGTCCATTTGAATACAATTATCAGATACTCCAGTCTGATTAGATTGTATGACTGTGTATTGCCTTGTTTGTTTAACTACCATTTGTTGGTGAAACAGTTTATTTTCTTTTATGTTGTAACCGGTTGGCTGATTAAATATGTGATTTTTCTTTATCTCTCATTTCGTTTGCATGTGTCTTGATACTTGTTCAAATTCATCCTGGCAATATCACTTGACTTGTGCCATGACTTTTGATCCTACACATTTTGCCATGGTAACCATATCATTCCTGTCCCCCCTCCTCCCCGCCCACATCCTCGTCCTCTGTCTTTCGTCTGACTCGCCCGAATAAAAGTTCCCATGATGCACGGTGCCACCACCTCCACTGTTTCGTCGGCTTCGACCCCAGTCACCAATGTTCCTTTCGCTGAATCTGCCGCCTCGAATCAGGTTTGCTCTTTTATTTCAGTTCTCTTTTATTTTAGCTCAAGAGGTTCTGAGTCCTGTTCATAGTCTTCTTTCATCAGGTTAAAGAAACACCTGCCTGTAGTGTCAGATGTATTATGTTCGCATTTCATCCGTCTTCACTTTTCAGTCTGTTGTGACGTGAGCAAATGAAAACAGAATTTATTCTGAGAGGAATCTCAAAATAGGTAACTGTTTTCATCTAAAAGTTGTAGTTTGGTGTAGAACCACCGTCTGTCACAGTCTTCTACGTCTATGGACATACAGTTTGTGGTCTGGTATCGACAACCTTCCCTCACTTAAATGCTTTTCGTCTTCTTTTTACGAATTTCCCCTTCACATACAGTCTTTATTTGCCTTCTATCACATAGATTGGGCCTCTGGCTGAGCAATATAGGAAAACATACTTAGTTTCTATAATTTGTATTTACTTTGAGGAGCTTAAGGAACCACCGATCATATTTCATTGCAACATGGTTTTGCAATGAAATGGAGAGTTTCACTGTCCTATTATGGCGTGAGTGTTTTTTATTTATTTACCTGGAATACATTTTTTAAAAATTTATTTAAAAAAAAGAACATTTAGAAGGAAAATCCTATTCCACATAATTTATCAGCTTTTTTTTAACTGTCAAATCTTGTACAGCTCTGGTAATATAATGGCTGCTGGCAGCTATTTTCCATGATAGTTATTCAGAATACATTGCAGCTTGCAAAGTGGTAGTTATTTGACTTTTATTCTAAGAAAAAAATGTCTTTATTCTAAATATTTTGCAGAGTCCTCTACTGCAGGTTACTATTTTGAAGATCTTTGTATCATTGGAAATTCACTGTTCCTCCTCTCACCCCTCCCTTTCTCTCTTCCAGTAGACCCCTCTGAGCTTCTGACTCCTGATCCAGTGGAGCTTCAGTGCGTTCCCATGGAAACCCATTTCTGTCCCGTCCCCAAACTGCTGGTGGCGGCTCCAGTGGCGCTAAACTCAGTAAGCCTTTCCCGAAACCCCAGTTAAAGTCCCTGAAGCCTGCGCACTACCAGGGTGGTCAACTTTCTGAATGCAGCAAACATGTGCCTCACCTACAGTGCACACTGACTGAGTGGCAATGTGAAACTTCTTAATAAGATAGAATGAAAGTAGGAAAGCTGCGATGGTTCACGCAATACAAGCCTGGACGTATTACTGTTGCTTTAAAGCAGCCATCCTGATGCATACTGACTTGATCAGGCTGAGCAATAGAGCTCCCTCATTCTTACAGCCATACATGCCAACACCTTAAAAGTGCACACACACACACAACTACACACACACAGCGACATACACACACATTTAAGACTACATGCCCTTTATGGGTTGGAGCCATCACATGAGGCGATCCAACACATTTGACTGTTCCAAAGTCAGAAACTCTGAAAAGCTAATTCTGGAAATTCAGACCAGCTGCTGGTCTACAAGCAGTACATGTTGTCAAAATGAAAGAGTGTTTCATATCTTGTCATGTTTACGTTTCAAGATGGCTAAAAATGTAATATTTGTGTTGTACTACGTCTACCATTCAGTTTGTTCTCATGGTCTCATCTTGCCTGATGAAACGTCAATGAGTTGTTGTTAATTTGTTTGTGCCTTTGATTTATCTGCTCAGCTGCAGAGGAGACTACGTTTCCCAAAAGAATTCAAAACACTTAATAGCATACATTGAAAGATTTTCTTGTTTGCGATCAAAGGCAATATCTGTTGTTACAAAAATACTGTGTATTAGCCTGTTATTGTAAAAAAAAAATCTAGTAATTACAGTGATTGCAACTTTAAATTTATATTGTTTCGTAAATGTTAAGTATGATTGAAAAGATACAAATCTACAGAGTGACATACAATTAGGATTCAGTCACTTCTACACTAAAGGGGCTGAGTTGAGAGATTTTTAAGAATGTGGCTCTCAATTTCTTGATTTAAGAAACAAACTGCCTTAAAGCAGGTGAGGTCATTGTTCTCTATGTGAAGGCCTGTCTCTGTAAAACTCTACCAGTCATAAACCAGACAGCTGAAATTATTAAAACTGTTGAATCTGAGTGATGAGGTATCTTTAGCCATGATGTCTGATCAGTGATTGTTTCGTGGTTGTGAAGGGTGATTGTCTAATGATTGAAAAGGAAGATTTTTGTTTGTCCTGTTTCCTCCATGATTTGATATCCAAACATGGTGTAAAAGAATGACAATCTACAGGCGGACTCATGTTGATTTGTTATTACAGCCCTGCCACAAAACAATATGTCTGAGGGTCAGATCTAAGATTACAGACTTTTATAATTGGCATCTCTCAAACTTTTACATCTGATGTCAGAGTTATTGCACAAGATGGAAGCAGGATTTGTTTTCTGATGTTGTGCCTAAAGTCTGTGTGCCAAGTGGTGGTATATGCAAGGAGATGCCCCATTTAATGCAATACATGAATAATTCCTCCAAATAAGTATATCCATCTCAAACACAGAGATGTATTTTAAAAAGGCAGTTTCTTTGTGTAATTGTCTCCTTTAATAATCCAAAAGCCGATTGAATAAGTGGCACAAGATTTTTATGTTTTATGGCTCTTCAGGGAGAAAGCTTAGAACTTGAAAATGTCCTGTCTGACTTTATAATGTGTCGTTTTTTCTACTGATGTGCCCTTTTTGTCAAAAGCCAGAGTCTGAATATGGCAGCCACAGTTGTTATAACCAGAACTGAGTTATGGTAAAGCCAGGAGATGGGGGAATAAATCACTCGTTTGATGTCTGATGGTAAAAAAATAAATAATTATAAACCAGTTGGATGTCCAAATGTCTGTAAGGAACCTCTCTGTAGGCGTACAAAATTGAACATAACAGCTTTGGAAACTGGACTGAAATCACTTTTATCCAAATTCAAATGTGCCTCTTTCAAGTCTCCTCAAACCACCACTGTCAATACACTGTAAGAACAGACCAGTGCTCAAAGATAGATGTGTTATTTGGTACATTATTATAATAGTAAATCACAATCACACACAATCTGTAGTTTCTTCTCTTGAGACAGCTGTGCTGTCTGATCGTTATGTAAAGAAATAAATCAGTGAGTTGTGTGCATACATAAGTGTGTTGAAAGAGAAAATGAATCACACATTTGGTTAGTTGTAAATGCTGCAGATATTAAGGCATCTCCCACTGAGCATTATTCATTTTAAATAATGTTATTGTGTCGTGAATGTATCTAATGCAAAAACTCAACACATGCCCCTCTAAAAGACAGGCATGTTGAAATGTAATGATTCACTATATATAGACTATTTCTGAGGTCACATAGGTACCATGCTGATGCTGTGTTAAGACATATTAAAGTATGTGTATTGTTATATAGATTTATATTTAATGTCAATGGGTGGTGTGACTACTTTTAGAAATGTCTTTCACTCTCAGAAAGGGTAGAGCAGAATTGTACTTTTTGAAGTACAAATGTACACCATACGTACATAAGTACCATAAGTACATTACAGTACCATCTCTTGTTAGTCCGTTTTTTCCCCCCTACTTTTGAAAGTACCCAAAAAAAAAAAACAATGGTAAATATAAACATTTGGAAAAAGTGAGAAAATCAGCATGTTATGCTTTTTTTTTAGCATTTTGTTCCTTTTTCACATGACGTGGATTGGCCGGTTCTCCCCTGTACTGAAGTCCTTGTTTCTGTTAAAGAAAAACTTTGGTATTTTTCCGCCTGAACCCTATTTTCCCATGTTTTTGTGTCTAAGTAACTAAGGGAGACAACAATTTTTGAAATTGGTCTAGTATGGAGTGAGGGGGCTACAGCCACAAAACTGGCTACAACGTAATCCTTATGGGAAATTGCGCACCGTCAAAGTTGTTGTTTTTGCCACTTACAGTCTCAGATATTATTATAGGTGTCTGACAACAATATAGAAAGGACCCTATAGAAATACACCTTTTGGTGAAAGAGTCAGATCCTTTTTATTTCACCAGAAACAGCAGTTATATCACTATGTTCAAAGTGACCAGACCACATTGTCTTTCCACTGTTCAAACAGTGAAAATAAGTCTAGTTTGGTAGAATACACTCTTAATTAACTATAGAGTTATATGTGAAAATATCAGGAGTGGAGTAAGAGGGAGATCGGGAGAGGAATATTTTAACATCTAATTGTTTAATAATAACAATCGGAGCCTATCAGTGGCAAATACAAGCATGTTTAGTGGTTGTACATTAATGGTTCCCAATTGACCATAAGGATTACGTTGCAGCCGTCTCACTCCATACTGGTCTCACTTGGACACAGAAACATAGGAAAATATAGTCTAAGTTTAAAAATATCAAAGTTATCCTTTAACTCCCAGTCTTGGTCTGGGGAGGCTGTATACAGACGTAACAGTGTACACAGGCCATCCAGTAGGAGATGCTAGTGCTGCAACATGGATGTAATCGGCTTCCCACCATTAACACTGCAAACTGTGTTCAATGAAGGCAAGTTGGAAGCAGCACCTCCTGGGATTGACCCTGAGATTGGGTGGATTAATGTGTTTTTCCCTGTTACAACCTGGGTGCCCCAATCAATGTGCTACCTTAACTGTAGCAATTGTACCTTAAGTTCACGTTGAATTGGTATAAATGTGTCCCTTAAAGGAACAGTACGCTTATTCGCTTTCTTTCCAAGTTAGAAGAGAGATTGATACTGCTCTTATGTGTTTGTAGTGTGTGAGTGTGTGATTTGAAGCTCGAACCAGCAACCAATTAGCTTAGCACAAAGACTGGAACCAGAGACAGCTACTCTGGAATTGTCTAAATTACTAATCAACACTTCTTAAGCTCACTAGTTAATAGAATTAATTGTATCTTGTTTGTTTAATCAGAACACAGGAAAGTAAAAATAACAGTTTGTAGCTTCAGTGTGAGTTCCGTATTGGAACTGTGTCTGGGAGCAGTAACATTCTAGAACCTTCACGGTGAGGTTGCCAGGCAACCTTCAGTAGAAGTACTGGGTGTTTATCTAATTTAGTCTGCCTAATTTATTAATTTATGGGCCAATGATAAGTAATTGTTATAAACACATAACATTAACCAAAAAATCGTATATATATATAGATACGGATCCCTTACATCAGTTTGTTTCCAGTCTTTATGTTAAGCTAAGATAACTGTCTCCTGGCTCAAGCGTCATATTTACCACACAGACATGAGAGTGATATCAGTCTTCTATCTAACCCTCAAAATAATTCTTTCCAAAAAATATGAAGTATATAAATTTATTTAAAAAATCTTTTACTTGTTATCTACATGATGGATTAAATAGTACATAACCCATTATATGCCTGTTATAATACATCTGTAAAGAAATGTACTTTTTGGTATAGACACGTACTTCTCCTTTACCTTTTGAGTGTGTTGAGCAGCTACATTTTCTTTGAAGAATTTGAACAGAAATGTTCCTCTCCTACTCGATGAAATTAATTATTAGAATGTCCAGACAAATGAGTTTGTCTAAATCTTACAGCTTTGAAAGACTAGCTTTGTCCAGCCAAGAAAAACCCCCTCTCTCTAGCCTTCGTCTCCTCCCCCCTTTACATCATTATGCCTTCACTAACTGCTGTCCAGCTGGGAAAAAAAAACAGAATACTTGATTAATAAATTGTGCCTCTTGAGGGCATTTGAATTTTTAAGTACATTTCGATGTACACCGTGTATTGATGCACAAGAGCATGTTAGTTAGGGGATTTGTGGTGTGGTGCGAGAAAAATTAGTTCTTACCTCTTTCCCTTTCTCGTTTTCTTGCACTTGATTTCCTTTAGGCCTCATTGTATTTTTCCCATACAGTCATGAATCATTTTCTCTGGAATATGCAAAATGCTCTGATCATTGTGTCCAGTGACCAGATCCTTTAGCATGTGGACAGTTAATTCAGTCCTGAGCATACTTCTGTTGTCCGGGGCACAAACAAAGGGCCTTATTTCTCGATCACTGTATAAAGATGTGATAGCTGTGTATGAAAGTGACATGTATTAATGGTAAGTTAAGCTTTTTTTTTATCTGACATTAAAAAAAAAACACAGCATGAAAATAAAAAAACTCATTTATACATAGTTAATAGTTTGTGTAGACCAACAAGAAAAAATATATATGAAAATCATTTGTATACAATGATGGAGTCATTGGTAATAGTTGCTGTTGCTGTGGCAACAAAATGACAACATGGCTACCTTTCTATAATCCTAATTGTGAATTATTTCACATTCATTGAAATAACATACAACACTAACTTATTCAAAAAGGGAATGTCTTAGTTTGTCTTGTTATTGCGACGTGATTAAATATTTTGTATGGAAAACATAAATCCTTGTAATATCCAAAGGTCCTTAGGGGAGATCAGGTGTTTATTTTGTTTTGTTTATTTGACCTTAATTGTTTGGTTTTTTGTTCTTGTACATGGTGTTTTTGAGAAATAAGAATGGACTTTGGCTTTTAAAAGCTAACACCTATCTGTCAGGGAGGTAAAGAGGCTTTTGGACTAATTGAAAGATCTTCATCTTTTTCTTTAAAATCTAAATAGTCAATAATCCTCACTGCTCACCTCCTGCAGACTGGACGGCCCTCGCTCAGTTTCCTCTGTACGTAGAGGTGAGCTTTCATTAGTGAGTTCTGTTTCAGTTTTGGCCAAGAAGGTGGTCCAAAGGCCTCTTCCTGCCCAGCTGTGCTGGGTGATGTCGATCCTTGCTGAGGTGTATACGAATGTGTGATGTTCACCTTGTTTGCACTTATGTACATAACTATGTCAAAATACTCAAAATTTATTTTGAATAAATATAGATAAAAGAGTTGATTAAAAAATCAAATCAATGTATTGTTAATGATATGAGTATGTCTATCATTTTATTACAGTATAAAAAGATTGCTTTGAGGGATCTGTCTTTTGTTTGTTTGCTAGAGCCCTGTTCTTTGCCAAGCATGACATTGCCCAGCTGTAAACCATGAATGGTTTGCTTTAAAAAAGCTTTTTTCTGTTGACTTAGTGGGACATTTTTGGTTCAGTGATATAATATCAAACGAGAGAGGTGGATTAGAAGAAATAGTCAGTCTGGAACATATGTAATAAGCCAGTACTAACCTGTAATGCTCATCATGAATACACAAGTGCAGGTGCAGGTGCAGGTGCAGTCTTCTCTCCAGTAATGCACCAAAATAAAGCACAGATTAGCTCCACCTGCAGGCTGAAAGGCAGCCAGGGAAAAAGGAGGAGTAGATATAAAAATCAGACTATAGAAGGACATGGATGTGAGATGTGTTCACAGGGTTTTAAATTCACCTTCATTTTATCATTTTGTGAAATGGGTTATTCTTTGCCTCTCTGTTGTCATTATCCAAAACAACAATAAATCTGAATTCTCCTCAGGATTTTAGTCCAAATTGCAAACAACCTGGTTTTCCGATGTTATTCTTGCAGCAGCAGCAACATCCGTACACAACGCTGTTCCTTCAGATTTGGACATGTGATGCTCTTCAATTGCTATTAAAGCCAGCGATTTTGTTGCCATGGCACTTGTCCTAGTGGTGGATTGACTGAGTCATTCTGGTGAATCGGTTCACAGCCCTCTGACTCCACATGTGGTGAAAAGTACATGTGGAGTGGACTTAACATACTGCGGGTTTCCAGTCACCAACAAGTGAATAAGATTGTGATTTTGTTTTGAAATTGATTCAATGTTACCATTATTTAAAACATTTCTGTTGTAATTGTGCCTTTATCATGCAAGGTGTAGTTTTCCTTTTTACGTTCTACATTTAGATTGACATAAAATAGCACATGTATTGAGTGTGTGTAAAACTTATCCCTTTATTTAAAATCCTTCATTGGTGACTCATTATTAAATTGGGTACAATGACTGACTGAATGGTAACCTGTGGAAGATGATGAGGGCCAAAGACTGTTCAGGACTAAGCCATATGAAAAACTCTCTCTGACACTCTAGGACAGACTTGAAAGTGACTGCTGTTTCTTAGTCATCTATCGTTTCACTCTGTTTTCTGCTTGTGGTGCTTGTATGTGCTGCTGTGCTACATGCCAATTTATTTTGCCGTGTATAGCTATTAAAAGTAAGTTACTGTGCCTATGATGAGTTCTGCGATTTCTGTTTGACCTTTAATAAAACTCATAATTGTGATCCTCTTGTGGTGTATTTTGTTGTCCATTATCACCTTAAAACAATCTTTTATTTCCTGAACTGTGAGGTTTTTTACCTGTGCATGACTTGTAAAAGGAGAGATTTTGGTATGATGATTATGTATTAGACTAAATCAAACAACTGTTTTTAAAAGTACTTTTTTACATCCTGAAAGAAAACAAAAACATGAAATATATCAACCTTAAAATATATATATTTAATACATTTTGTAGAGTAACTTAATAACATGTTGAAAATCAGTGTTTCACTGATTCTAAGTTTCAAGTCTGTTGCATCTGTAACCACGCTCAACTGTGATGTCACGGTGTACCCTGGAGTACGTGTCTTCATCACTGTAACAAGGTGACAGAAGGTAACCTGCTGGGGGACAGCAAAAACATGATTTCAGCTCATGTTTGAGAATGGCTACAATGGAGAGGTAAATTACATCACTTCCTGTGACACATCTGGTCACCGAAATGAGATGATTTAAACTTTTATAAATGAGGTAAATGCAGAATCACTAACAATTATCATTTAGCAATAGAGAGAAATACATTCACCACTTATCATAATATAATATAATAATACATTTGACGTTTGATTAGTACTCTGCCTTTATTTATTGGGGACACTAAAGATACAGACAGGAAACATAGAGAGAGAGAGAGAGAG
>NW_023339785.1:12248005-12248596 GCF_004916995.1 Morone saxatilis | reverse complement strand
AGAAAGAAAGAAAGAAAGGATTGTATCCATGTAATCCAAAATCAAACCAGAAACATTGCAATTACAACAACAGTTGTATTTTATTGCATGAAGTCGATCAAAACATCTGACTAGTAAAATAACGTACATTTGAAATTAAAAGTTTTACAGTTCCTGATATTCTGAAGTAACTAATTAACAGATCCAAACACGGACTATCATGAGATTAACATTTGCATGGGGTCAAATTAAACCGTTTACAGCATTTGTGCAGCTTCTCCAGAATGAACTGCTCCTTTCTGTAGAGAACAGGCTTTTATTCTGAAAACCGCCCCACCGGAAGTTGTCGTTAGCGGAAACGAGGCTGTTAGCTTCAGGAAATCAGTTGGTGGAAAAGGTTTCCTTTCTGTGTCAAAGCTGTCAGCACACACTCTCAAACTGCAGCCAATGGACCCTGGGATTGTACTATTTCATCTGCGGTTCGTCCATCGATAGCACGCCCGGGTGCAGAAGCGCCGGGCCGGGCCGGAACCAGAACCAGAACCAGGCCCGGACAGACGGACGTAACCAACGCTGCGTTTTGCGACACCGGCGGACTGGTGTGTGTGTGTG
>NW_023339785.1:12229442-12247905 GCF_004916995.1 Morone saxatilis | reverse complement strand
GTTTAGCTGCTACGTTAGCCTCCACCGGCCCCATGAAAGAGTACAAAGTGGTCGTGTTGGGCAGCGGCGGCGTCGGGAAGTCCGCGCTGACCGTCCAGTTCGTCACCGGCACCTTCATCGAGAAATACGACCCGACCATCGAGGACTTCTACCGAAAGGAGATCGAGGTGGACTCGTCGCCCTCCGTGCTGGAGATCCTGGACACGGCGGGGACGGAGCAGTTCGCCTCCATGAGAGACCTGTACATCAAGAACGGGCAGGGCTTCATCCTGGTCTACAGCCTGGTGAACCAGCAGAGCTTCCAGGTACCTGAACACACCTGGACTGAACCAGGGTGGATGCATATGTGGGGTTTGACTTGTGGTTCATACATGTGGTGTGTTTGCTTCTCCGGAGCCCTGCGACATTAAAGCCAGTGCTGCTGTGGTGTTTGTTTGTTTCATTCTTCATTATATTCTCGGTTCTGTGGTAACTGGGTTGTTAAACAGTGTTTGTGACAGTAGAGGAAAACAGTGCCTCTAAAATAGGAAGATAACAGCGTAAAGTATCGGACACATCTTTGCCTCTTCTTTACCAAAACTTTTCAATCTGACCAAACTATGTTGAACAGAAAACTTGAATGAACAGAAACAGTAAATTAAAGGTTTACAGGATCTACAGGTTTAATAAAGGCAGCATTACTTATGATGAAGTTGTCAGACAGTGTATCAACAAGTAATATATGCTGTAATCCTAATTTCGATACTACATATAATTCTATATAGTATGTAATGTAATGTAATTGTTTACTGTTGGTATACATTAAAAAAAGTGCTTAAATGTTTTCTACTAACAGGAAATGATGCAATACCAAAATGAAACAGGGACTTTGTAGTGTCGTTAAACTTTATAAAAAAGAAAAAGGAGAATTATTCTTTATTTGTAAACTAAAATCAGCTGTTTGACCACCATACTTGATTATTAAAACGTTTTATTGTTGTACGTCTGCATTTAGTTTTTATATCCTGTCATCAATAGTGCACTACAAACTTAATGCAAGTATGCTGACTGTTTTATAACTTTATCAAACTGCTCTGCATTGACAATCTGCTAAGATAAAGTTTGTAGTATGAAAATATTGGCACACTGGTTCTTGTCAAACCACACACTAAGATCCTCTCCCTCTTCATCTTCAGGACATCAGACCAATGCGAGACCAAATAGTGCGAGTGAAGCGCTTCGAGAAGGTGCCGCTGATCCTGGTCGGGAACAAAGTGGACCTGGAATCTGAGCGTGAGGTCGCCGGGTCGGATGGACGAGCTCTGGCTCAAGAGTGGGGCTGCCCTTTTATTGAAACCTCTGCCAAGAGCAAGACTATGGTGGACGAGCTGTTTGCAGAGATCGTCCGACAGATGAATTATTCCACGCTGCCGGAGAAGCAGGAACAGTGCTGCACAGCCTGTGTGGTACAGTGAGGAGAGAGGTACGAGCCTTCCTTTGCCTTCGTACTCGGGCTGTGCCAGAGAACTCAGCACAGTTGGCCGCTCACTAATTTTACAGAATGTGATAAAATGTCCCTGCAGTGCCTGTGTAAAAATGGTTCACAAGCTGAGGAGAAATGTGACACATGGATGACTGTGTGGCGTTTGAGTGCAGCGTAAGGGAGAGGAGAGGTTTGTTGGAAGTGAGAAAGACGAGTGGGTGGTGCCGCTCCGCGCAAACCGTTGGTTTAGCTTGTTATCATAAGATCGCAGAAAGTATGTGGCATGAAGAACACAACTGTATGAGCAGCTCGGGGCCGGGAGGGGAAAAGACCCCCGAAGAGTAGCGAGTAACGAGGCAGACAGACAGTGAGCGAAGAAAGAGGATGTGACATCCTGAAAAAGAAATTATGTTCCAAAACAGGAAGTTCACTTTAGATTCTGTGGCAGATGTTTGCCTGTGTTAATCACTGCTCACACTGACGATGCTACTTTTAGCCATTTAAACTTGTTGTATTAATAACCTGTTTTGTCTTTTTCTTTCTCTCTTTCTTTAAAAAAAACAAACCAAAAGATACATCATTTGTCTGGATCACCACAAGGACTTTGATGAACCAGGGGGACAACACGACTTTTGATCCTACTGACACAAACTTACCACTGCTGGTAACAACGTTCTGTTCGAGGTGGTTTCTGACCGTCTGTCACAGATCATCTGACAGGAAAGACGTCGGCCCTATTTTTGATATCATAACCGTTCAAAGACGTTTCTGCTGCAACCTTAACGGCCTTTGCAATGACCCAGGACGGAGTCAACAAACAGACTTGTAATGAGCGAAAACGGCCATCTGTGAATTTCAGTCTTTTATTTTCCCCCCTTTTAGTCGGAAGTATCTCTGAAATAATAAGCAGGAGTGTTTGTGAAGTTGCAGCTTCTTTTTAAAGCTGCTTTAATCACTATTATATACTTTATTATTACTTGTATTATGTCTAAAGTTTGGAATTTGACAAAGTATTTCATATTATTGAAACATTTTGACTTTTAAGCATGCATACTTCAACCAGTTGGCTGCCCAGGTATACTGCTCGCTTTATTTTGAAAATCTTGTCTAAAATAGTTCTCCTAAGTGACACAAACCGCAGAGTGTGTGCTACAGTTTGACCTTTTTTAGCTTCAGGAAACTTAGACAGGATGTACCACTATGTGGATTAAACCGGCACCATTTTCATCAAGGGACGGTCACCTTATCCGCCAGTCCACGCCGCCGCCGCCGCCGCCCCGTGGTTCAAACATTCAGCTTTTTATCATCGCAGTAGCCTGAAGCAGCTAAACTCATCTGAAAACATGCATGCTCAAAATTGAAAATGTTCTACTAAATCAACTTGAAGTGATAAGAAAGAGCCATTTTACTGTTTTTAGCCGGAATTCTGTCAGTCTTTACAAGGCATGAATCACATGGACGCAGGTCTTCCATTTTGAGTTTCCTCGAGGAGTCTCTGTGGGAGAATGATTTTGGAACGACCAAAGGAAGCTCACAGTGCATATTTGTGTTTGACTACATGACGTGTGTCGCTTTAAATTCAGGAGACGCTGATTTCTTGTCATCAAATAACTTGCTGCATTGTGGTTTGATAAAAGTTCTGGCACAGTTAATCAGATTTAACTTTGTATTTTTCTTTTTCTTATAGTAACCTATTTATTAAAAACTAATGACATGGGTAGCCAGTTTTAAACATTTAATTTTATACTAGTTTTTGCTTTTTGTGACTTTTCAGGATATATGGTACATTGTTCTTTTGGGTTTTTGTTTTTTGAAGCTGAGGATTTAACAGAGCCTTAAATAATTTCTGTTGCACCCTGGTCTCATGTCTCTTTTATTTCCTTCAAAGATAAACGGCTGTCATCTTTTGGTAATAAACATGATGGCCTTTCAGTTACAGTATTATCTTTGGATTGATACACAGCAAGTTCTGTGTAACCAATGTTAGTTTTCTGACCTCGATCTTATAATTTGAGTTTCACGAACTCGTAACAAAATCAGCCAAGTTCAGTTGTTGCCTTTTTCACAGCACATTTTTGCCACTAGCCAGGTGCAGTGCTTCACACTCTCGGAAACCAATCCAATTCTATATCAGTGTTACTCAAACTCCTTACGCCATGTACCACCTCAGCAAACATATTCCAAATACCACCATTATGACCAACGTTAAAATACAGTAGCGTAGGCTGAGCCTATTATTTTGATAGTATTTGGTTTTAACATGTATTTATTTAATCTTTAAAAGAACTATTTCAGAGATTTCTCCACGTACCACCAGAGGCAGCTCAGGTACCATAGTTTGACAATGAGTGCTCTATAGAAACACAGACATTGAAAGTCATTCTTTATTTATGTGAAAGGAACCCAGTCTGTATAGTTTCACTCGTCGCCTGTTTTCTCTAAAACCCAGCGTACACTACCTGCTCAGCACCAAACAGCAGACAGTTAATGATTAGCTGGTGAACATACTGAAGTATTTAGCAGATATTTCCCTCAGGAGTTGGTGGAGACCAAAAATAGGAGCTTAAAGAAGAGCAAATATTTGATTCACATTCACCAGATAAACACAAACATGCCTCCAAATTAATGATAATGTTGTTTCGTAACTGCTGGGTGTGTAAATAAGCAACAGTTTGCCGTATCAACAAAGTCAATGTTTCCCCCGCCTGGCCCAAAATAAATCCCTTAGGCTTAAAACAATACTCACGTGACCTTTTGTGCCCCTGAGTGGCCCTTTAGTGCAGCATCAGTGCACTGCTCGTCTTATGAACTCAATACTCACACGTCCATATGTATATATTATATATATTAAAAGAGTTTTTGGTTGCTGTAATTGTTAATAAAATTCTAGTGTGAGTGGCCATACTCTTCTTGCTGTGCAATAACTGATTATATAGTTATGAGGCTCTAGCAGGCAGAGAAATAACAAAAAAATATGTAATTTTGAGTTCATTGACTCTTACAGACTCAAATATATATATGTTATACATATTTTACAGTGACTCTGGTATATGTAGAGCACTGCGACCTATTACATATCAACGTGTTGTTTGTGGTCATATCTGACAAACAACACAATGGGTTAAAGTTTTCAGAAGCTACATAATCTAAAAATACCAGCTCTCAGAAACAGGCTACACTTTCCACTTCCTCGTCGCTTCGTGTGTGTGTGCGTGCGTGTGCGTGTGTGTGTGTGCGTGTTTTTATATGCACCAGACTGGCACAGTGCAGTCGAGTTGGCGTGTGCTTTTGCAAGATTGTTTTTTTATTCTTCTTGCATTTGTCACAAATGGTACTGCTGTAGTTTTCACATCCCACGGAGCACAAAGCTGGCTCTTCTTCCTCTCGCTCTGCGGTTGTCAGGTGGAGCTGCTGGGTGCTCGCCGAGCCCGTGCATCCTTCACTGAGCTGGCAGCAGTCGCTCTGTGAGGTGGGGGTCGGGGTGAGGGTGGGTGCTGACGTCTCTGAATCAGCAGGATCACTACAGCTCCTCCAAGCTCATTTTGGGTGTCTTATTCTGGTTTCTGCTGGGTTTATTTCTGTCCACACCACAAGAGAGACGAAGGTGTCTTCAAACAAAGACCACCACAGACCACCAGGCTATCAGCTGCCTGCAGTGTGCAGCAGGAACCAGCAAGCTGCAGTGAAACAGACTCACCCTGTACAAAAACATTACAACCCCTAAGGAAGTTAGTCTGTGCTCACAATGACGTATGTGTTTAGTATATAAATTAACTGAATTACAATCATTTAGTGTATTTATTTATGGATTAATTAATTAAACTCATGTATTAAATGAAACTGCTCCACAACTATTTACACGACACTTGTGGTCCTCCATAAGTAAAACATGGTTTTAGTGATTTTCAGGTTAAAAAGTTGAATGTGTTTACCATAAAGACCCTGCACTCAATATTTTAGTATCAGTGTCATCAGAGGTGTTGTAAAATGTATTCAAGTAAAGTAAGAGTGTTCACTTACCCATTATATAGTTGGATTATTAAGTGATTCATGATTAGTGATTAGATTAGATGAGTTTTATTTTGCAACTGGTTTCACTGGAGCTTATTATAACTTGCACTGTTTAGTTAACTGATTGCATTTTGTGAGCTCATTGTAGGTTTTGTATATTTAAGCTTCGTCTGAAAAGTAACTAGAAACTACTGTTGAGTTCAGATATGTTTAAGGGCAATAGCAGCGAGGCAGCAAAAAGTATAATCCCCATAAAGCAATAAGACAACTAAAGACTTTAACACACAACACAGTGCACAAGGGTCGTGTGATAAAAGCAAACTGCAACAATACAAAAAAGGAAAAGATAAAGAGCTAAAAGTATTTAGTATTTAAATTTAGAGTTTTTATTGCAGGTAGGATAAACTATAACTTGAGCCATTTTAAGAAAGAGAGAACGGTCCATGTTTCCATGTGACTGTCTAAAATCTCTTAACAACACAACTGTTGCTCCAGTGATTTTACAGCAGTTAAATTCACCTCATGGATTGTAAAAGATCAATATTTACTTCTAAAGTAGGTCAATGAGTATCAGTATGAAGTAAAATCAAATGTGTACGACTGTAAATGTTGTCACTGAAAGGCTGAAAGAGTTATAGTTTATGCAGCCTGGACATCTAAAGAAGTCTCCTAGACTTCTCACTCGGTTCATGTGAGTCACCGAGAGCGTCTGAAGTCAAAACATTACCAGCAATGATAATGTCCTCCCAGAGCCCAGCTGTCAGTGTCAAGTACAAACTTTAATGCCCTAATTCCTCTGAGGAGCTCCGTCAGCAGGTCTGCTGGTGTTCACCTGCATGTCCCAGGTACAGGAAGTCTTCACATCACACACTGCCCAGATTTATATGCTGTATTTTGTATGCGCGCTTGTCTTCAATTGAACGTACAGCAACTCTTTGAAAAAGACAAAGCAGAGACACTGTCACTCAAGGGACCAGGCTAGAGGGCAGGTCCTGTGCCCCAGGGGGCGAAACCAATGACTGGGCGTCATATGGCACATCTGGAGGGACATGCCCCAGGAAACTGTGAGAAATGGGTTTGTAATGGACTGAATCATGGATCTGTGAATATATTCAATCACCGTCAGCTCAGTCAGAGCACGCAGATCATCATAGTTTAACTTCCACCACAGTGGGCGCCTCTTCCTCTTCAGGTCAAATAAAATCACCAATAAAATAAAAAGGCCCAATCTACAGCCAGAGTTTGGTGTGTCCATTCTGACCCACATTATCTGTAGATAAAACAAACATTCCCAATTTCAGGTGATTATACACTAAAAAAAACATACATATAAACATCATATTCCATTTCTGCCAACAAATCCTCCTAAATGTTACACACTGGACCTTTAAATTAAAGGATTTTAGCATTTTTGCTGCTGTGCATGAAGCTCAAAGGGATTCAAAAATGAATTTAAACAGGTATTTTCAGACACAGTGGCAGTGTGAATGAAGTTACAGCTCCAGACCTCTAGGTGGCAGCACGTGTGTCAGAGTCGGCGCGGCGACGTCAGCGGTCAGAAGCGGAAGTGACTGTTAGGGTCTGCGGCAGTCGGGTGAAGATGGGCAGTGAGGGGAGGCTGTAAAGTGTTTAAAAATACTTACAAACCTATAAAACTGACAGGTTTACTCGGGCAGCCATGAAGACGGTGTTTGTGACCGTCGGCACTACGAGCTTTGATGAGCTCATTGAACGCATCACGTCTTCAGACACCGTCCAGGTTGGTTTTAATCCACACTTCCTTGTCCATACTGCATACCTGCTGCTACTCTGACAGGACCAACTATATATAATCACTATGAGTATTCAAATCACCTAAATTAAACACCACACTATAAAAACAGTCCTGCTTTCAAAACATTAGGCAACAAAATGTAGTTAAAGTTAAAGAAGTATTCACAATGCAGAATGGCCCCTGTCACTGTTATATTATTGGAACATTATTCATGTATCATGTGTATGTGGTATTTCAATTAGGGCTGCACAATTAATCCAAATATTATGGACATCACAAGAGCTGTATTGTTTTGATGAAGGTAAACTGATGAGGTGCTCTGGTCTACAGATCTTCTCCAGATTTAAGATAACATGTTTGTTTGGTACAGTCTCCCAAAAATGTCACATCATCATGATTTTAATGGTTTCTTTTAGTGAAAACTCAGTTTGTGGTGCATAAATGATCATTCCCAGATAATCCTGAATCACAATATTGTGCAGCTCTAATTCTAATGTTGTTAATTTAGCTAATTTTCACTACTTCATATACTGTTGGGTAGTTAAAGCTCTAAAAATGCATCATATTTTATAAAATGTTCATGTAATCTTTATGGAAAATCTAAGTAAATATAGCTGTAAAATAAATGTAGTGGAGTAAAAAGTACAATATTTCCCTCTAAAACATAGTATAAGTATAAAGTAGCATAAAATGGAAATACTCAAGGAAATGATCTCAAATGGAGAAAAACAACACGGTGAAACACTTTAAAATAAAACTTAACCAGGTTAAACAAGTACGAGTAAAGAGGCAGAAGGTTATGAAGCACCTTGACATTGTCTTACAGTCCATCAGGTCTGTTGTAATTGACGACCGACCCTGGACTGAATGGGGATGGTGGTAAGTTACCCTGCAACAAGCTGAGTGATCTGACTGGATATGATCAAATGTCTATTTCAAACAGGGTCACACAGATATTTAAAGACTAAAATTAGGACCTTAAAGAGACACATATCCAGTGCAAGGATTTAAGAGAGTACTGTGGTCTCCCCATCCTGGTTCAGGTCAAGGTCCTTGCTGACTGTAACAGTAAATCAATCAATCAATCAAATGTGCGTCTTTCTCGCCGTCAGCTTAAGAGAGCTCTGTCAGTACACACGTCAAGGACAAATGAGGAGCCGCTTGCACGTGGAAAAAAAGAAGTGATGTAAAAAACGTCTCTAAATAAAAGAATTAAATCTTTTTATAAACATTTTGTGCTCTCTCATGTTTTTGTTTGAAAGCTGCAGTTTAATAGACACCTGTTGGCACACGTCTTGTTTCTGTTTCTGAACAAAATGTAAATATTGTGTTAATTCCTCCTTCTAACTGTGTAACACCTTAACAAGCAAATATTGTTTAAACTGAGAAATGAGTATAAAATGATGAACAGGATATCCAGAATATTAATTTCATGGCGTGTTGCAGCCGCTCAGTGTGAACAACGTAGATCCTCAGTGAGAAGCTGCAACAAACTGACACAGATAATATTTAAAACCTTAAAGCTACTTAAATATTATGAAAAGTGTTTGTTAAAAGGTTAGAACGTTATACTGTGCAGATGCTAGTTGGGTAACATTGAGATTTGACAACAGCCACAGATCAGGAAATATGAAACTAAAACGTTGATGCCTCTAAATGTATTAAGAGAGTCGTCAGAGGTGCAGCTTTTTCTCTGTAGGGGGGAAACTTCACTTGGCACTAACATAATAGTAGCTTAGTAATACGTTATTGTTTTTCTCCCCCCAGGCTTTAAAGGCTCGTGGATATGAGCGTTTGGTTCTCCAGGTTGGGAGAGGATCTCTTCTTCCTGCTGCTGACAGCTGTCCAAACATCAGACTGGAGGCTTTCCGATTCAAAGACTCTATAGCAGCAGACATCAGGCAGGCCGACCTCGTCGTCAGCCACGCTGGTGAGTAAAACATCAAAAACCTTGAGCACACTTACTCCTCTCAGTGTATAAACAGTGGCTACATATTGATTTATCTTTTTATTTAATCACACTCAACTGATGCTGCTCCATAAGTCAAACTACTGTCTATTTATTAGGTTTTAATTAATACATATTAATAAGTATTAAAAGCATCAGCCAAATCGGGTAGTTTCCATGTTCATCGCCTGCCTTGAATTCAAAGCAAAAGCAAATACAGGTCTATCAGCAGTGTGCCAACATTAAACAGAAAACTGATGATTAATGATTTCACAGAGACTAAATGAGGGCAACAGAGGCTGATCAGGATGAACAGGATGATCAGCAAGTGTTTGTTAACGAGGCCAAATCTTATCTGAGGAGGAGAAGACCAATATGTACTAAAGAATCATATTAACAGTTTTGCAATTTGATCCAGTTTAATACAAATTAATTGCGACTACTTTCAGAAACATCCTTGTCTCAGAGGACCCGTCACACTGTCCCTGGTCACGTTTGGTATTGTTTGTTTTCTCCGTTTAATTTTCCGATTCATGCTACATTAACTACCTACAAACAAACAAGAAAAGGAAAAATGCTGATGATGCTTCTTTTTTTCTTCCGTATCTGTGTCATGGTGTTGTTCACCTCCATGAATAGAAACCCAGGCTCAGTTTAGCTCTAGTCATGAATAAGGTTCTTGTTTTCCTCCTCAGGGGCAGGAAGTTGTTTGGAGGCGCTGGGTGCGGGCAAACCTCTGCTGGTTGTTGTCAATGACAAGCTGATGGACAACCACCAGCTGGAGCTGGCCAGGGCGCTACACATGGACTCACACTTGTTGTACTGCACATGCAGGTGTTTGTTTCCCACATGTACAGTTACATACATGTGAGTTTATTAAGTAAAACAACAGTAACACTTTATTTTTCAATCTTTCAGCACCCTGACAGAAACCGTGAGGACCATGGATCTCTCTGTTCTTCTACCCTTTCATCCCGGAGAGCCGAAGCACTTTGCTAACTTCCTGGACAAAGCTCTCGGTGTTTAGAGGACGGATGTTTTCTGTTACACTAAAGTTTGATGATGTTGCTTATGATTATGACGCTGTTGAACATTTGAGTGTTTTCTATTTTTGTATGCGAGAATAATATATGTCAACTCCTCATGTGTGCTGCGAATTATTTGTATGTTTATTCTAGATTTAGTTTTTTAAAAGGTTTCATACAAGTGAAGGAAACAGAAAACTTTACCAGCCTGAGGCGCTTGAGTCGAATAATACACAGCTGAAGGCGTAGCTGCACTTTGACATGGAACAAAGGCTGCATCAGTTCAGTGCAGCAAAGACAAAGAACCACTTAGTCGATGTGGATCCCCTCAAAAACTGTTGAGCTAGACAATGATCAGAGTTTGTCAATATTTTATAGAATCTGTGAATTTTGTCCGAGCTGAAGCGTTGACCTCAGCAGTCAAGTCTTTGCCAATTTGTAAATCTAAAGAGACAGAATGGAAAGGTTACGTTTAATGCAAGCTACTAAGTTTAGACAAAACAATTTACGATTCCGTTTTACGACGAGGCATCGCTTTTAGTCATTGTGCTATGAATGGAAAGTGTCAGCCATTTCTAAAAATAGCTAAAATAGTTTATCTTATCAGGAAATTTTTATTATATATTCATCTGCCTATTAGTCGACTGTGCAGACGGTGTACTTATTAGCGGCTCTGACTGTTTGTTTTCTTTCTATCTCTGGGTAATCTCAGTGCCACAGACACTCTAGCTGAGCACATGAGGGAGGAAACCAAAATAAAATACACATAAAATGTAAATAAAGGTCATACTGTATATCCAGCTGAACGTGTCAAGTATTAAAATAAATATAAATAGTTGAACCTACTTTAATGTGCCTCTCTAAATATCAGTTCACAACACTTCCTTCTGATTTCCACAAAAAGGAGACAAAATGCCTTTTTTTGAGTTTTTGCTGCATCACAGTGAGGCCAGTTGTACCAATTCTTGCCACAAGGGTGAGATAATGTTTAAATCTATGACCTTGCATTGTAATTTGTCCTCCCAGCACATTTCTCCCCGTCCAAACTGGCAAGATGCAGACATATGGTGGATTTTCAACTCTTAAAGACATTTTTAACAGAAGGTCTTTGATATGGTATCAGGTCATGTTAATGTTTTAAGTAGAATTCCTCTTTACACCAAGTGGATCCGTATCCCTGCAGAAAAGAGCACCATCTGCTTCAGTGATCAGTGTATGAGAGCCATAAATCAGCTAACCTGCAGAGCAGAGGTACAAACTGTATGTGCCTGAACAGCCTGGGAAATTAGATCTGAAATTAGGTTGTTTTTTTATTTATTTACTTTGAAGACAAAGGACATTTTCCAGTCTTGTTCAGTTGGTAGAGAATAACCACTTCTACATTATCTGTATAGACCAACTGTCTGGCATAACACTGTTGATTCATCATTTACAGTTAACAGTTTCTTCACCAGGAGCGGTTTTGTTAAACAGGAAATGATGAGTAAAAAGCAGCACATAGTCAATCTGTTCAACTTCTGAAGACTGTTTAGAGTCAGACAAAAGAAACATTTTGTCCACTTTTTACTGCAGAGGCTGGAGAACTTTAATCAGTTTACAAACCAGATAAAAAGTAAATAATGTTTGTGGCAGAACATGTTTAACAGATTTCATTTAGTCATGATACTGTAGGTGCTCATTTGTATATATATTATATATCTTATAGTTATATATAATATATACAGTTGGAGATGGTATTTCAGGCATCTTGATAAAGACAATATAAAGTGTTGAATCTATTGTAGAGGAATGAACTACAAGACTGTCATATTTGTTTCTTAGGAAAGTCCCTCTTTGTTTCTCAAAGAACTTCGGTGGAAAAGGAAGATTTACTGTGATATGAAACCCGTGGATACAGATGACTTTGTGTTCGTTTTCTTTTCACAGCTGATGTAAAAAGCAGGTTAAAAACAACTTCTGAGGAGGGCAACTAATGCGGTATAAAAGGTTTAGTTTCTGGTTCTGTTGGTACATCATACAGCTGTTGTACCACATCAGCTGAATTAAAGAAGTGGTTACTTTAAAGGGGTCAAGCCACATAACACAACTGTTACTAACACTAAAATGATAGCATTATAATCTGTTCAGTACCACAACCAGCCAAATTCACTGATGACACAACGTGTAATTAACACGTAATTAATACATTTATTGGCTGTTTCTGACGTGTTTTTCAGTCAATATCTCTGTTAAATATTAATCTGCAACTACTTTGATAATCAGTTAATTGTTTGGATAATTTTTTAAGCAAATATGAGAAACATTTTCTTGTTCCAGTTTCTCAAATGTGAAGATTTAGTTCTTTCTTGGTCTCATGTGATGGTACATGGAGTATCTTCTGGTCTGTTGGCTAAAAGAAGCAATTTGATGACGTCACAGTTTTTTAGTATTTACTGACATTTTGACTATTAATCAATAATGAAAACAGTCGTTAGCCCTGGAATACTAGAATCTAGGACAAAGATTAATTCCTGACTGAAACGTCCTGATTGCAGATATTCTGGACAAAGTCACAACCTTTCAGTGTTTTCCCCTGAATCAATTAAGCTGTAGTTATCTGGTTTGGACTGGTTCTCCAGTGTAAATCACATGATGTTTGTGCAAACTGAATGTTAATCTAATAGAGAGTGACACTCAAATCTAGTGTCACTTGTTTTCCCCTCCAGAGCTTCTTTAAGTCTGCTTTATTTTTCAACTTACGCACTGCGTGAGTTATTAGGGTCGCTGCATTAAAGTTCAATGCATCAAAGCCAAGGAAGCCTTTCCTTAATGTAGTGAAAATGTATCTGTCTTCACACAGTCTAGTATGTGTGTATATATATACACGTATACATATATATATATATATATAGTCCTCTCCCCCCACTGGGAGTGCACAAGGCCTCAACACTTCATCACGTCATTTAGACATTAGATCTGGTTTTATCTTCTGTAAGTGGATATCATCATTAATCAAGATATTCATTTGCAAATACATCAATCAGTGTAAGAATTAGATCTGGGTTTGAGCTGGTGCTTTCAAATTAAAAGTAAGTTTAGAGAAGAAATATAAGAGGCCTTGTTGTTACTGAGAGTAAGTTATAGTACGTTTTTGCATTCTTGAGTTCAGATTTGTTTTCAGTTCCACTTTCACACGACTGACGTTTTTTCCAGAGAAAAAAGCGAAACCTTTCATCAAACATCTTCTCAGAAAGAAAAAACAAGCTAATTTCTTGAGGATGAGCGACCACTAACATTGGAAGTGACATTTACATGGTGATATTGTACAAATAATGTGTGTCACACTCAACTCATGAGCTTGTATCTTAATTATCTTAAGGAGTTAATAAGAAAGTACAAAAACACAGATATAACTCAGTGAAACTAATTGATATGAAAGTCATGATTCCTGCACTCAGAAGGAAAAACAACCTGATTTGAACCAATTCAATTCCAAGATTTCTGATAAAGAACAAACGTCCCATTCATCAAGACACGAGTGGACTGAATAAGTCCATACATGAAGTAACAACTGGGTCAAAGCAGAAGGTCAATCAAACCCGCCTGAATGCAGTGGTCAGTTGTGGACGTGACAAGAGCGACTGTAAGCAATGCTTGTTGTGTGTTTAGTTAGATGAATGAGACATATTGTCTTTGCCTTTGGGACCTTTTAAAAGACTTGATGACAGCAAGATGATTGAGATTTTAAGGCTTGCACGACTGTATAAGACACATTTTTATTAAATTCATCTGTGTGAAAGTAAGACGAGTCCGCCACCAAAACTGGGACACAATCTCTTTATTTGACCTGACTTTGTGTATAGAGGCTCTTTCATGTTGAAACTTCCCCAAACTGTTTGTTGTAACCACAAAGTTAGTCGCACTCGCACACTGTTGTCAATACCTGTTGTGTGCTGTGGCATTAAATCAGTTTTATACCTGAAGGTCAGTTTATTTCTCTCGTGGAGGACTCAGCCTGTGAGAGCAGTCAATGTGCTGCACACAATCAATTAATCAACAATTAAAATAATTTATTGATTAAACAAATAATTTTTTTAATAGAAAATGACCAAATTTGTTTATTTCAGCTTCTCAGATGTTCTGGTTTCTTTAATCTTCTATGACAGTAAACAGAATATCTTTGATGTTGTAAAAGTGTAAAGGTCTAGTTTGTAACATTTAGGTGGACGTATTGACAGAAATGTAAAATAACATTCATAGGTATGTGTTCATTGGTGTATAATCACCTGAATATAGGAATTGTTATGTTTTTATTACCTCAGAAAGAGCCCTTTATACAGACGCTGCGGGGCCTTCGATGGAGTCTGCAGTGTTTCTACAGGAGCCCAGAAGGGACAAACCAAACAGTAGATAGAGCTGCCACCGTAGTTTGTGCTTTGTGCTTGGAAGTGGAGGGTGAAGTGAAGGAGTTGCCATTAAATCCTACACACTGGTCCTTTAGTTGAGAATATTGACAGATTAATAAATAATAACGATATTGGTTTGTTTGTTATCATTTGAGCTTAATCAAGTCTCTGAAAGTAAATCTCAGTTCGGCATTTGAGACAAGAAGGAAACAGAAGTTGTATAAGAAGCTGGAGACATGAAGTTTAAAAGACACGGGTGTTTACCAGGACACATTTTCACATGTGGCTTGTATCAGATTACAGTCTGAACAAGTCTCGGTCCTGAAATGAACCGCATGATGAATGTCAATCTAGAGTCACATGACTTCTGATATGAGTGTTCACGCTGAGGTCACACTGCACAGAATCAGACTAAATCAGAACCAAGAAACTCGGATTGGATGTGATTTGTGCTGTTTACACTGTCATTAAAGACCTGAGTCTCTTTGACCTGCAGTGTGAGCGCAGCCTGACTCACTGGTGCAGTATATTAAACAGCTAGCATCAAACAGAGCCGACACAAACACAAAGAAAGGTGCTTCCGGACCAGTATCCTGTTGGTCAGACGTTGGCAGGCTTTGGGAAGTAACAGATTACATGTTACCGAGTTACGTAATCAATAAAAAAGGTAACTGTAAACCATTGAAGTTACAGGGTGGAAAAGCTGTTATCAGATTTCAGTTTCATTTTAGTTAAAATTAAGATTATTTAAAATAAAGTACAATATAACACCACGTACATGAGTCTCACATGAGGTCTGGAGTGAAACCACTGCTGATCTTACAGTCGTCAGTTCATCATCAGGACCGCTAGTGAAACAGATGCTTTCACTGGAGGGAAATTTCACCTTTATTCAGTCTATAAAGCAGAAAAAGGAACAACAACACAGTAAAGTGCCAGTTACGTCCTCCAGCTGTGAAATATGTTCTATAGGCTGCGGCCTGAATTTGCTTACTGGGAAAGTTTTTCTTTTAAAATCACACTGAACAGAGGTCATATTTCATCTGTTGTCTTACACATATTACTTTTTACTTGTTTTTATTTCCATATTTGTTGTTGACGTAATCAGAAAGTACTGGAAAGTAATCTAAGTTATGTTACTTGGATATGGTCAGGGGTGTTTCCAGAGGGGTGTCCCCCTATTATCCTTCCCTCTTCCACTCCACACTGTCTTTCAGAGGCTCAGTTACAGCGCTGTCTTACTATATAGGGGGCTAAATAACAGAAAAACTGTCATACCCATTGTCGAAGAGATCCCTTGACCTCTGACCTCAACATATCTGAATACAAATGGTCCCTTTAGGTACCTACAAGTCTCCCCTTTGCAGACATGTTAGTGTGCAGTTTATGTGGTAATTTAATGTATGTTGAATATTTTCTGCACACTGGGATCCTAACCCCTGCTCTAACTGCATACCACTGACTCACAGTCCCCCTCCTGTGCCACTGCAGTCAAACTACACATACTGTGACACCTCCAATGAAGTTACTAACTGTATCTGAGTACATTTAAGTTTAGAGTAGCCGTCCCGACCCAGTGTCTGCCCCCGACCCACTGTCTGCCCCCGGGCCTGTCGTTGCCTCTGTGTCTGCGCTGTTGTTTGCAGATGTTCATTAGTATTCTCGTCTACCAGCTCCGCCTCCTGTGCTTTGATTGGGCACACTGTTACTGGAGCTGTCAGCTCGGCTCCGGGAAGGTTTGTGTCCTCTCTCAGTGCAGCCTCAGCCCGACCCACCGCAGCTGCAGCCCGGCGGCAGCTCTCTGCCTTTGTTCGCTCGCTGTGGAGAGCACCGAGAACAGACAAGAGCCGCATCCATGCAGTAGCAGCACTTTGTTTTTGGAAAATGATCATCTGTGCGAATAAAATGGAGTACCCCCTGAGAACCCAGTGCCAGCGAGTCCAGAAACAGGTATGTTGAAAGCTTCAGTAGAGCAGAAGATTGAGGACAAGTTAGTTTTAATTCATGTTTTAAAGCTAGCGGCTAACTGCGCTGCGACGCTCATTCATTCATTATTTTATATTAAAGAAAAGCCTCAGCAGCTGTCGCTCCCCGCCGGGTCGGAGCTGTTGTCTGTGCGGCTTTAAACACGACCTGTTTGTGTCGCTATCAGTCGAAGAGAGAGATAAAAGCAGCCCGTTAACAGTTTGTTGGCTGTGTAAACTTTTTACCGACAGTTAGCGAGCTAACGTTAGCACAACTCAGCTGCCCAGAGCTAACTGCGCTAACGGGTCAACTTAAATCACAACCAACAAAGGCGATAAATAATAGTTTTAATCATTTAATTTAGGGATTTAAACTGCCTCACTTCCTCGCCACAAAGACACCCTTTTATACTCCCCATCTCCAGCTGTTAAATGCCTCGTTAAAAGTCATTTACGTGAAGTTAACGTCAGTAAATTCACATTAAATATTAACATAAATCTGCTTTTTTATCTTTTAATGTCTGCGCCGTGATGTTAACCCCGCACACAACGTGGAGAAGACTCAAGCCTTTTGTTGTGCGCTGTAAGACACTTTATCTGCGTCCACATATGTTGATATTTGTTGATATTTCCCCCCCTCCACACAGTGTTTAATGTTATAATGCGCTCGGTTGTTGCAGCGACGAGGTGAAAGCTGGAGGTGACGATGACATCATCTGAAGATTTGGGAGAAAAGTGTCAGTGAGCTTGTTGTGTGGCTGTGAAGTAATGCAGTGAAATGTACTGAGCATTAATAATATATATATATATATATATGAGGACAGAGCGGTGTTAAAGGGCTTTAATCCGTGAGGACAGGTGGGGACTGTGCAGTGTTTTCCTGCCTGCGGTTCCTCTCAGTGTTGGCCACTTTTATTGTGCTGTTTTTTGCTGGCTGAACCGGACTGCCAATCAAAGTTGTTTTTCTCCTCTGTCGCTGTTTTTCATTTTGCAACAGAAGGGGGGCGCTGTCTCAAGTGCAGGCCAAAAAAGACATGTTTTTTTGCTGCAGATTAGAGTCCAGAAATGGAGCAAAACAGGGAGGAATGTGAGCAGCAAAAGGGGGGAAAAAAGAAACCTCCACTCTGGTTCTAAGTGCAGTTTGTGCTACTTTTCACGACCCCGCTCACTGTTTGCTCCTCGTCTTCATTGTCATTCAGCTGGCATCTTTCTTTACATGCCATTTGACTACATACTAGTCTGTAACTGTGGAGAAACACTCAGTATTTGATTTGAAACCAGTGCTTTTGCAAAGGGAAATGAGCAACTACTTGCATCCCAAAGTGTTTTTTAAAATTACACTTTGATATGACACACACACCTTAGTAATGAATTACCCTGTTATCAGTCTTTTTTAACTGCGGCCCCTTCTTGTTCTACCTGCCCTGCGTGTTTTCTGACAGCTCCAATCACTCATCTGTTGTATGTGGGCTCGGCCTTTATGTCTTTTTCTTCCCCATCCTGCAGCACAGTGTTTTGTTTGTCTTGGTTGTGTTGTGTGTGTTGTCCTACCCAGCAGCCTCTTTTCCCTCCCCTCTCTCCAAACATCTTTGGGCTGCAGCTGGTTTGTTTTTTTTGCGCTACTCCCCGAGTTCAGGTTGCAGAGCCAAAATCGGCCCCGGCTGCTTGTGTTTCCGGTGATGAGGTGGGGTTTGGGGTCAAGGGAGTTAATGCCCACAGGACGCCGGCACATGATAAGGACGGACCCCCTTCAGGCTCAATCGGAATGCAGATTGAATGTCCTCCTCCTGTATCTGCAGCCGCCCCCCTCCTGCAGCCCACCACACACACACACACACACACGCACACACACACACGCGCACACACACGCGCACACACACACACACACACACAC
>NW_023339785.1:12213138-12229342 GCF_004916995.1 Morone saxatilis | reverse complement strand
CGCACACACACACACGCGCACACACCACGCGCACACACACACACACACACACACACACACACACACACACACTTCATGCACACATGCACGTCTCTTCTCATGCTGACACATTTACCCTTGGAGGACGGCTGGCATAATTTTTCCACTTCTTTGTGTGTCATCTTGGTCCAGCCCTCTCCTTCGTTTTCCTGCTTGTACAGTGCTGCTGTTTAGTTTGTCAGCCCGGCTATCAAAGCCCGTCTTTGTCTCCATTTACCTTTCCTCCCTTCACTGACGTCACCCCTGTTTTTCATTTCATCCCTGCCTCTTGCTCCGCTCTGATCAATAAACAAATGACCTCTCCTGTGTTTTTGTTTAGTTTTTTTCTTTTGAATGTCAAATGATCTGCACCTGTGAATTTCCCCCCCCACAACAGGCCCTCTATTTATTTCCCTATCTTTTGCTGCCAGGCCATAAGTTTGAATCCATCTTGTGATTTGAATACAGCAGCGCTCTAAAATCAACATTGCCGTCTCGCTTCTGTTACCCTCGAGCTTGTTTTTGACTGGGAAGAAATGGCATTGTTTCAAAATCAGTTGCTGCTGGGCGTACTGTAAGCAGAATTAATAGGTTTGTTTGCCCAAAGCCTTTATGTGCTTCTTTTCCATCAGTCTGTTTTGCATCTATGTGAAACCAAAATATGCATTGTAATACCATACACAGTCCCCTAAATGATGATTTGTTCATTTTTGCTTTATATATCCACCCCCACATGCTTGTTACTAGATTTTTTTCCCTTATCATGCGGGTGTTTTTTTCATGTGGGTGGACAATAAGTAGTGTATCGCCTTATCAAAAGTACTGCTGTGTGCAGCTTGAGTTGCTTCTTGTTTTCAGGCAGTAAAGATGAAGCAGTGTGGATGGGTTGTCTGGACATTGATGGTGTCTGGATACAGCTTTCACTTAACCCTCTTCCCCGAGTGTATATTAGTCACAAGTATTGATTAGTTCTGATTTTATTTAAATATTTTCGACACACTGAAATATAAATTATCTTTCCTGTTCAATCTGGCAACCAGGAAAAAAGACTAAAACTACCTTTTCATTTGAGTATTTTACAATAGACGTCATCATCTTACTGTATAGTGTCTTGAACTTCAACCGTAGGTTTAGCTTAGTTTTAATTTTGCTTTTGTCTTACACAGTCAGCAGACTCAGTTAAAGCCGTAGGATGTGTCATTTCCTGCTGCGCGACGGCTCACTTCAACTGCAGTTCCTGTTTCAATTTGACTTTTCAAGTCATATTTGTCCAGACATGTTTTATGAGATTTCACAAAACACCAATTTCCTCTTTGATCATCGATGCCACTTTTGGCAAATCCCATCTCCTCAGTGGTTATAAGAGTAAGTGTTGTCTTCTTCTTTAACTGTTCTTGTCACAGCTGTAGATTTGACAGAGGCTGAAGTCGGTTAGTTAAATGCCAGCTGGCTGGTAAGGATTTGATGTGCGTGTTTTTGGTGAAAATGCAGTGGGTTTATTGGCGGGCTGTGCAGTCCAGTAAGGTCCGGTGTGGGGGCAGCGGAGTCACATGCAGTGTCCTGTGTGGGTGCAGGGTTCCCTGTACGATACACAAGCCTGTCATTTCAGCTTTAACAAGTCTAACAACAACAGTGAGCTCTTTCTGAATGAATCCTCATGCAGAAATGTTGTTTTCCATCACACTCTGGGCAGGGAGCCTCAGCGCAGCCCCACTGAAGCCAGTAGAGGCCTGTGCCTTGCTTACAGACACTTCAGCAGGGCTCATTGCATCACCTGGTTGCACATAATGTCCCACTTTGATAAGGTTTTGTCGTAACACTGGTGGGATGTTAGTCGTCTTGTTTTTAATAAGTAGTTGCTTTATTTCCAGTCTGAAATGTTTTCCATACGCTGTTGTTAATTCAAAGTCTGGTAGATGAAATTTAAAAGCCAAGAACATTTATTGTTTCTGATTTGTGTTGTTTATGTTGGATGCTGCACTGTGACTCTGAAACAGCCTAAAAAGGCATATTAATTACTGGAGATACTAAACTGAGACATCAGGCGGCTGATATTATTGGCACGTATGCTGATAAGAAGAAGAAATGTCTGTACCTTTTTGCTGACATGTTTAAGAGTTTGCAGTTTTTGAACTGAATCATTTATAATCAAATGGAAGCATAACCAGTTTGTGTCGCAATCCTAGCTGAGTCAACAGTGGCGGACTGGAAAATAAAACTATGCTATGTAGTCGACCTACAGGGTAAGTCCTTGACAAGTCGTACATGTTTTCTATACGGTGTCCCATTCCTTTCATTGGCCGAGCCGGTTAGTGCTTGATGGAGCAGTAACCTAGATTCTGCAGCTCAGAATACTAATCAGTAGCTCTTGTGTTTGCAGAGGGATACTTGTTTGAATGTGCTCTTGTCAATAGGTCTTTGATTGGCAGGCACCTGTGTGCTCCGCGTACCCTGCAGGCCATTTCCCATGTACTGGGTCTGTGTCCGGGGGGTTTCATTTAAGTTCACTTGCTGCTTTTTTTATTGTTCTATTTAGCCTCCTGTTCCTTTTTCGATATTTTTCTCTCTTGCTTTATACAAACAATTGATTAGGAACTATAAACATCCGATTGAGATTTGTTTAACACGTAGCATGTTAATATGTCTCTTAAGATCTGAGCTTGGACTCTATATAGGTCAAGAGGTGGGGCCTCTTGCAGGATCAGGAGGAAAACCCTCTTCCACTGCGGGGAGAAGTGAAATACCACATGGAGCTACCAGCCAGATAAACATGGTGCTGAATGCCAAAGAAAAATAATTAAGTAACACGGATCACTATCTGTGCCATAAGCTGAGGTGTGATTTGACAGGACAGTAAGAATCCTAGACAGCAGTTTGTGCTGTTAAAAGGAGACGTGTTTGCCAGCGTTGGTACAGTTCAAACTGCAGTGAACCATTTGGCTTTGATCAGCGCTGTGCACTCAGGTTTCACTGGCAGGGGAGCCGAGTCCTCACTCAAGGCCGAGCTCCCGAACACCTTTTCCTAGAGGCCATTGTATGGTGGCGAGAGACGCAATAAACGACTGCGCCGAAGAGGGCAGGCCAGCTTCCCTCTCCACATGGGTCTGTTTCTCTTGGCCTCAGGCTGCTCGGCCCAGTCGCTCCAGTGTTTGTGTGTTTGGTTTCGTCCACTTCTTTGCTGCTGCGGAGCTTCCCTCTTCAAGGCCTCCTAAGCCCGACTTTCACATTAGTTCCTTCATCTGCGGTTCCTCCCAGCATGTAAATCCCCTCTTCTAAGAACAACGTTGGGTGTTTTTATTCCTGGTTTTAGCTGTTTTGGTCCACTGCATCCACCTCCAGTTCACAGAAATGGATACCTATTAAGCTGTGGTGCGTTGTCGGCATTTAATAACAATGTAGTGAACTCGTATGAAGCGTCAGACCCTGCCGCGGCGACCATGAGCTGGTGTCTGTGTGCCCGTCGAGCTCCCAGCTGAGCACCGTTGTTTGCTTGTTTTATTTGCAGGAAGAATAATGTAAGGAATGCACTCACTTGCCAGTGGCGCCGATAACACAGCACCGTGGCTGCTGTTCTTCCAAGACTGGGTTAGGGTTAGATTTAATCAGCTGATTTAAGGTGTGGAACATGACTCCGGTCCAAAGCACAGTCTGAGCCATCACATGGTGTGGACACTGAAGTCCAACCTTATCTTAAACCAACCTACTTTGGCTACTAAATGAGCTCCAGTAATTCCCTCAAATGAAAACATTTAACACTGTCACTGTGGAGTCTGTGGCTGCTAGTTCTGCAACTGATGTTTATTTTGTTTCTCGATTCATTGTGCTGATTACTTTGTCCATTAACTGAGTCATTTCTTTATCTGTAAAATGTCTCACAGCCAATGATGTGATGTCTTCAGTCCAAAACCCAGAGATTGTCCGTTTCTGTTATATAATACAGAGAAAAGCAGCAAATCCTCGTATTCGAGCCACTTTAACTGGTTGCATGAGAAATCGATTTAAATAACTTTTCAGCTCCAGTTGTTGCTGCCTCAACATACACATGAACACAATGAAAAAAACAGCTTGTACTGCAGTGACAAACAATCAGAGACCCACCCTCTCCCCCCTCTCTGTCCTGGTTTCTGTAGGTGATGGTGAACGGTGAGAAGGAGCGAGTGTCGCTGCTGTTCATGAAGGCTCTGGTCAGCACGGGGAGCATAGACGCCGTATCCCAGCAGATGGCCTCTCACCCTCAGTACTTGGAGAGCTTCCTGCGCACACAGCACTACATCTTGCACATGGACGGCCCCCTACCGCTGCCATACCGCCATTACATCGCCATCATGGTCAGTGACCAGGCTGTTATTGTTTATGCATACCCAGGATCTCACCAGTTGTCATCCTACTGCACATGTAGCTAAACAGATAGTAGACTTGGAAGGCGTTCTCGACTCCTCAGGGATCATAACAGTATTATTCAAAATGAAAGAATAACAAGCTGTGTTGTTTCAGTCGGCCATTTTGCTGAATTTGTCTGCTCAACTTCCTCTCCTGTGACTTCCAGGCTGCAGCTCGACATCACTGCAACTACCTGGTGTATCTGCACTCAGCCCAGTTTCTGAGGGTGGGTGGGGACCCTCTGTGGTTGCAGGGTTTGGAGGCAGCGCCCCCTCGCCTTCGTCTGCTTGACCACATCAACAGGGTGCTGGCCCACCAACCCTGGCTCATTGCCTGCTCACACATCCAGGTGCAGCGAAGCAAAACACAGATGAACCAAACATAACGAAAATCACCGATTATCACATGCAGATAATACAAAACTATTTATTGTCTTTAGAGCACTCATAATACATATTCGTACCCGTCTGACCCTGAGCTCTTGTCTCTGTTTCCTGCAGACGCTGCTGAAGACGGGTGAGCAGTGCTGGTCTTTGGCTGAGCTGGTGCAGGCCGTGGTGATCCTGGCCCACTGCCACTCCCTCTGCAGCTTTGTGTTTGGATGCGACACAGACTCAGAGTTTGTCCCCCTCTCCAAATCTCCTAACGGTACCCCGCCGACCTTCTGCCCCTTTGATGCTGCCAACGGCAACACCAACGTGCCTCAGCCACTCGCCACTCCCACCGAACACATAACACGCCGACGGGTAACAAGTCAGACTTGTATTTTGTTAGAATAAAAATCACTCTCGTCTTTTAAACATTTGTAATGCTAAGAAACCTCCAAAGTGCAATGGATGTTTTATGGTTAATGAAATACTATTTTAAATAAAATAAGCTTTTATAATTACAAAGATGATACAGGGCTGCAACCTAATTTTATTAGAGTTTAATTTGTAGAATTACATTTACAATTCATAGATTAATATTTAATCTTCAAATTGCACATCTTTTTTTACCCAAAGATGCTAAATTTACAAAGATAAACAGAGAAAAGCACCAAATTCTCACATTTTACTTTTAAAGCGATTATAAAAATGATTCATGGTTAGTTTTGAGACGTTTATCAGTTAATTAACTGATTATTCCTGTGTGATCTCTTGGAGACATTTCAATGAGAATATGACATAAATACTAACTGACGTGTGAGATGAAGGTGGGGGATTATTTCTCGTCGCTCTGCAGTAGGTTGTGTCTGTTCTTCGTGAGATACTTCATCAGTACCTCTCCTGGCCTTTCTGTTCACAGTCTCTGGACTCCAGCTGTGACATAGTGTGTCTAAAGGAAAGGATTCAGAAGTCCCAGGAGGAGCGTGAGAAAAGAGAAGAGCGTCTGCTGCAGACCCAAACACACCAGCAAACAGGTAACCTACTTGGCGCATAATACGCAGACATGCACACAAACAAACTGTAGAGTTGTTCCCACTCACGTCTGATCGTTATCTCGAGCATTAAATTTAGGTCACATGGTGTGAAACTTGAGCAATTACCACACTTATTGACGCACTCTCTCTCTTTGCCCCCCTTCCACCTCCTTTGCTGTCATCGTGTCTGTTTTTAGATATGGAAGAAGAGGAGGAGATCATTTTCTTTGCAGACCCCACGCGTTTTATCACAGACCCTGACTTCTGCTATCAGGAGTTTGCTCGTAGGGAGGAGGACCACTTTCAAGTATTTAGAGTTCAGGTGAGGATGTCACGTCTGTGGATGTATCAGTGGGCAGGTGGTGCTGTCAGTACAACTGTATGTGTTACTGGCAGAGGAAATACTTGTAATGGGACACCTCAAATAGCTTAACACAGTTTTAAATCAATACTCTTGATGTCTGTATTAGACTGTAACCTTCCCACTTCTGGCCTCTAAAAACCATTAAAATAAACACAATTCTTTGGTTGAACTGGTCACAAATGGGAAGCTGTGCTTTAATAATTGATGAGTTAATTGTGACTGCGTATCCAAACCCTGCAATACTGACTGTGAGGATGTGTTGTATTTGCTCTGCAGGACTATTCATGGGAGGACCACGGCTTCTCCTTGGTCAACAGGTTGTATTCGGACATCGGGCACCTCTTGGACGACCGGTTCAGGAGCGTGACCACTCTCCCCTCGCTGCACAGCCCCGACTTGAAGAGGTCGATCTGGAATTACATCCATTGTGTGTTAGGAATACGGTGAGCGACTGCCCTTTTTATTTTACTCCTACAAGAGCCCTACTTTTCTTTGTGTTTGGTAGATAAATAAATGTTTCTTTGTGGTCACAGGTATGATGATTACGATTACGGAGAAGTGAACCAGTTGCTGGAGCGGGATTTGAAACTGTACATCAAGGCTGTGGCCTGTTTTCCCGATGCCACCAAAGCTCCAGTGTGTCCGCTGAGCTGGGCTCCACTTAAGACTTCAGAACGGGTAAGAAGACCTTTACCTTCCACTGGTTAACCTTCAATCCTCTCTTGGCAGTCTGAATCATTTCCTTCCATTTTATTTCCTTTCCCTCAGATACATGTGAATTTACTAATCATGGAGGCCCGCCTACAGGCTGAGTTGCTATACGCTCTGAGAGCCATCACTCAGTACATGATTGCCTAAGTGCTCAGAGAGGCACAAAGCTAAAACTTTCCGCCGGTACAGAGAGACCCAGAGACACAAGGATGAAGAAATCTCATCAGGCAGATGGTGACGTGGGACAAGAGCGGCACTCTTAAGGACACAGAGCTCCGTCGTTTTGTGGCTGTGCCTCATGAATGTGCTTTTCTTTTTCTCAGATTTAATGTATTTATACCATTGTGCCACACCTCCTCGCCCCTTCTGCAGATTATTTCTTTGTGAAGTCCTCTCATCAAACATCTCGGCTCTCAAAGGTTATGTGCAATTATTACTAGAGTTGTTTTAATTTTTACCTGTTGTTTTTTGTTCCAGCTCAGTCTGTGAGAAACTGCTTGTTTGTAGCAGTGTGTTACAGTGGCTAATACTCTCCTTTTTAGTTTGATCAGTCTCCTTTTGTATTAACTATGCTTTCCCCCCCAAAAAAAGAAAGAAATCTTTTTGTATGTGTAATGTTAATGGGAGACCAGGGCCTTTTTTGTTTTTTTTGTTTTTTTTTGGACAATCCTTGTCAGTGTTGGAGGAGGACATTAAGTGGACCGTGAAGGACAGTCAGTTTTTCTCTCCCTAACATTTCGTATTAATGCTGGTCAAGAACAAACTCAACAGTGACACTGCTGGAAGTTATCACATCACTATAGTTTCTTTTAATAAGCACTTTTTTAAACTTTATATATTTATAATGCAAGGTAGCTCATTAGTAGACATTGAGCCGCACAGTGTGTGGGTCTGACGCCTTTCTTCTCCACTGTACAACATGTAATGAAGATTTTTAGACTGGTTGTCTTCAAACTTTCAGACTTTGCTTTTGTTCTCTACCCCAGTTTTGCGAGTGAAGTAATTTGATCCGAAAGATGCCAGTGAATTATTGTAAAGGATTTTGAAAGTAATGATGTTCGCAAAATGCCAAATTTACATCTGATGTTAAGAAAATTTGTACCTAAAGAGGCCAGTGAGCTCTTTCCTACGGTGAAGATGAAGCTGAGCCATTTGCTGAACGATTATTTTGTCATTTGTACTGACGAGCTTCAGAAATGACCAAATCAGAGACTGAATTTCAGACCAAAGGTCGTTAAAAAACTCAACTGTTCACACCAGTAAAGTGATGAATTAGAAAGATGAAAAACACCCTGAAGTAGATCTGTACTGGTCATGAGTTGAGGTTGGGTTCAGATTTTTTTTTTTGCTCAAAGCTTTGTGTTAAAGCTTTTTTTGTGAGCTGTATCAAAGCTGATTATCAAGTCAAAATCCATGGTACAATTTACGCAGCGGTACAATTTACGAAGCAGAACAATGTGCAAACTAGTCGTTAAAACTCTTGTATCTTTTTTTTGTTTTGCATTTTTATTTTTACAGTTTTTGTAAACTCTAGAGTACTTTTTTGTGTTGTTTCTGGGTGTGACGGTAGGACCTGCTTGTTGTGCTGCAGCCTGGGTAGACGTAGAGGTGTGACAGACTGTTTAGAGTTAGACATTAGTAACTGCAGGATGTAGAAAGGAAACAGAAGTGCATATCGACAAAAGCAAAAGCGCTGTTAACACAGGTGCCTTCAGGCTAAAACTGGAGTGCTGCTGAAGTGGAGGGATGTGACTACTGGAGGCTGAATGTGGGCTTCGGTTGCAGCTGGGAAACACCCCCGACTGACAACTATAAAACTTGTGGTTATTTCTTGTTGTCGGTCAGCACCGTTTCTGATGAATATTACGGCCTTGAGTGCCGGTGTTTTCTATCAGACACCTTCTACAAGCCCCAGCAACTCAGCAAGAGCCTTTGACACAGATGGATGTTTAAAAAATGTTCAACTTGAGCAGATAAAAAAAAAGACAATTATTTAAAATAAAAAACAACCTTAAAAAAAAGAACAAGTGAAAAGACAAAAAAATGTTTTTTTGAAAATGTGAAGAAATGTTTTCTATAAAGATGTTATATGAAAATAAGATCTGGCTACTGTTGTGTTTCACTTTGTTCCACACGATGTCTCCAAGAACCTGAACTTACCTGATCACATGAACCTTTGTCTCCCTCTGATTATAGACTCCAGTTTCAGTTAATTGACTACATGCACATTACATGGAAATGTGAATTAGCTCATCAGTTCAACTGGCCTCCAAGGCAGGATTGACACAGGGTGAAACAGGTAATATAGTTGCAGTTGCAAGGTGATTTTTAAATGTATCTCAATCATGTTTGAAGGCTGAAAGCTGATTGTAGATTTCAAACCCTAGAATGAAATGAAACTTGTAGCTGCCAGCGAGGGAAGAAATTTAATTAAAGAACAGGTTCACATTTTTTCACGTCTGTTTTAAGCTCACACTCCCTTAATTAATAATTGTTGCTCCCGTCCATGCTGACTGTGAAGAGACGCTTTCCTAAAGTAATTTAAATCCAGTCTTAATTCTGTTAATTCTCAAGTCAAATCAAATCGACTTCAACTGTCTGTGATATCAAGTGGTTTTCTTTTTAATGCAAAACTTCCTCCTTTTGTTTCCTTGGACAGCTTTTTGTGGCTGAGCTGTGGTGGAGGGACAGTAAACCATAAGTTAAACTGTTAATAAGTTCGGTAGAACTTTGAGAGCTGTGGATTTTGTGTCCATCACTTGCACTGAAATCACATTAGGAAATGATCTCGTCACGCCTAGTGTGGAGAAGAGGAACGATTAGTGTCCAAAAATACACATCGGCATGGGATTATTTATAGACAGATAAAAAAGTGAACTTATCCTTTAAAAACACACCATTATTGGTAAAATACATGGGATTTATTACAAAGCAAAAACTAAATAATGTATATAATTGTTATGGTCTGTACAGCACACATGTAGCAGGTAGGAAACTTAACAAAAGAATCACTTTTATATGAGTTCATTATTGTTCTGTCTCATTCACCAACAGTATATTGTGCAGTACATTTATATCTGCCACTACATGTAGGCACAGTATATGTGGTAGGAGAGTAGTTGTATAACTGGACAACAGTGCCCCCTAGTGGCAGACCTGCACAACTGACAGTCCGACTTTAAAGAAACTCGTTCCTGAATAAATAAAAGTCACAAAGTTTGCACCAATACTTCAGACAAAGTGGGTTAAACAGTTTATTGAATTTATTTCTGCTGTTCAGAACTGTTTGTCATCTCTGGCTGACTTTACAATGTGTAAAGAAAAAAAAGACTGAAGGGGGGAGGGGAAGGGGGTTTCTATCAACAATCAAAAATCATAAACATAATTGGCTTATGCACAACTCATCATAACCTGTCAACCCCACCCACCCCTATGGGAAAATTAGTAAGTAAAAAAAAAAAAAAAACCCACCCTCGCTGAATACTAAAATGTTGCATCAAATGGGGCAATTTCAAATTTAAAAACAAACATACAGGGACTAACTGCTAGTTTAAAGAAAACAATATGTAGATAGTTGTAATTACATAGAGGGGGAGATACAAGGGAAGTAATAACACCACACCTGCCCTGTTCTTTTAGGAGGCAACAGTAAACTAGAGACATCAAGCCTGGTGCAGCTGGTTCTCACAAACCGACCACCACTCCTCCTCTTACATGCTGCTGTGCGTCCTAACAACTGTTCATAACATCTCCAACACCTGGACATTAGTTCAGAGGAACTGGGGGATTTGTTGCATATACAACTTTCCTAAAAATGATTCCGTTATGATTTAAAATAAGAAGAAAATCATGCATTTTCAACAAGCTGGTCTTCAGTTTCCAGAATTACTTAAGTGACCAGTTTGGGGAGGGGGGGTATATATATATATAAACATAAAAACAAAGAGGGGTAAGGACTGTGGATTGATAACACCAAATCAAGATCCTTGTGCCGTATACAGAAAATTCAAAAAGGTCCTGATATGCACCCATTGTATCATGGCGTACAGGATACGTCACAAATGACATCTAGCACCATTCAAAAAGAAAAAAAAAACACCTGTGGAACAAAAAGAAGAAGAAGTAGAAGAGTGCTTTATACAAATCAGAGACTAACATATCGACATAACTACAGTGAAATGATGAATATTAGGATTTTAAACTGCAGGGATGTTATTCCTGATCACAAAAAAGTTGACGGTTATAAACAAAGAAATTAAATACAAACACAAAACACAGAATTTTAAAAGGGGGGGAGATGACAAAATAAAGTCCATCTTGCTACAGAGTAACATCATGCTATAGTGTTTTAAATATTGGCAGTCAAAAAAAAATAAACCAAGGGAAAGGCTAGTACTGATATACATGGCTGGAGAGCTAGAATACATTTCTCTAACAAAGGGAAGTCAAATTTGAGATCAACTCGACAGAAACGTGTCCAGGAAAACAAAACAAAGACGTAATGTTGATGGTTTCCAGTCTGTAGTAACAGAGAAAATGTGTAGAATAAATATACTTTTTTGCTGTTGTTTGTCTCGTGATCTGATAACGTCTGAGCAGAATTGTTTTCCCGTTGTTTTTCTTGCGAGCAACCCTGAGAGGTAACGGTTGTATTAGTCTCGTTTTGAGATGAGAATTCTGGCGGCAGGTTGAAAAGTGGGACAGTGAAGGTTTCTCTTTCCATTGTGCCACATTTCAGCGCAGATCTTTTTAAACTTGGATTCACAACTAATGCAGAAGATAATGAGGCAGATCATTGGGAATTTGAGTTCAAACGGTCAAGTATAGATGCACTTTGCCTCGCTCGTCTTTCAAAGTCAGATTTCATGTTACAGGCATCTTTTGCAAAGCTTATGTACACCGAGATACTGTGTCAGGCCCAAGCGCTCCCTAAATGCCATGCAAATGCAAATATTAGTGTTCCTTTGGTTATGTAAAAAAATCTACATGCATCTCATCCTTTACAAAAATAAAAGTATAGAAAATTACCGTTAGAAATTATCTGAAAATGCTTCTTCCAATGTAAAAAAACATCACTTGTCATTAGTAATATATTCATATGTATTAATATCTCATTTATTACCTCCATCTAAATTGTATATTAAAACTATAATCAAATATATTCTTTTTTTTGTACTTCTCACACAGTGAATTAATTCCTTGAACTGAATAATTGAAGTCCTGAATAATTAAAAGTGTGAGAGAATATTCTGACACCCACGGCCCCCCTCGAACCCCCCCAGACAAGATATCAGGAAAATGTTAAATAGCAAAACCCTTCAAGAAGTGTTTTTTTTTTTCAGATTTCCTTCAAGGTTTTTATCTAGTTCTCCTGATAAATCTGCATAGCGTGTCATTGTGTACGTGTGCAACATGTACATTAAAATTGTTGTTTTCTTTACAGAATTTAAACTCTCTTTTTATGAAATGGTAAAAACCTAATGTGGATGTATTCTCCTCGTTCTGGGTTCCCGTGTCGCAGGAACCTAAGTGCTTTGAAAACGCACAGGCTCGATAAAAAGAACAGTTAGACCATTTGACAATGGAGGCATACTGCTGTCTGAGACATGTAATACTTGGCCAACCAATCACTTGTTGGCAAATAAATTTACCCTTGAATGCCCTGTGTAATAAATTCACAAATCACATTTCTTCATCTTGTTAGTTTAACTGCACATCAGGGATTTCTAAAAAAAAAACAACAAACACACCCTCTAACTGACATCTACCTTAACACCAAAAATGCCAAACTGCAAATACATACCCTCTTAACTGTTGAACCACCAAATTTCATTGGAGAAAATATATTTTTTCCTTTTTTCCTCTAAAGTGAGAAAAAAATCGTACATGTTACCGTAGTCCGAGGACACATTTGGGGGAGATGTGTAGCCAATGCTGAATCTTTTTATACCTCCAGTCGTCCGGTCTTTATCTTCCACCTGTTCACAATCCTCAACGTTTTCTCCGACTCCTGCGATGAAGCCCTTTTTGTCGTGGTGCGGCAGAGTTGGGGGCACCTTTATTCAGACGATCAAACAGCATTTGGTCTGGCAAGTTCATGCGAGGCAAGTGTCAGTGGAAAACTGGCCATTTCTCCAAACACACACAGTCCATTGAGTCTTCAATACCAAAGCCATTGAGTACCGTATCCACCCTAAAGCTATTCTGGTGTAACTGAAATATAAACTCCCAGCAGAGGGAAGTTAATGATTTGTCTTTTCACTCTAAAAACTTTATGTCACACGTTTTTAAAAATCATCAGTTCAGATTAAAAGAAAGAAAAAAAAACGGCTAGCAGCCAAATCGTTGCAGGTGTTATTTTTTTTTAAAAAACAAAAAGGGACAAAAATTGTGCATAGTAGCCTGGATCTCCTCCCTGTCCTCTGCATGTCTTGGCACATGACATGGGTGAGGTCTGGTTTTGTCTTTAAAGTGAAGCATCGTATTTGAAAATAGTATCTCCAGCCAGCAGGGAGGAGTAATGCACCGGTCGCTTTATCATTCTGTGAGGTTATCTTGATTGGTGATCAGTTCCTGGAAGACAAGAAGATAAAAAGGTCATTTGTGTTGTTGTTTACTAGCTCCTTAACACAGGTTATGTAAGTGATTAGGTCATACATTGGCATCAATGTACACATACACACAATCCATGTGACTGTAGAACTGAATCAATCAGCAACAATTTTTTAATAATCGCTATCAATTGTTCGGCAAATTGATTGTTTGGTCTAAAAAATGCCAGAAAACTGAAAAATGCTCATCAGGACCCAACGTGACGTCTTCAAATGTCTTATTTTATCCCACAAACAGTCCAAAACCAAAATATATTAAATGTACAACTATATAAAAACAGTAAAAAGAATCAAATCCTCACAAAGCTGAAAACCGCAAATGTTTCACTTTTCATAAATAACTTTAAAAAAATTAAACTTTTTATTTTTATTTTTACTGGCAATCAAATAATCAATTAACAATCGTTTATTGAGACAAAATGCCAAACATTTTCTGATTCCACCGACCTGAATGTGAGGATTTGCTACTTTTCTGTGTTTTATATGTTTGTCAGTTGAATATAATAACAGACATTTGAAGTTGAACCCAATTGATCAATAACGTCAGCATACCTGGCTAACTGCGTGTGGTCAGCGGAGGAATTAGCTGGGTACCCAGCTGTGAGCGGAGCCCTGTGTGGTGGCTGGGCCTGCGTAGCCTTGGCCTCCAGGCAGTATGGGGTCAAAGTTGAAGTCAATGCCATCTCCGTCCATGAGGTCACTGTTGATGATGTAGTCCACGTCACAATCCAGATTTTCGGTGAACATGTCAATGTCCAAGTCTGTGGGCAGTCGGTCCTGACCGGTCGGGAAGCAGGACGGAGCTCCGAACTGACTCATCCCCTGCAGGCTCACGCTGGGGTTGGCTGAGGCGACGTGGTGAGAGCCCCCCGCTGGCACCGTGGCATGCTGGGCCTTGAGAGCAGAGAGCTGTGATGGGTCCTGAGACATACCTGAGAGGATCATCCCCAACCCCATCTGAGAGTGATGCTGGTGTTGTTGCTGCGGCTGCTGTTGCTGCTGCTGCTGGTGAAGGTGATGCTGCTGCAGCGTCATGGGTGCCACCGTGTTCGGCTCCAGCCCTTTACCCAACAGCAGATGATTGGGTTTGGACCTCACACCCACCACGGACGTGCCCATGCCCATCATGCCCACCCCTCCAGGACTGGGCATGAGGGGATCCACCTGGGTCATCAGGACGTCGCTCGGAGGAGGGGAGTCGGAGGTGAGCAGCGCCTCCAGGCTGGAAGGCACGTGGGTGCTGTAATGGCCGCTCCCACGAGAGCCGGAGCCGGACATGGGGTTGAAGAGGGAGTTGCTGAAGGTCGTCGTCTCTTTGCTGCTGGGACCACACTGAGAGATGGAGGCCTGGGTCCCGGTGTGAGCGGGGGGCTGCGGGAGGTTGGATGACTGCAGCTGATGGAAGGAGGAGAAGCTGGAGCCGCGAGGCAGCAGAGTGGAGGCGGAGGGCAGCGGAGTGGGAGGTGCAGGGGGGGCTGTACTGGGACTGGCGCCTCCCTGCTGCCCCGTCATCAATGTGAGGCCGTCGATCAGATCCAGCTCCTCCATGAGTGTCTCTGTGAGGGTGGGGGTCAAGCTGCTGGCAGTGTATCTCCCCAGCAGTGAGTCCTCGGGCAGGTTGTCATCGTCCTCCTGTCCAGGGGCGATGGGGGACAGGCGTCCGCTCAGGGTGCTGGCGTTGGAGCTCGTGCGTGGGCGGAACGTGGTCCACATGTCGCCGTCATCCAGGCTGCCGCGGGACGAGGGGCTGCTGCTGTTCACCCCCCATTTGGGAAACTGCTGGGATGAATTAGGGCTGTCTGCGCCTGCTGAGCCCGTGCTGCCGTCACCCTGCACCCCTCCAGCGCCCCCCAGGCCGGCTGCTCCCGCCTGCTTCTTGGTCTGCTTGGCCCTCATGCGGCTCTTCAGCAGTTTGCTGCTGTTGTCCATGGAGGCGGCCCGGCGGCGAGGAGCTTTCCCGGTCTTCCCTCCTTCCGGGTTGAGCATCCACCAGGAGCTCTTGCCTGTGGACTCATTGTGAACCCTCAGGAACTTGTTGTGGAGTGATAAATTGTGACGAATTGAATTCTGAAGGAAACGGAGTAAGAGAATTTAATTATGAGAGGTGTAGATTATGCAGATTAAAAGTGGGTTTATTTTCATTATTAATCACGAACAGTAAATAGTTTGTCACTGCCAACGTTTAAATTATCCTACTGAGAGTAAAGCACCAGGAAATAAGTTAAAGGATACTTCTGTGGGGTCACGTAACAAATAACAGAATAAAATAATAATAATCTTAATTCAGTATATATTATTTTCCTTTGCCTGTTTTAATATTTTTAAAAGGGTCAAAACTTAGAGACAAATTCAAATTGTGTTGATGGTCGTAAGTAGTTATTTATTCACTTTGTTTCAGAGTTACAAACCAGAAAAGGTTGGCGACCACTGGTGTGAACCAAGACTACAAAAGTATTTACTAACTCAGATTTATCACAGATCTTAACTGCAACAGGAAATTATCTTTACAACAAGTACAGTTAATAAATCAGTGTCTGCTGATTGATTAATATCTCATCATCAGTCAATGTGAACATCAGATTCTCTACACCCAAAATAATAAGTCATATACTTTGATTTCGGGGGAAGCTCCTCTGATTGCTGTGATATTTTCTTCTGTGGCCTAACATGAACTGTAGAGCTATAAATATATAGTATATCATATAAATATATATATAC
>NW_023339785.1:12189122-12213038 GCF_004916995.1 Morone saxatilis | reverse complement strand
CGAAGAGGCGGCTGTAAAAAAAACCCTCGACCGGGGCCCGGAGCTCGGACGATGCCCGCCGGTCGGTCTCGGTAAACTCAGTACAGAGCGATTCCCCGGGTGTTGTGTGAAGTTGTGTGGTCTCGGAGGTCTGTCGGTCTCCCACTCGCCGCACTTTGAAAACAGCACGATAGCCTCCGTAACGTTAGCTGGTTAAGCTCCTGCTACTCCAGAGTTTACAATCCGGGGAAAAGTCCGTGAAATGCCTCCGGTAACTTCCACCAAGTAGCGGCTTTTATTCAGAGATGACTTTTGTAAAAGTTCCTGTCGGTGTGTCTGTCCGAAGATCAGCTCCTTCACTGTCTTTTTGACTTGTTTTGTTTTGTTTTGTTTTGACTCGAGGCGAAGACTCCCTTCTGACGTCTGTTTACCACTGTCAGGCAACGCGTTCTGCGCCTGCGCGGAGTGGCTTTCTGGGAAACCGAGTCGTTCATCTGACAGCACAGTTGAGGCAGCAGCTGAAGGAGGCGACATGTACCTGTAAAGGTGCATTATGTAACAGTGTGTTAAGTCCCAGACACACTTTTTAAGGCATTTAAGGTATTAGAGATAATTAGAGCACTGATACTAGTAATAGACTACAACTACTTAAACTACAAAACATGTGTCAAGAATTAATTACAACAATACAATTGTACATGTTCTTAATGCCAGTTGTCAATAATAACATCTTTTATAATGTTGTAATCCTGGTTTCTAACTATATTTCTTAATTAATTCACTGACATTAAAGCCACACTAAACTATGAATGAATTGATCCATTTTAATGCTCTGCTTGATCTGATCTTGTCCTGATATTTACCGTTTGTTTCTTTTCTTTTCTGTTTTTCCTTTTTGTTGTTTTGTCTCTGTGTAGTCTCTTCATTAAATTTGGTTTAATTGTAGGCTGTTATCTTTGTCAGTTTGTTTTTGTAATTGTGTACTTTTTGCTGTTGGTACATCTTATGAGGTTATTCCTAATAACGAAGCTACGACAACAGAGTTCATGTTTGTCCACGTCCTCTACTGCATGCTGTGGTTAACATGTTAGGGTTCTTCAAGGCAAAAAAGTTGTGTTTGGGCCCTATAGACCACCCAAAAACACTGCCCTCTGTGCATTGTATGTGTACCCTGTCACCTCCTGTCACATTTCAAATAAATAGTAGTTTAAACCTACTACAAGGAGTTTTTAACTGGTTATGAAACAGTCTGAATTTGATGCCTCTATATGTTTGACCTACATAAGCATACAAGACCATCAGCGAGTAGAATGGCTATTTCTATTTTATTTTACTGCCTTTATTTGTTGCCTGTGGGTTTTTTTTGTCGAACACCAACCAACACACTGTCAGTGAAATAGGCTACTGGCTGTACGAGGAGTGCCTGCTTGAGCTTTTTAAAATCTGCCCCACCTGCTCAAGAGAACACTCCTGTCTGTGACCTAGAAGTGCCTCCACTACAGTTGCTTATACACCAGAAAATGGGACAGTCAACCTCTTCTGGGCAGCTCTCCAGCAGGGACTCTGTCACTACACAGGCTCTTCTTTCGTCCAGTAAGGATCTAATATAAAAAAGTCTGTTGTCTCAAACAGGTTTTTTTCCTTGGTACAATCTACTCTACTTACATTTCCATGTCTAGGGCCAGGGCATCCCACGTTACTAGAGTAAGATGTACATGTTATGGACACTGTTCTAGAGGTACTTTCTGATTTTACATTACAGGAATGCAGTGCACATGAGCTTCACCAATCATGTGCATAAACACATTCTGCAGGGACAATGATCGATTAGTTTCTTGATTGTCTCAGTGCAGTTATGTCACAAGGGACCAGGTTGTGTCCAAACACTGCAACAGGGAAACTCTTGGGACAGTTTGAGTATTACATTTTAGACTTGTAGTCTGTGCAGTGGGAAGCATCGTCTGAAAAGGAAGGAATGATCTGGAGTCTGGAATAAAGATCCCCTCCAGACATATTAAGACATTTATACAAAGAGTCTGTTTGAAACAAAAATGTGTTTCTGACATGTTTTTTTCTGCCAATAAAGTTTAATTTCCACATTAAAATCCGTAAAAATTACTTCTATCTACTTCATTGAAAATTCCTGTATATAAATATGCAAATTTATTTCAAAGGTTTTCCTGCTGGACACAAGATGTCTTCTACTTCACTGTAAAGTCCATTCTCAGTGGATGTGCACTGGTGACTTCAAGTTTCTACATCACAGTTGTATAAGTTGTATACTGGACCAGGATTTATTAATGGTAGGCTCATTAGGAAAATGTAGTTTATTGATTATTTGTAGCACAGCTAATCCTGTCATGACATTTTCAAACTGTTTCTCAGCAGGTGGACGTCATCTCCAAAGAGAAGAACTGCAGATCAAATTGTAGCAAAAGAGCCAAAGGACCAGTAGACGTGATCATCAATGATCACGTCTACTGGTCCGCATCTGGATCATCACCTGGATCATCATCTGTATCATCACCTGGATCAGGAGTGGAGAGGAAACAGTGGCAACCACATCCACAATGTGCATGTCCATAAAAATCCACTTCCTGTTCCAAGTGCCTCCACCCCTGTCTGCTGATGTGGCTGAAGCCTGGTACATTATTCAGTAGTAATTATGTAATTTAATTATAATAATGTATTCTCAGCTGTCTTCTATATATTTGTATTTGTCTATTCCTCTTTAAACATGACTTGGGTTGTACTAGTGTCACAGGACAAGAAAGGAACTCTTTAAGCTTGAAAATGTTTCTGTGTTTATAGACTAATAATATATTGAAATATATTTACTAAAGTTATTACTTAAAATAAATTATATCCCAGTAGAAAGTGTTCAGTCTCTTGACTGTTCTCTTGTTTTCTGTTTTTTTTTTATTATTGATAACTTGGAACTGCTCTCATTGTTTCAAGGTATAATTTAGATTGACCTGGATTTAGATGATAACATTAAGATTTACAACTTGATATGAGACTTTTTTTTCTTAATACTTATGACTCTGTTAATCATTTCACTGGATACTGATTGAGAGCTGCAGGGTTTTAGATGATTTTCTGTGAATAGTCTTTTGTTGCATGGACATTTGGATGAAAGGAACCTAACAAACAGTATCTGTCAGATCGTAAAACTGATTTTATTGTATTCTTGTGACCAAATACACCCATATCGTAACACATCTCTGAAGTGTTATTTACTTACGCTGTTCCTCATTAGTTGAGTCATGGCTGAGAGGAAACATGGCTTCCTGTGTAAATGCTGCTGAAGTTCCAGGTGTTATGACTCACCTGATGGCTCATGGGATCAGCATCAGGAACCACGTATCACATGCTATCTGCAGCTTTTTTATGCTGGGTTTTGTCCTCATGTTCCCCCAAAAGCTGGATCAGTGAGTTCAGTTAACAAATTCATCACTGGTTGGCTCTTCATCTTGAGAGGCTTTAAGATGTGATTAACTACAGGCAGATGGTGAATAGACAAAGATCTGTTTTAATTCATGTTAACCTTTTCTTTTAATGTTGAGTTGCTGTTAAAATCAATGATAACTGAGTTGCTTCGATTGACTTAAAAATCCATTTCTGTCTCAGTCACTTGGTCCACTGCCACCGTCCGTATTGCACAAGCTTCACATTTGATAACCTGGTTGAGCAGGAAATTTCACCGTCTCCAAGGAGTCTGCTCAGTTGTCATGGCGATGATCTTCATGACAACTGAGCAGACTCAGTCTGCTGATGAAAACTGTGTGATATGGTTCTGGGGGAAAAGCTAGTAAGTTGACCTTAAGATGGTACTATTATGAACATTCATGAACATTGACTTTAGTACCGGGACTAATTCATAGTCGTGTTGTTGATGTTTTTATTTTATTAATTTCGTTATCAGTGAGTGGTTTGTTTGTTTGCCAAAGCATGATGTCATTTGTGCAATTATTGTGAGATGTTTTAACTTGACATTTATCTAAACTGTCTATATATATATATATAAATATATATAAATATATTTAAATACACGAGGGATGCATCAGATTAATAATCAGGTTTCACTCTGAATGCAGTAGACCTCCACCAAGCAGCACAAACGTCCCTGCAACATTTCCAGTATGAGATAATATCACAGTGACTGCTTCACTCGTTCCGGACTTCAACTCCCAGCAGCCTTTGCGGGTCGTCGTCTGTGTTTACAACCAGCTGACATCCGGCGTCTTCCCGTCCATCAGCCACCGATATCCACAGCCAACGATAATCCATCGACACTCGATATTTTCCTCATGAAAACCGCAACCCGCTGATTCCTCAACCCAACTGAATGCTAAAGTCCATCTTAACCATCAGATGCAGGTGAGGCGGAGAGGACGCAGCCTGCCGTTTGCATTTGTAGTCCGCAGGTTAGCACGCAGCTAGCCGAGAGCTAACGCGGCAGCTAATGCTAACGGTAGCAGAAGCCTTCCTGCTCGCAGGGTCTCGGTTTCCACATCTGTCAGGACGAAACTCGGTGCTAGTTGATGTGGCGGAGCGAGATAAACGCTGTACCTGTTCAATAACATCGACTGTTTTCGGTCAGCAGCGGCGGTGAATGGCAGCCAGTACAAGAGACCCGAGCCCGGAAGACTTAACGCTAAGCTATAAGCTCGACGCTGCCGTAGCCTGACGAGATAACTTTATTATGTTAAAATAAAACCGAACAGCGGTGACGCCTGTTATACCTGTATGATTCCAGGTAACGTTGTCGACCGTGTGTCGGTTTGAGGTTTGATTGATGGTGTTTTGGTGTTTTGGTGTTTTGGTGTTGGCTCGGTGGATAATGGATGTGTGCAGTTACGGTGCCAGGCGGTGGGAAGCTCCTCACACTGTTTGTGTTTGTGTTGTTTGTGTTAAAGGGCTCTGGCCCCGTCTCCAGCAGCTGAAGCACACCAGTCCTGTCCTCTCTGCTCCACGTCCACGGCCTTCCTCCTGTCTGAGCCATGACCACCCAGAGGGATCTTGATATGGTGAGTGAGGGTCTGACACTTATCTCTGAAGCTCTGTTTGTTCTTCTCTGCACTGAACTGTCACATATACTGCTGCTGCGTGATACAGAGATGGTAATATTTATATGGAGACAACATTACAAAGATTTCCCCCCTAAATTAAAATAATCTAGGGTTTGGGAGTGAGGGTAGAAAAGGGGGGGTCGTGGATTAGCCAGCGTCCACAAACACTTAGCCGGGACAGTGACTGCTGCTCCTGTGAACACCATCTGTCTAATCTCAGTTAAAACGTTGCCCTACTTTCCTTTTAAGGTTTAGATGCCAATCGATTGTACCCTCTTAATGAATCCGGACCACGTCCCCCCCCCCCCACCAGTGGGATGGACCACACATATTGAGAGACGGATCAGAAATGATAGAAGTTATTCAGATCTGTTAGCTGTTAATGGCGCCTGTCTGTCGGCTGTCTAACCTGCAGGTATAATCAGAGAGATGTTTATCTGTTATGTTCAATGTGAAGAAGAGGAGAGTGCTGGAATAATTAGTCCATTCATCAGTTAATCCGGTGACGGGAAACTAATCAGCAGCAGTTTTGGGGCTCACCTGGTGGAGCGTGGACCCCATGAATGAAGACTGGCTCCGTACTGCTGCGTGTTATTCATCCTCTCCAGTCCATATCTTCATCTGTTGATGTCTAATTGAGCATAAAACGCCACAAAAATGTAAAAATTTGCAGCTTTTCTGTTTTATAGAAAGTTATATTTAGTATTTCAGGTTTTGGGGTTGTTGATAAAAACACGACATTGTAAAACGTCAACTTGGGCTTTTGGAAATTGTTTTTAATTATTTTCGGACATTTCTTAATCCGTAAAACCGTTAAAAATTGTGTAATTAAGAAAATAATAAGCGGATTATTCTCGATGTTAAAAATATTTATTTGTTGCAGCCTTCGAAACACGAGTAACGTGTATTATTTGTAGCACACGTCCTTCTGTCAGAACATTTCTATAAATCGTTGACCTGCATCAGGTGAAAAGCCACAGAGAGGTTTAATGGATCGTCTCTCTTGGCAGCTACTGGGGGCCACTCAACTGTTGTTGGTTATGTTTTTAGGAATCTTGACCCACGTCAAAAATAGATCAGCCTTTGGTTGCTCTGCGTTCCCTGTAAAAGTAATTCACTACAGCGTTTCAAGGATGTCGTGTCCTCCTTTCCATTGGAGAACCCCAAGGACGTTTGTGATGCAGGATGTTGCCACGGGTAACGAGGCAGATTTGACTTTTGTTATTTTGTTGGGGATGAAAGGGCTAGTGGAGGGGATGGGGACAAAGCATGTTAATGATGACATGGTATGTAACCCCACATTGAGGTTATTCAGTTCAGAGGGGGGAGGGGAGGCCAGAGGACCACCAGGGAGGATTGTATTTGTAAACAGATCAGAGAGCGGGGTCGTCCCTCCCTGACGTCACACCTCGTGGTTAAGTCTCTTTGTTCTCGCCTCTGTGATTTGTGAACCAAAGAAAGTTCATGTGCCACCTTTTGAAGAACGGCAAATGTCAGGGAAAATTAATCCCTCCTGTCAGTTCGGACTCTTGAGTGGAGACGTCCCAGTACAAAGATCAGATCACAGTGACGTTTCAAACCTGACCATGAGCTGACGATGATATGCAGTATGATTGCAAATGTTTCGCTATTGATGACCTATTGACATAATTGGAAATCGGCATCAATAAAAAGAGTTAAGTGTGCACACTGACCCCAAACCACAATTTATTTAAATAGACATCTATGAAGTATATTAAAAAGATCCGAAATATATCCGAAATATATCCGAAATAGTTGTTAGGTGAGAGGAAACGTTCAAATATTGTTCATGATTATAAGAAATAAAACATATTTTACCAGAAAAACTCCACTTACATACAATATTACATTATGATGTTTATGGTTAACCACACCGACAGTCTGTCAGCCTATTGCACCTCAAACTCATTATCAGTGTTTTAATAAAAATGTCTTCTGTTCCTTTGCTGTTTAACCTTTAATAGTTGTACATGTGTACAATGTAATGTTTATTTTCTAAGTGACAATTATTTTCTCTAATTATTCGATATATATCCATTTTAAAAATGTCTTTAATACATCATTCCCGAGTCTTTAGCAGGTAGAGTCAGCTGAAGGTAGACAGGAAAGGGGAGAGAGGAGAGGACATGCAACAAAGGGCCACAGGCTGGAATTAAACCCGGGTCGCTGCTGTAAGAACTCCCTAAACGCCACAATATCGCTTTTTTATTTTTATTTTAATTCAGAGAAAAGTCCACATAAGAGAAAGAAATGCAGCCGGTCCTCGTTATATTGTGTAATGTTTTATTTTTCTACATAAAAACATAAAGATTAAAGTTAATTATCAAAATAGTTAATAATAGATGAATTACAGTTTGTTTTTTTAAAGGTTTTGTTCCTTCCATACACAAGATTTTCAAATCTTGTAGTAGATTGGGTCTATAGTGTAATATTTAGGCCTTCGAGCGATGTTGGACAAGCAACTTCTTTTTAGTTTTAGTGTTTTTTTTCTAACAGATTGGTGTGTGTAGTTGCCCAGAGGGTAACATTTGGAGGAAGCCCCACTGTTAAAGACCCTCCCACACACACACACACACACATGCACAGTCCCTCAGCCCCCCTCGGGGCTATGCACTGGCCATGTAAATTTAATAACATGGCCCAGAGCTGTCTGGGACACCTGGGGTTATCGCATTAGGCCAACAGCCCGGAGAGGAGCTCGCAGCGCCCTGGAACTAAAGGGCCAGTGTTCCCCCCTCAGCCCCACCCTTATCTGTTGTCGTCTCTGGTAACAGGGGCTCACTTCAGTGTAAGCCCTCAGTGAATGAAGTCGCCCAGTCAAGGGGTGGAGATCCTGTGTGGATAAATCTAATTAGACTGGAATGCCCCTCTCTTCACAGCCTTCTGAAGGTCGTCTCATGTCTGCAGAGGTTAGAGGAAGAGATTCCGACACGACTAATTAAGAAGAACGTTAAAAGAAGTGTGGTGTTTGTGTCGGGCCGAGGCGACGTTTCTGGGGACTAAAATTAAGCTGTTTTTGTTTGTTGTTTTAGGTGCACCTCCGCCTTATCCTGGTCAGTGGGAAAACACAAGACTTTACTTTCACCCCAAATGACTCGGCCACAGATATCGCCAAGCATGTGTTCGAGAACTGGCCCGAAGGTACGTTTTTATATGATTGATTCTTTTTAGTGTTAAGTTTCAGTTTATATATTTCAGATTGTATTACTTTGCACACAGTTGTCCATCTGATTCAGTCATTGTCTGTTTCTGCAAATCATTATGAATAATAACAATATTGTATTTAATTAGAATAAAATATGATTAATTAACTGTGTTAATTGTTCAGTTCCCTTTGCTGTAGCAGTCTTCTTGCCACTGTGGCACTCCTACTAAATGAAAACCTTGTATACACTGTTTATATTAAAATTTAAAATGAACTCGAGCTAATTTTACCACAAAGTTAAAAATTCTAAAGTGATTTGGTTTGCTAATAACAGTATTTACGGTGTAAGATAGACAGAAGACAATAGACCACTAAATCATCCAGGCTAATATATCAACCAATATTAGATTGTTGCAGATATATTGGTATCAATGTTTATCTCTATATGACATTTTTATTAATTATTTTTAACTGTAAAAACATCTGCATCAGGATTGTTATTTATTTAATCAGATTTTTAAAGCTGTCATATATTGATATTGGTATCGGTCCAGAATGGTTTGGACCGTTGAAGTGATGCACTTGTGTCTCTGCTCTGTGACAGGCTGGGAGGAGGAGAGGGTGAGCAGTCCCAGTATACTGCGCCTTATCTTCCAGGGACGCTTCCTTCATGGCAACGTTACCCTGGGAGGTAAGACACCATCACCAAGACTATCCTGACCGCAGTGAACGTGGCTTTATGTCTCAATCTTACTAAAAACACTCCTGCAGATGCACTGGAGCACTAACACAGAGCTTAACCTCGAACAAACCCGTGTTTGAAGGCCTCATTCAGTGCCACAGAAGCAGGATATGACAAAGTTAAAACATTGGTTGTCATAGTGTCAGTTCCTAGAGGAGTCAAGTTATTTCCTTTCACCTCACGGTCTTCTTATAAATAGGAAACATTGTGGGTAGGGTTGTAAACATAAACTCCATTAACTGCTGGAGCTAACGGGGTAAAGTTGTTAATTATACAGTTTCCTATCAGACATTTCACTGTCATTTACTTTCAGTCTGACTGCCTCATCTTGTAGGTCTGCTCATCTGGAATTTGCCAGCTTTAAGTGTTATCCTTTCAGTAACACCACAATTTACTGTCTGCCCTGTTACAGGCATGAATCCTTCAAAATGTATCTTTTTCACAGGATTTGCCACCATAGGATTATTCTATAAAAGCAGCTCATAAATAATGAGTAATTTCTTTTAATTTAAAGCTCTAAAGCTGCCACCGGGCCGAACGACTGTCATGCACTTGGTTGCCAGAGAGACTCTTCCGGAGCCGAACTCTCATGGTGAGGATCCGTTTCTTTGTTTCTTTTTTTTTAATTAGCAGAATTGTGGGCGGTTTAATATTGGTACTGGCCTGCAAACACCGCAGGGATAAGAACAAAGCTGAAGTAGTTAAGCTCACTTTAGACAAGTTGTACGTCACTGAAGCTCAGTTAAAGCAACATTTGAAGTTACAGCAACAGGAAACTGTTACATTTAGGTTGGCACGATATAGATTTCTTTAAGCCCGTATGAAAACCAACCATTACCTGCTGCTCATGGCTGAGATAAGATGTGGTGAGCAGACGATGATGATTTTAATATTTCATATCTCTGTATCTCTAACCACCATCACTGTTGACACAACAAAAACAAACAAGCAACAGTTCTGAGTCTTTCATAACTCCTCAAACATACCATGGCTTTTATACAACATGCCAACTGTCTTGTATAAGAATTTAAAATAAATTATTATCATCAATAATCTATCAACTATAATTTCATTAAAAAAAATCAATTTAAATAATACATTTCTGTTGTCAGCCTCTAATTATTGTGCATCCCTAGTTTCATTAAAAACACAAGGTTAATTTGCTATGTAGCTCATTAATTAATATAACAGCTTTGTGGTCTTTAATTTATTTGATTTGTCAGTAAAATGGAACAAAAGGAGTCAAAAATGAGAAGATTTTATGACCCAGCTCTGCTTTCTCAGGTTCACTTTGTTTAACCGTTCACAAAGATCAGGCAGTGGGCCTTTTGTTGCTTCTGCTGCTCAACCTCATCCCACAAAGACCGTCTGAAGAGCGATACATGCTTTCTTCTAGTTTCAGCTGGTTGTTTTTATCTCACCTCATGTTTCTGCTCTTCTATCTTTACAGGTCAAAGGAACAGAGAAAAAACCACAGAGAGCAACTGCTGTCTCCTCTTGTAAAGCAACAGAAGCTGCCCCCCTCCCCCTACCCTCTACCCTCTACTCTAACCTCCCACATACATACACACATAACACACACATAAACATGCATACACCCTGTTCTCTCCTGCCTGTCATCCTCTCAGCTGTGGATTTGGACTAAATCACAGGAAGTCTGGTTGGGGCTGTCACCCGCTTCGGTTGAACACTTGTCCAATCTGAGGCTTCTTTTGTGCCAATATAGTCACTTTTTGCCCCCAATCTTTTATTGTATCCGGAGAACTTGCTGTTGTTATTCCTTTTTATTTGAAGATCATAACATTAAACAGTACCTACGCCCCCTCTACCGGATGTGTTCGCTGTTGGACAAGTTTTAAAGAGCCATCGTATGTAGTGAAAAAGACGCAGGAACTCTTCATGGACACAGACTTGCTATTAAGGATGTGTGAGCTATTACTCTTCCCTACTAGTCACATGGATGTTTCCCCAGGTCTTACTGAATGGTGTTAACCCTCTCATTGCACTTAACCAGTCTGTTAATTCAGAAGTGTTTATTTTGTTTCATCTTCATTTTCTTTCCCCCAATGGCTGTTTGTTTTTTTTTTTTGTTCTTTTGGTCAGAGGAACAGACCCCAAATTCCCCACATGGTAGAAAATGTGCCATCCTCTTCATGAGACTGTTTCTGCCTCTTAGTAACTGAACCGATCGGTCTGTATCAGCACCAGTGGCGTTTGTGCCATTACGTTACACCCGTTTGTTCCTGGCAGTGGACAACTGGAGAAAATACTTTTATTAAGAAGAGCATTGTAAACACCTGAGGGGGCGTACAGGTCCACGAGAAACAGGAACAGACTCCCGGCGAGGCTTGTGTGCCATCAGGTGTCTTGTTCGCACCTCTGGCTTTGACTTTATGGACTACACTGTCGATGCTCCCCTGCAAACGGGAGCCGACGCGGCAGGCCAGTTAAATGCAGACAGAAGAAGCGGTTGAAGATGAGAGGGAGGAGTGCCGTGGCCGTGAGACCTCCCTCTACTGGACACTGAGAATGAGGCAGGGGGAGAGTTTCTCCCACTTGGATGAAGAGTTAAAAGGAAAATATTTGGTGGTGTTTCACCTCCTTTTCATTTGGATGCTGTCTTTACTTCTTGTTTGCCTTTTATTGTGGAATTCAGTAATATCATTAATATTGAAATTTAAATATATCAATTTTTATCTTGTGTATAGGTATTTGTTCAATTTTAGTGTGGCTGAGTTTGTGTGTGAGCGTGTCTGAGGGTGTGTGATGCACGTGGCATACTGTATGAGGACTAGTGAGGGCATGTGGTCTCTAAAACAAAAGGTGGTGCACTGGGAGTGTTGATGGGCTGCGGTTTCTTCAGAAACAGTCGGAAACCTTTTGATTCCTTCCATTGAGTGTCCTTTGGTTTGTGTTTTGTCAATCAGTGTCACTGCTATGAAGTTTAGCTCAGTATGAATAAATGTAAAAACTAAAAATGCAATGTGGTCTACATAAAAGCTTGTATTATAAATTAATAAATCTTTAAATAAGGCAACTTCTTTTGATTCTTCTTCTTCACTAATTCTCAAATGGCAACAAAACACTAACAATTGTTTTAATCATCATTTAATCTTGGTTCATATTTTGATGTTTGGTCTTTTAAAGGACCAGTGTGTAGTGACATCTAGTGGTACAATTGCAGATTGCAATTCCCTCACTTCACCCTCTCCTTCCAAGCACCAAGGAGAAACTATGGTGGCTGCAAAAATCTCGAAAAAACACAAACGGCCGTATCAAGAGTCAGTGTTTGGTGTGTTCCTTCTGGGCTACTGTAGAAATATGGTTGTTCAACATGGTGGACTCTATAGAAGGTAATCCACATTGTCTGTAAATATGAAATACTCCTTCTATGGTAACAAAAAGATATTTTCAAGTCATTATACAAAACCCAAAGATATTCAATACACTATCATACAAGACTAAGAAGACAAGCAAAACACATATTTAAGAGTGGAACCAGAGAATGTTTCGTCTTTTTACTTATATATATTGATAAATGATTAATCAATGATTAAAATACTTGCAGATACATTGTTTATTGATTTGATTATTGTTTCTGTTCCATACTACATTTGTATGTACTAAACTATTCATAGTGTACTCTTTCTGCAGTTATATAAGGACATCAACACTATATAATAATACAATAAAGAGTTTGCAAAGATTTACTACTTTCAAAATTTTTTCTCACTACCGTCCACAATTTATTTAGGTTTTTACAGCGATTATCAACTCGCTCCATTTCCTCTGCACATTGCATTCTGGGAGAATAGTGTCTGCCAACAGTGATCTTAAAAACCAAGATCTTCTCCGCACATGTTTTAAGAAAATACTCTGCTTTCAATAATTATTTAGGTCACATGGTTTTGCCTTTAAGAAAAAGTTGAATTATATAGTTAAGATTACATCATCCACTCCTCCTTCATTGGAGAATCTATATATGCAAATATTGTTCATTTAAAAAGTTAAACTCCTGGACACAAGACGTCTCCTACTTCAGTCAAAAGTCCTTATTCTCAGTATATGTGGAGTTGAAATTTCAGGTTTCCACATAACACTTGTGTAAGTTGCATATTGGACCATGATTTGTTTCCAAACTGGTTGCAATGTCACAAAATTGTACAACACATGAAAACATTCAACATCCAAGTGAAGTAACAATAACACATTTTTAAATGGAAGAGGACACAACAAACTCAAAACCTGCTCAGAATTATCATGTGTCTGACATACAGCTCACATAATCTACACACAGCTAAAGACCCACTTACTGTACATTTACAGAGCTTTCAGCCACATCTCGTGGTAGCTCTCAGTAGTTAGAATACCCTCAGTCGTCATGGTGATGGTTCATTGGCTGTCACATGACCTAAGTATGGAATTTCAGTCACATGATAGCAGGAGGTCATAAACTGTGAGGAGGTGGATCATAAACCCTCAGGTTCAGTGAGAAATCAGTAGCAATAATAAGCATACAAAGAGTCTTATGTCATAGTAATGATCCAACTGCCCTGTAGTTTTATTCACGTACCTCTAGGTGGCAGTGTTCCTCTGTAAGCCTGATCATTAAGGGTTATCAAGGACTGATGGATGGTTTTATAAATACTATATAAAGTGGATGGAAGTATATATCTTTATTCTGGCTGTACTTAATGTTACGTAAAGCAGCACAATGAATCAATAATACTGCTTTACAATGGGGCCACTATTTACAAGATGAGTCTGACAGAAACAACTCAACTGTACAGACTTAAAGGAAACAGCATATATCTGTAGGCAGTTTGGTGATATCTGAAGTCACTTCAGCTCATATTCAGTCATTCGGTTGTTGTAATTGGGTCATAACTTTGTGTTGAGCTGATTTTCAGCAGCTTTCTTCCTGTCTGCCTCAGGAATCTGCTCCTGACGTGTAGCTGCAAGACATCCAGGTTTCCAGTTGACACTGGCACGGTACCTTAGGAAAAGTGCAGTCAACCCACATCTTTCTCAACATACTGTACTTTTAAACCTGCTATTGTGTTGAAATGACTTGTCATTTTACATCTCTTGACATTTTCCACGTGCTCTTATCTGATGTCCTTTTTGCCACCAGTTGGGTTTGACAGATTACAGTGGAAAGTAATGTCCAAACAGGAGCGTCCAGCTGACCTCAGAGGTGATCAGCAGTGTTTAAATGAGAGTCCAGGGAGGCCATCTGTTGAAATCTTTGCTACTTAAGTGCACCACATTCAGAGCTGGTGCAGGATGAATTGCTTTCTGTGGTTGACATGACTCAAAGCACGCGTGCAGCCAGTTTTTCTGGGTGTGCTGCAGTGGGCTGCAGTCCATCAAGCATTGACTGCTGGTCTGTCTGTCCCTTGTGGGCCGGTCTGCACTCTCAGCTGCCTCCCTGTAGTCCTGATATGGAGGGCTTAACTCCCACTTTGGCAGCAGTACGTCCCGCAGAGATGTACTTAGAGTGTAAGAAACCTGCTCAAGTAGACGTACTGTTACATGAGTTAAACAGTAGTAGGGTTGCTTGTGTTGAAAACAGGATCTAAAGCTCAGATATAAAGAACTAGTATGGTGGCTCTAAGGGTGAAAACACAATGTTACATTTCACATAACACAACAACATTTCAGATACGTTTAATTAAGTTAGATGAGAAGATTGATACCTCTTTAATGTTCAAAACTACAGGCTGTTATCTTAGCTTAGCATGAAGACTAAAAGCAGGAGGGGAAATGGCTAATCTGGGTCAAACAAACAAACCATATATATCATGTGATAATAAGTGAGCTTTAGCAGTGCTTGTAGACTGATTTTGTTACCTTTAGACAGAACCAGGCTAGCAGTTTCCCTGTGTCCAGTCTTTATGCTAAGCTAAGCGGCTGCTGGCTGTGTATTTAGCATCCGTGAGAGGAAACTGTCTCGTCAAGAAAGCAAATACTATTTCTCATTATGTCAAACTATTGTTTTAATGCAGACTCAGTGTTCATTGTGGGACATTTCAGTCAAAAATGGTCAGAACAAATGTAATTTGTAGTCACGGAGCTAAGCCTTGGTATTGTGTTTTAAAATCTAATTCAGCTGGTCTCCTCTGCTCTGTTTTGAATAGATTGATTACAGTAAAGTAAGTGAATGCCTGTGTCAGCAGGGTTGTGATATATGGCATTTAGCTCTCTAAATCCCCTTTTCCCTTCACTGCTTCTGACCATTTCTTATCTGCCAGTTGCTGCTTTATTAAAACCAGCTGTGAACACACACACACACACGCACAAGGCGAGCACATACAGTAGTAGGAGGCTACTAATACCTCTTGACTCTTTACTAAATAAAGAAATCAGTGTTGTCGTTAGAAAGGAGCTTCTTCATTCAACATTCACGATAAAGAGTGACTCTACATGTGTGTTATCATGCGGCGTTCCCTTAAGTCTGTTCGTCCGCACCAGAGATCCTCTGATGGCATGAAATGAAAGAGTTCAGTAGGCCAGTGTGAAAACATACACACTCATGCAGGGGTTGAATTAAAGCAGCAGGGCGTTCGCAAATGAGCAGCTTTCATGCTGACTCCAGAAGCTGCTGCTGTCTCTCTTCATCTCCAGACCTCCTTTCTTCTGCTAATTGGGAAAACGACACTGGTTTATGTGGCTGTTTGTTTCCACATGAAGGGATCATAACCGGGAGGGCCGAGGACTTTTGACCAGGTGTGTGTTTGTTTGTAGAGGAGGAGGAGGTGTTATAGCTGTCCATCACCGAGCTGTACAAGAGGTGTGTCGGACTGAGGACGGGGTCTGTTAACCTCTTTTTATTTGACCGTAGTTTTACCAGATGTTCCCCAGTTGCTTGTAACGTGTCGCTGTAAAGGGCCACAGCTTTGACAACAATATCGTCTCTGTGCACATTAAAATGAGAGAGATGGAAAAAAAACATCGAGAGCTCGTTCACAATGAAGACCTGGATATTCTCAGAGGATGGAACATTTACTGCTAGCAGAGGGACAGGAAATGACCAGAACTGTATCCTCTACTACATTATAGTCATAAAGTATTAATAATTTATGTCACTTCACCATCTCAACAATAGACTATTCCAGCTTCTATCTGTACTCTGGCCAACGAGTCTGTAAGTCCAGCACAGAGAGGATGATTAACTCTGAGAACTGTCTTTATCAGTCCTCTGCATTGTCCTGTACAAAGAATTTTAAAATAAGATAACTTTTTAGAGCCTCCATACACACTAATTAGATAAAAAGGTACCAATGAAATACTTACTGGCAGGTACAAGGGTGGAATACAAGTAATAAAAGGGTAACAACTACAGCTTATTATTACTGAAACTGTTTAATATTAAATCATTAATATTAGGTATTTTATTAAATATATAGTACATATTAAATCATTAAAATGTGCAGGACTGTCTTGTCACATTAGCTAGTGAATCTAACATTCGAAGTGAATCTATTTTCCTGCCTTGTTATCCAGCAACAATGCTGCTGCACTGTGTAATAATTAAATAGATACTGAGTAATTAAAGTCTAATTTCAGTAAGTAATATAAGTTAAAATTGTTACCTCTTTATTCCCTAATCTTCTTCCCCCTGGTATCTACACATTTGTCCCAGTAGTTATGATTTTAGTAACCTCAGCTCCGGCAGATGATGCATAAACATATTGTTTCTTTTACAATAACATTTTTCTGTGATTTCTTGGCTCAGGTGACCGTGTGCTCATTGTTTAGTTACGAGAAGTGCTCTCTGGAGGGCACTGGCTTCTGAGCAAACTTTCTTCCTCTAGTTCTACTTAAAATGAAAAGCACAAAATGAAGGGAAACATACTAAAGTAATTACACACAGAACTGAGGCCAAAACACGGTGAATGTGGTCCAGAGAATTACACACAACCTCTTCCTGATTACAGACCTTTGTTGTTTGTTTACCTGTGATGATACAACAACTTGGATCTCTGAATCTACTTATTATTACAGCGGTCATTATATTTTGTGTAATCAGCGTCCTCCTGCTAAAGGCCTCAGGTTATTTCCCTCTCATGTTGATAAATGTAACTCTACAATCATTTACATTTTGGCAATAGAGACAATTGATCATCTGACTCCATTTGCTCCGTCTTTATTACTCGTGATCAGACCTGTTCTTTTCATCCCTGTTTACGTTTGGGATGAAGGTTGCAATTCATGTTCAGGTGTCTCCGATTTCTTCATTTTCATGCTCCGACACCCGCTCTGATCGCTCTCCAGACATCATTAAAGTGAATAAATTTCTCCGGAATCTAGTCGTTGAATTATTTCACGTGTTCACATTGTGTGTGATTATTGCTCAGTGACACCAGATGCTGACCCAGGGCTATGTGCTGTACTGTATGTCTCAGAAGAATGTAGACACATTTTCTACCTTCAGATTCCTCAGTTTTAACAACCAAGATTCAGCTTTTCTCACTTAAAAACACATTTGGGCAAACATAGCTGCTATTTCTGCCATTTTATAACTCTGTGGCATCGTGCAGCATCATTCCAAACAGCTGACATTATTTTTCTAAGTGTTTCTGAGTGTTAAAATCCCTCCCCTCCCCCACACTGCGGGCCTTCAAATGTTTGGAGTGGTTTCTACGGTACCTGCAAATACTGCTGCTCTTTTCAAATTTATAGGTGCCCTTTATTGGACTTGTTGCTGTGTGTATGTTGTTCATTAAGACATCAAAATGCTTTACAGTTCATTGCTCTTTTACACTGCCTGCTGGAGCCGGAGCTGTAATTCCAGTTAGTGAGGGATCAGATGGAGGTCACCGCTGGCCTGTGGGGGTTGCCGGCACCACAAGTCCACCGAGCCTCTCTGGACTACATTACAGCTTTTATCCTCACTAATGGGATCTCTTGGTGGGGAATCCCAAGGGTGATGGGGATTAAGATACCTGGCCTCGCTCCCACGCGCCGTTTACCATGTGGGGCGCAGCAAATATGTTGCACATGCCGAGGCTGCTGCAGCAACGTTTATATCTGTAGATACATAAAGAAACCACAGAAATCCATGTTTGGAGGTTGATGCGTCTGCGTTCACACCCAAATTGTCAGGGATCTGTCTTGTGTTCACACTCCTCGTGCACAGTTGCAGCATTTCAGCCTTGACCCAGTTGAATCTGACACCGTTTGCAACTCAATGAGAGAGTATCAGATGATGGAGAGCTGGGAGCCGCTCAGGCCACAGAGACAACACTGAATGTTAGCTTTCTACCCTGCTTGACTTAAATGACATTGTTGGATATGCTTTGGAGTTTCCCGGCGTTACAGCCAAAGTAGAAGAAAGAGGACGGAGTGAGAAAACCTGAAGTTGGAGGATGAATAAAGAGTTGAGGGTGGAAAACGTCCCACGTCTCTTTGTGTAGGCCTCACAAAGAGAGGAGTGAGAAAAAGCTGTGAAGGAGGGGCTGGCTGGTCTTTTTATCGAGATATTATAGCAGACAAAGTGTTCTGAGCTTGTCTCTGTGCTCCCTTTTGTATTTTAAACCTTCATCACTGGTCACTGGAACCAAGTCTCTGTGTGAGTCACGACTTAACGCTCAATCTGTCTATCACATGGCGTCTGGGCGACTCTTTAAAAGAAACACAGCTCAGAAACCACATGAAATCAACTCCACCACCACCTCTGCCTCTGCTTTCACACGCCTTCAGCTTGTTTGTTTCCATGTTATTCATCAAGCTTTTTGATCCTCTGGTGACAAGAGGAAGAGGTTTCCTGCGTCCTGTCTGTGATAATGACATCTTGAGCAGCCAGATGTGATAAACCATACTCCGACATTTAGTTAGAATTGATTGCTATTTGTTTTTCTCCTTGTTATGTGTTGAAACAGCGGTGCTCTGTTCTGCTGCCCTGCTGGAGTCGTACAGACTCACACCACCGTGCAGCGGTAACAACAGCAGCAGCCACTCTGGTGCTGAGAGCAGCAACAAGGAAAGGTCAGGTGGAGTCCATTGTTATAGAGCTGTCAGGTCTAAGATTTATGGGCAGCAGGTTCACACTGTTTGTGGTGCCTTAACTCACTCACTGTTTCCATATTTTTGTTTTATATACAGGAAGAGAAAGATATGATTTAGATCACAGACTGTGTTCTGCACAGTGTCTGCTGCTTCTACTTCTGTTCCTGCAGTAAATCTGAAGACACTGCAGCATATAGGGCTGCAAATTACAGTTATTTTCCATCATTAATTTGTCAGTAGTTTTTTCCTTTAATTGAGCTGCTTCTATAATATCAGAAAAAAGTCACAATAATCCCAATCCAAAAAAACATTAAATTTAACAGACAACCAGCAAATCACCACATTGGCGAAGATGTTTGGCATTGATTTGAAATGATTGTTATCAAAATAGTTGAGTAATCATTGAATCAATGAATCAACTAATTGTTTTAACTCTGCGTACAAGGTAGAGGACCAGGTTTCTTATGTCAGAGCTGCTGCTTTATAACCTCATAATCACTGCGAATATGACGTGAAATGACCTTGTGTAAGGCACCCTTCACACAGCTCTAGTGAAACTCATTATTCCTCTTGGGAGCTGTAATCAGCAGCTGTCAACTGTGAAAATACTGTAACTGTGCTGGAAAAGAGTTCACATTCTTGTATTTATGGGGTGATTTCGTGCAAAATGCAATAATGGTTATGCATTTTGTGCCAAGGGGTAAAAAAAATCTAAATATTAGGGGACCTAATGACAGCGGAGCTCAAGTTAAAACCTCTGAGGTTTTCATGTGTCCTCGGGGGGGTTTGTTGTGGGTGACGAGAGGGCATTTGTGACTTTGGCGGCTGAGTGGAGTTCCTTTGGTTCTGCGGTGGAGTTGGTGAACCGGCGCCTCTTTAAGCTGACAGTCATTCAACACCCTGCCAGGTCATAATTCAACAACACCTTCTGTCTACACGGCCCCTGCATGAGCGCAGAGAGTGACAGCAACACATACTGTACGCAGGAAAGAAGAAGTGGAGACATAAAATGGCCTTCACACAATGGGCAACATAACAGAGAAAATATACACACACTAAATTAAAGGTATAGTTTTTATTGAAACCTTTTTTACATTCAACATACTGATCATCACTAACAGTGACCAGCAGTGTTTGACTGCCCTCTCTGGTTGAAGGTCTGAAGGTCTGTTGCACCTGTAACTACCCAACAGTTGCACCTGTAACTACCCAACAGTGATATCAAAGTGTACTGACACACCCTGGAGTACACTTCCACATCACTGCTGCAAGGTGGGAAATTAAACCAATTCTCTTCAGCAAAGTGAAAACTTTCAGCATTTTGCTGAATGAGATTCAGTTCCTCATAAAACATTTGCAAAACCTAATTTTGAATGTTTTAAAGTTGTTTAATGTTTTAATATAAATATATATCCACTTACTTACAAAAGCTTTCAGTTGTTTATTATAATTATTTTTTATTTGGATGAACTATCAAACCAAACTGATACACTGCAGTGGAATGTGTCATGAATAACATTAGACAAAACTTTTAACATACGTACAAACAAAACCTTCAGCTATTTTGCTGAAATAATTTTTAATTTTACAGAGTTTTATAAAACACAAACACAATATAGTCTTACAATATCATGAAACAGAACTGAATGTCAGTAATTGATTATATTGCTTTTTTACCCTTTTATTGATGCTTTTCTACCTGTTACGCTACATTACTGCGTCACCAATTCTCAACATGGATTACTGTTCAGCAGGAGTGTGTATCGCGTTAAGCCCCATGCTTGCGGTCTAACTGTGCATCCTCATACATTGGTAAAACTCAAAGAACAAAACAACAAGGGTATGTGTTCATCAAAACGTTGCCTTTAAAGTACCACTAGTGGTGGAAAACTCCACTGGGTACCTTTAAATGTTGTCACTGCAAAGGATACAGCTGTTTATGAATTGTAAATCGATAGATAGAATAGATAGAGTGTACTTATCCCCAAGTGTCAGTGGGAGCAGGTCTTGGCTGAGTAATGGTGTTACTAATCTGGATCTAGATGGGAGTTGAACGTGAGGACACACAGCTGCAGCCCAGCCTCGTCTGTACTGAGATCAGACTTTGGCCATCTCAGCCGCCTCATGTGCTTCTCTCTTTCTCTCTCTCTTGTCGTTGTCACTCGTCCCACTGTCTGCACTGAGCCACCACAGGTCTGTTCTGCCTCGCATGCTTCAGGGAAAAACCGGGACAATTGTTGCAAGGTGTTAGTGTATCTAAAGTGGTTATAACAGGTTGTAATTTTTTATCAGGGTTACACAACCGATATTTCCCAAACAAGTTAATGAGTGAGATAAAGAGAGAGCAGTGAAAGCAGATGTTAGTGTGTTAAAAAAAGTCAAGAAAAATAGGACAGGTGGAGACGACAGAGACATTTATGAACTTTTTTTACTGGGGTTTTTTCCAGTTACAGAACGTTTCTTTCTAGGTCTCCTCCAACTGGATCCCTGGTGTCAGACACAGTTGATGTTTTTCTCCAAGTTTTCCTTGGCTTCGCATGGGGTGTTTTGGATTCTACCGCTTATTATAAACAGACATGCGTTTGCAAAGCTTTTGTGATCATCCAAGATTCTCAGGCACTCATGTCCTCTGGGCTTTTTGTTCATCTGGCTGTGGATAACCTTTAGATAAGTTTACAATTAAACAGTTGTCGCTTGCAATGTTTTGTCATAGCTCTGATGTCTTTTTGGAGCTGGAAATCCCTGTGCCATCTCCTGTCTGTTGAATGTATAGACCCCAATCACCCGTGGATTAAATGCTGCTCAGAAACAATAAGCTCCAGCTGAGCACGGAGCAGAGATGTGCCATGCTGGAATCCAATTATGAGCGTCATGGCTTCATCAATCTGTCCGTAAATGAAAAGAAAACCAGTCGGGGGGGGGGGGCAAAACCCTGAACCCGAGCTTGTGGCTGATCTACATAAAAAGTATTATTCTCAGTAAAATTAGCTGCATTACTTTCAGGGCTCTGTTTCGGACACTGGGAGTGGGGGCTTGTTTCTGTGTGATATGCTGTGTTTAAACGATTAAACTGTGTGTGTGTGTGGCAGCCTGAGCACTTGGACAGCTCTGAAGCCCAGATTGTGGCTTCTCTGTTCAAAGCGCACAGGGACAACAAATGGATGGCCTTGTTATTCCCAGGCGAAAAGGAAAAGGCTCCAGTAAAAAGTGCATGGCCAAACCTCAGTGAATTCCTGATGAAGGAAAGAATGCAGCACGAAAAGCCACGTTCTCTTCCTTCTTAGAGTATTTTCTTTTTTTTTTCAGAAACCATGAAAACCTCCCAGTGCAGTATTTTGGCTTGCTCAGCTCCTCATTCACTTGCACAGCGCTGGCAGAGTTAAGATCATAAAAAGCCCTGTAGTAGATATCTGGGGGGAAAGAGGTGAGCAGTGGAAAAATGCTTTAATTTCACTGAGGGAACGCAGTAACCGCTCAACACATGCACTGATAATTTAGCCCTAGTTAGAAGCTGTAATTAGTTTGTTGGCAGGGTGTGTCTAGCTGAAAAAGACAGACTTGTTTCTCTTTGTTCACGAACAAGTTGTTTAGTATATGGCCTAGGAAATGTCTGCTTAGTGAGCCTGACAACGATTATGGACACTGCTGTTGTGTTGGAGAGCAGTGTCACCAAATTAATATTGCATGTAACTGTGAGGATTAGCAGCTGCTAGATAACAGCAGAGTGAAGGGATCTGGCAGCCCCACGGCTCTGTTTGTCAGAGCTGCATCTGGATCATCTTGTGTTGCTTCATGCAGGGCACCAACAATGAAAACCACCAGTGCCACAAACATTGGCTCTGAATAAAGAAATAAAACAAGAAACTTACAAATAAACGCCTAAATTGAATCATCTAAAAGGCAATTTTCTAGCCTGGTTGTTTTTGTTGTGTTCGGTGCAAACACACACACACACACACACACACACACACACACACACTTCTCAGTTAACAGGCCTCAATGTAGCCGTTATCAAGGCTTCTTTGTTACCTGGCAACTGTGTTGTTCCTGTGGGCGGGTCCTTTCTGAGTTCTCTGGAGCAAAAAACTGTGGCGATAACATTCCAGAACATTCTGGAACATTCCGGAACATTCCATTCAGGACTCAGGTGCCCCCTCAGTCTTCATTTATTGGAGCGTTGAACAGTTTACTCTGATACAAGAGGCAACAAAGATATTGTCTCTTTTACGTTTTTTTAACTGGGATATTTTCAGGTGACTTTTTGGTTTTTAGAAGTGAAATCTGTGCAAAACATTAAAAGTTATTATTGAGGCAGGTTATAAATGTCATCATAGCCAAAGTACAAAATGAAAAACACATGAATAAGAGTTTTTAAAGTACTAATAAATATTAACCACGCAGGCAGCTTTACCAGACACAGTTAGCGACTAGCGGGATAATACAGTAGAGCAGCTAGCAAGTGAAACAACCTGATAGTTTTTCCCAGGAGTTGTTGGAAGAGTTGTTAAGACCTAAAAAAAGAGTAAATACTGGACCTACATTCGTCAGGCGGCCAGTACACAACTTCAAACACATGCTAATGTAACTGCTGGATGTGTAAATTAGCAACTGTTTGCACAACTTTAAAGGTGATAGCATGTTTATAAGGCGTTTTTAGCTTGTTATACTGCCACCAAGAGACCAAAAAATAAATGAATGCAGCTTTAAACAACATAATTTTCCTATTAATGTTTGTTAAATCAAATTAGTCCACATTTCATTGAGGAGCATTTTCTCAAGTATGCTACCACTGACGCTCTGCATATTCCACTTTGGGAGCCAACTTAGTAAAGGCAAAACTGGGCAGTGATAGATAAACACACATTATGTATTATGAATATTTAACAGTTAGACTAGTTTTCCATAAGATTGATCACATTAGCTCAGAGGCAGAGCGGGTCTTCCCC
>NW_023339785.1:12169673-12189022 GCF_004916995.1 Morone saxatilis | reverse complement strand
GTCCATTTACCATTTACCATTAAGATTGGAGATACTTGTTAAAGGTTCGTGTATACCACAAATGTCTGTTACTGTATATTTTTTAAAGAAATGTAAAGACAAAGCTGGATGAAAAATAGGTTAAATGTGAATAGAGTTCATCTAAGTCAAGGAAAAGTTAAAAACAACCTTTCAGTGCAGGTAGACAGAGAGTTGACAATAAATCATACACTCACATCCTTAAAGGGTCAAATGAGGATATGCAGGTGGGAGGTAAGAGTATTTCTCATGAGCAAACTCATCAATGAAACTGTCTCTGTACACGAAGGAGAAACTCACACAGGAGAGTGTCAGCAGGAATGTTCACTCTGCGGCTGTAAATATTTGTGTCTGTTTACTGAGTCCTTTACAGCAGATTTGTTCCTCCTCTTGAATGACCTGAATGCTTTTTGTCTTCGTCTCCTCCGCGGAAACAGCTTGAAGAAGTTTGATCCATCTCATGTGGTCAGATGGCTTGCAGTTGCCGTGTTGTGTTTCTGTCACAGCCGCTTTTTGATTTCTCGATATTCAAACCATATTGGTGTGATAAATGATTGAAGGCTGTACTTTGAGTGGGCCTGTCGACTCACACGTTTGAGTTTTCCACAATGTATAACAGCTGCACGGCTGTCTGTGACTCCAGACCCCTTCACTGCAATTGTCACTGTTGATCCCAGATGGAGAGATACTATTGTTTCTGCCTCACCAACTCAAATCTCACAAGATTTCTAGCATTCCCTCAGTAATTTCTTCCCTCTGGTATCAGTTAAAATTACCCAAATATCCAACCCACATTTGAGTCCTGCCTGTCGTTTCTGAGTTCTTATCAAATATTTTGGCACTGATCTGCTCATCATACTGTGAGGTTGTGTGGGAAATATTTTTTCGTGAGGAACCGAGGACAGAATATGTATTTGCTTTTGTTAATTTCCCAATTGGACAGCATTGTTTTCAGGGTCTAGATTTGTTGAGGGTCATGACCAACATAACAAGAATAATGTTAACGATAAAAAATGAAACTAAAAACAAACAGTAGAGTCAAAGATCATAGGGTTTGGTTCTCAGTTGTATCTGGCTCCAATAACAAGTCAGTTTTTCTCCTATTTTTCTTACAGTATTTGCAAATACAGTTGTTGTTGTTGTTGTTAACACAACATCTGTGGCCAACATCCTTCCCCAGAAAACTTACATTTTGACTAATGTGACAGCAATCTGTGAAGTGACTTAATAGCTATAAGTGGATTTAATTTTACTTTTTGGGACCATAATTCCTGTTGTAACCATTATACAACTTGATTAAGCCAACAGATGCCTTCTCCTTTCCATAAATCCAAAGAGAGTCCAAAGAGACATTTTAAGGTTGTTGTGGGAGGCCAGAGGTTGGAGGGACAGAATACCGTTTGGGACAATTTCCAACCTGAGCAGCAGCAGACTCCCTCCTACACCCTTCAATCTGCCCAGACTGGTTAAAGATATGAGGAGAGACACCCTCCTCTTTCCTGATGGATTTCATCGCAGTCAGTTTGCATTCCTTAGTTCTGTTTTTGCTAACTGTGTTTTTTCCTTTTTTTTTCCTTTCCTCTTACAGCTCATGCAGCCAAACTGAAATGACATCATGCCGAGAGGAAATCGGACTGAATACGTACCCACAAGGCCCTGCAGGAGAACCAGGGACCAACGGCAGGAGGGGTATCTGCTCCACAGGAGGATGAGATATTTATCAGGACGGAAAATAAAATAATGTCTGAAAAGGTAATTCCTGGCACAGATGAAACTCTTTGTCAAGTGCTGCAACAACACGTGGACTGAACTGTGGAAAATATCCATTCTGTTTTGACCTGATGATGAGGAGCGATAGAGGACAGACAGATGGAATGGGAGGGCTTTTGATGAAAAGGGACTGGGTGAAGAAGCAATAAATATATCCGGATGGAAAAAAAAAGGGGACATAAAACACTGAAGGCACAGACTGCAGAGGAGAAAGGGGACATTCTTTGTGTTCACAGTCGCCCTCTTAAAGAACTGCTTTTTAAAAAGGCTCCAGTTGCTGAGGCTCCTAGGGTCTGGCCGAGAGCGGGTCAAGAGCTGTTTTAAGGCTCAGATGGCTTGTTTGAATCTGAAGCCAATTATCAGATTATAGAGTCCATAGAAAAACCCCTGTGATCCCGTTAATAAATCCCCATTTGCTTACAGAAACTGTCGCGGCGGCCCTCACAGCTTGTCAGCTGAACAGTCTTGATCCCCCCGGCCCACCATGTATGGCATTATAACAGGCCACATCTTTGTTCACCATCCTAATGGTCAACTTATTTAACTCTAATTTGCACACGAGGAAATGTACATAAGGGATGAAATCTGCACAATATGGAACCATCACAGGCTTTGACTTGTGCTCAGAGCCACAGCACCATGTCCATAGAAATTTAAAGTATGCCTGCTCACACATACTCAGCGTGAACTCACACATCTGGAATCCTCCAGGCTGAACAAGCTTGGCCCCGACAGCTACCAGTAATGACATATATTAGGGAATCCTGCACAAACACTGAATAATTGTGAAGATAATCAGACACCAGTTACACAGACAGCTGGTAACCTGGTGGCTTTCATTTCATTTGTTTTCCCCTCTCGCCCGTCATACACTGACAGACTAATAACGCCCTTCCCTGAAAAGTGGTCACATGTTAATGAACATGGCAAGTGTTTCTCCAGCGAGAGGAAAAAGTGGGTCTGTAAGGTATTTTTTATTTTCTTAAATGAATCATCTTGGAAAGTGTGAGTATGGGTCAGGGAAAGTGACTGAGAGTGTTGAAGATTGGGGAGGTCAGGGGTCATTGAGCCTGAAGAGACAGACATGAAGATGAGGAAACACTGCTCACTGTAGTGTTCAGTGTGTTTCCAGAAGTTTTTTGTGAGGGGGTAATTCGTTTTTTTCCATTCTACTTTTCCGGAAAATTATGTTTGACCACCGCCAGTGGTAGTAGTGCCAACAAACAGTGAGCTGCAGTAGTTAACTGCTCTCTTTTCTGGTCTATTGAATCCAGTTATATCCTCAAGAATAAGACAAATGATTTAGTCCCACAGGTCATCCATTCTGTAGCCCAGTTAGTTTCAACTTCTTTGGCTTGTGACACCTTAGAATGAAGCAATAATGAGGTTATGGTCTTAATGTGGAACAGTTTAACCAAAGAGTAATTTATCCTTCTTAGATTGCTTCATTTGAAGGGTTTTAAATTAAAAAAAGATAAACAAATTAGAGAAAAGTTGTAATATCATAATTATGTGTAGACTGAATGTGAAAGAATATTAATGCTGAACGAAGAGACTTAACCAAGAAAAATACTGTACTTCATCCAAAATAAATCTCTCTGGTTGGTTGGACAGATGGTCCACCACTTTGGGTTGGGCTCAACAACTATTCCCATGAAAGTTTGTATAGACATTTGTGGGCTCCAGAGGATGAATCAGACTAACTTCTCTATCGCCACCATGAGGTTGATATTTCTAGTATATGTCAGTAACATGTCTCTAAAACTATCTGACGTTCATGTTCCTCTCAGGATGAACTTAATATTTTCCACCATTAGGTCAGAATGTTAGCATTGTCATTGTGTACATGTTAAAATGCTGGTGTTAACATTTAGCTAGCATTAAGCACTGCTGAGCCAAAGAACAAGTGTAACAGAGCCGGTAACATGGCTGCAGAGTCTTAGTCTTGTTGTTTAACACACATCCTGTCATCTGCACTGTAAGTTTATGCTTAGATAATAAATAATAAAGAAAAACAAAAGTTTTAGCCATTTAATCACAGCCAACAATATAAAAATAGCAGTAAACACATCTTTAAGTCTTTGGCAAGCATGTATTTTCTGTGCAGTGCTGCTCAATACTTACATGCTCATACTTACATCTGGTCTGTTCACTAACCAGACGGCCCACGCAGTCAAAGCCAACGACTGACCTGACGCTCCGTAGGGTGACCGATGAAGGCACTATCCCACCTGGTGTCCATGTACGAATGAGCTCAATTTGTGACGTGGAGCTCATGGTCTGCAGTGCAGCGGGGAAAAAATTGCACCATCAAACAGAGGCAGCAGTGTGTCAGTGTCACGGGGTCGATTCTCGGTCCAGGAATTTTCTTTCATCTGGAGTTTCTCCCTGTGTTCAGTTGCGTGACCTTCCAAATGCCAAAGACATGCAAGTCAGACGAATTTATGGTCTAAAATGTGTACTGTGAGTGTCTGTAATACCGTGTTACTGTTTATTTACACTTTTCCTCCATCCATAAGAGCATGCTGGGAGGTTGTTTCAAGGCTCCTGCCTCTTGTGACCCTTAATAAGCAGGTAAAGTCTGAACAACTGAATGAACTCTGTCAAACAAAATAAATGGTTTCGGAAATGAAAGATATACTACCTACAGCTGTTTTTTAACACTTTTCAGGCCGACTTTTCCTTTAAACTGTCAAATATACTGCAGGTGCCTCTTCTAAAAACAGAACCATGAATAAACCTTGAAACACGTGTTAGACAAGAAACTGTTAATCTACCGTACAACAGACCGGAGACAGGTGGGACACTCAACCCCTCTTCTTACCGTATACATCAATTTACACAGGTTGACAAATTGAGAAAAATGTACAGGAAAGTTTCCATCATGTGTAAGAAGTTTTACTACAGCTTTCTAAAATGCAGACTTTAAAGGAATTATTTGATTTGGCAACAGTTAAATGCTACAATATTTACTGAAAAACACATAGAACTTGGAGGAAAAAAAAAATAACGTTGCTGTTTAACTAGTTTATATTGCATTAATAATGTATTTAATACATGTGTTTTTTCCATTTTTACTCCATAGAAAATTAATCTAACTAATAACTAATTTTTAATTAAAGGAATAGTTTAACATGTTGGAAACTACATGTATATTTTCTCACAGAGAATTAGATGATTAACTTGCTCATGTCTGTATAATAAATATGAAGGTTAGTTCAGCATAAAAACTGGAAACAAGGGGAAACAACTAGAATACCGTCACTTCTAAAGCTCACCAACTTGTAAAAAAAAACGTGTAAAAACAAAAAAAATGTGTGATATTATTTCTTGGCCAGGTGCCATCACATTAGTCCTGCACATAACTGCTTTCTGTACGACTTAAACAAACCAGATATAAAGATATAATGTGTTAGTGAGCTTTAGAAGTTCTTGTAAACTGATTTTGTTAACTTTGGATGGAGCCAGGCCCAAAATGTCTAACTATTCCTTTAATAACTGTATCAATCGGTCCTGTATAATTTTACAGTTTGTGAGCAGAAGAGTGAAAAGAAGAGGATGGAAAGACAGTAATCTACAGAGAAACAGGGGCCAAGTTGCTCAATGCCAAACACACACACACACACACACACACACACACACACAGAAAGGAAATCTCCTGAGCTCGCTCTCTCTAGCAGAGAGACAGGCAGCGATACCATCATCACACACAGCGTGCTTACAGAGTTACACATTTACACCTCTCTGGCCTTCTGCCTGCCGCCTTCCTTCCCATCCACTATGATTTCCCTCTATATTTCTGAGGGAATATACCTTACAGTTAATCTGTCAACACTACACTGTTCACTGTGCAGGAACAGAACCAGCTGAAGATTTTATTACAGAGATGAAGAGCAGGTCCGATAGGTGTTTCCTCTGGGGTGACATTTGCTCTGAGGACAACAGCGGCCACATTGTGCCGACAGCCTGACTTGTGTTCTTGTTGGGAGATTCCTCAGCATTCCTGAAAGCACTGTCGCTGTGACTGGGAGCTCTGTTTCGGCACCCCTGACGCTTCAACACACCCAATGGGAGCGACGCTTGCACAGCTTCCCAAATTCCACAGGTTAGCAGAGAACTTAAGTGAGAGATGAAGGTCAGGCAGCAGAAGACGAGGAGGTGAACGCTGCTGCCAACATGCCCCAACAGTCCTCTGCCTGCCAGCTAAGATCTCTGAGCGTAGAGGAGTTGGTCTTCACTTCTAGCTATCATGACTCTTGGCATAGATAATAATTGCTATACAGAAATGCCAGAAACAAGACTTTTCTTGCTTGGGTGTAGCTGTAGGCTGCAGATGAAAGTGCCAAATGCCTGATATGAAGAAGAATATAAACACTTATGATCTGTAACTGAGTCATTAAAGAAAAAACATTCATCAGACATGTTGATTCACTGAACCGAAGATGTTGCAGTGAATTAAAGACTTCAGTTGAACAATATGACAGTGTAATGTCTGGTTGCTATGAAATTTTGTTCAGACATTCACGTCCCCAGAGGAGGAATTGTAATGATCTTTGGTGATTTTTCATGAGATATCCTGACAAGTATTGGCTAGTTTGCCATGAAATGAGACACAGATCTCCACGGTGAATTAAACTATTGAACTTATCCAATTAAATGTCTCAGACTCTACAGGAGGGATCATCACACAATATTTTACAGACATTTATGGTTCCCAAAGAACAAATCCTAATGACTCTGATGACCCCCGGACTTTCTGTCTAGCGCCACCATGAAGTTGAAGTGGTAATGAACTATTTGACAGATTGCTGTAAAATGTGTTACACACATTCATGTAGGCAACGCCTCAGGATGAATTTTATTAACTTTGGTCATTCTTTAACTTTTTATCAGCCACTTTTATCAAGTCAGATATTATAATAGCCAATACTTTTTTTCACAACCAAATACCTACATAGATTACAACATTCCCATCAGCCCCAGTTGTACTCTGTGTTCATTGCTAATTAGCAAAAGTTACCACGCTAACATGCTAAACTGAGATGGTGAACACGTTATATTTATCTTTTTAAATTGGTCTATAATCTCATTCTGTTAAAACAAATCATGAGAAAATTGTAGTAAAATACCAGCTCAACTAAAACTATAAGTGTGTCTAAAGCAGTAGTTCCCAACCTGCGGGTTAGGACCCCCAGTAGGGGTTGCCAAAGCTTCACAGGGGGTTGCGAAGCTTTCTTTATTTTAAGGCGTACTAGAAAACTTGAAAAATATATATGGCAGGCCTATAAATCAGTGGTTGGTTCACTTCTGTAAAGAAAAAGGTGGCCAAGCATCAGGGACAAGTAAACACACCTAGTAAGTCTGTATAATTGTTAAAAGTGATATTTAAAAAATACACAACCAAATGACCGTTACCATGGCTGTAGATGATTTGGCCTAACAAACTTATTTATGCACAAACATTTTCATAAATATCAATTTGTCTGTAATTGGTGTAAAGTCTGATTTTGGCCACTCGTTTTGAAGCCTGTATGTTAAAACACAATCTAAAGTATAAAGTGTGAGAATAAGCAGTGAGGGGCTTTTATCACACTGTTACTGTCCACCCTCAGACGGGCGGAGGCGGGGCGTTAGGACTGTGAGGCAGGACGCTTCAGAGAGAGTCAACACTTTCTTCTCAGACCAGAGCCTTTTATTTGTGGCTCTCTGTCTGAGCTGTGCAGGTTGCAGAAGAGGCGCTGATCGTCCGGACATCCAGAGCGACTCAGCACATGGCGCTTTATTTGTACAGGCTGTAAGTTAAAGCAAGAGCAAGAGTTTTCCTTCTGGAGGACAGGCACGGAGATAGATAGAGAGAGAGAGAGAGAGAGAGGAGGGAGAAACTACCTGCCTGTCACTGGGGATGAGGAGGAAAACCTGGGAAATGATCCTGAAGGACTCGTCTGATGGGGAGGAAAACCTGAGTGGGATGTAAACACGGACCATTGATCTCTAAATCAGGAGGTAATGTATTATCTTTAGATTGGGAAGTGTCACTGCAGGCGTCCCACAGGGCAGGGGGGGTTGGGAAAGACCACCACTGCTGTATTTGCAGGTCTTTGCATGAATAAAGGTAAGAGCTTTTACAGCCTCATGTATCCAGATGATTATTCAGGACAAATGTTACATGGTCAAATATTAAATGTGAACTCTCTGTATAGGTTTCAGGTTATAGTAGTCATAGTTTTCTTCTCTCAGTCTGTTTTATACTGTTTCTTTGTCCCAAAACTCTCTTTAACCATCTTCCCTGTTAATATTTAAGGGGAACTGAGGAGGCAGATGTTATTGGCAGCTGAACTTCAGTTGACTTTGTTGTATATGTATATCAGATAAGATAAGATCACATTTAGATGCTGAACAGGTTTTTTTTTATAGGCTTCAGACTTTGGTTCTGGATTCCTTCCATGTTTTACTGAAGAGTAAAGTTTATATATTTTCCCTTTTATATATGCAATACAATAATTGTAGAAATATTCATTTGCACTACTTTTTGCTTTCCAAGGATGCACCATAATCTTAAAGTTACTGCGGCATCCCAAAAATCCTCACTCTGCCACCATCTTGCCTCGAGTTATGTGTTGTCACTTTTGCACAGGGATGTCTTCTGGATCATTTCCCTGTGGTTTCCACCAGAACGAGCCATTAAACCCAGAGGAAGACCTGTGGTTTTTGGGTTGAGAGCTTGACAATTTTGTCTTAAGAGTCAAACAATGTGTTTCAACACTGAACTGGGCTCTGAAAACAGTTACTGCTTGGCTTTACATCACCAAACACAGCCTTGTTGATACACTGCTTCACCAGCCAATTTACCACTTAGGATCCTCTGTAACTGCCACAGCTGTCATGTATCTGACACACCAACATGGAAGGAAATGTGTACTTTCCCTGCTTACAGCAACTCCTTTCTCTAACTCTGCCTCCTTTGTAGCTCCATATAAAACAGCACATAGGTGTGCGGACAGGCCCCACCCTGTCCTTTGTTAGGAATAATGCTCTGTTTCGCCGCCGTGCCTCGACTTGTTTCTTTTCACTTTTTACACACCTGCTCTCTTCGTGCAATGAGTGCCTCAGGGTCCACAGCCTTTAGAAGGGATCAAGTATCTCCTTGTCCTTGCTAATCTGCCCTGAAAGCCCCACGTACACTGTGAAGTAGTTAATGTTTGATGGAAAACAACTTCTTACCTCTGAGCTTCGACAAATATTTGATTGGAGGGTATTTACTGTAAGCTCCACAGCTCTTGTTCACCTCGAGTCAGCTTGTAATGAAGAATGTCTCGTAGATCAAGTCTACTAACGCGTTTTTACAATGATGTTTCAAGTATTCACACACTGCATATCTTTCCCTTTTAGAGCATTGACCACTCAGTTTGTTCTGGCCTCTCAGCTATGTCTGTGGCCCCTTTGCTTTATCTTTAATTAAACTTTTCTTCTTTCAGAATTCGTCTGTAACTTTTGTTCCAAGCAGACATTAAAATGCTTGTGTCCATTAGGCTGAAATCCTATTTTCCTAGTAATCTATATTGTAGGAACAAGTGGTTCATTGTTGCCTTGCCACACCAGATGAAACTCAGACCGACGTTGCAACATTAGATTTGGCAAGCTGACCTCACTAGCATAGGCTGTGATTTACAATCAACAATCAACTGTGACAGAGTCCAGATTTATGGGGGATTAGTTTGTTTGGGAATGTTTTCCACTGTTGCTTTCTTGACAAACATGTAGGAATTCATGCAATCTCTCAAGCATAAGCGGTTTTTCTCATGTATGTGATTATTTTCTGTGTCACTGCAGTGTTTTCCATGATGGCGCCACGTGAGAGCTCCCTCCTGACTCACCTGCTCCTGCTCCTCCAGCTCCTCCTCCCTCTCACCCTGTCCTTCCTGCACCCTCCTCACCATCCGCCGGTCCACGTCCCCACGCTGGTCCCTCACGCACCGACGCCTCTCATCCGCTCTCGCTTCAGCGCTCAGACTCAGCTGGACTTCACCACTCACTGCAACTCCAGCTGCTTCCACAGAGGAGAGCAGGAGGCCCAGAAGGAGCAGCTCACGGAGAAACTGGCCTTTGAGACTCTGTACGCCGACGGCTCTCGCACTCTCACCACTGTAGATGTGGAGGGCGACGAGGAGCTTGAAGGGGATACTGATCAACCGAGGAGAGGACTGAGAGTGAAGCCCAGGCACAAACGTGTGAGGCGGCAGATCTACGGAGCAGACGGACGTTTCAACATCCAAGGTGACGACTTCCTGTTGGATTACCCTTTCTCCACAGCCGTGCGGATCTCCACCGGCTGCACCGGCGTTCTCGTGTCCCAGCAGCACGTCCTCACGGCTGCCCACTGTGTGCACGATGGGAAGGATTATGTGAAGGGGGCCCGGAAGCTCAGGGTGGGCTTCCTGATTCCTCCGTCCATCAACAGCACCAAAGCCGGCCTCACGTCTGCCAAGAAGCCTCTGGTCCGCTGGGTGAGAGTGAAACGTACCCGTGTACCAAAGGGCTGGATCCAGGGCCCTCAGGAGATCAGCATGGACTTTGATTACGCCCTGCTGGAGCTGCGTTGGCCTCACAGACGTCCCTTCATGAGGCTCTCCGTGGCTCCCTCCTCCGATGACCTGGCAGGGAACCGCATCCACTTCTCTGGTTTTGACAGCGACAGATCCGGGGAGCTGGTGTATAGGTTCTGTCCTGTGGAAGAAGAGTCCAGCGATCTGATATACCAGCACTGTGATGCTCGCCCTGGAGCCAGCGGTTCTGGAGTGTACGGAAGAGTGTGGGACAACAGTTTGGAGCGCTGGGAAAGGAAGGTCATCGGCATTTTCTCTGGACACCAGTGGCTGGAGATAGATGGGGAGAACCGGGATTACAATGTGGCCGTTCGCATCACTCCTCTGAAGTTTGCTCAGATCTGTTACTGGGTGCACGGTAACCGACTAGACTGTGTCCAGGACTGAGAATTACAAAAGCAGGACTAAAAGACGAGGAGGAAGTTTTGAAAGTGTTGTATGAAAAACACAAGAAAGCACAAAGTGACTGAAACAAATACAGGGTGAAATGTTTAATTTTCTCTAAAGAAAGAAGAGTAAAACAGGATTAAATCCATAAATAACACCCTTCGGTGATTCACCACTAGAGCAGATCCAGTTATTACTCTCCTGTGTTTAATTTGCTCCCTGTAACCTCTGGGCCTATTAAACAAATCTGCCTGTGAGATCATCACCACAGCATCTTTTAATATGCCCGCAGTCAGATTAATAACACACTCAGTGTTTCCATAGTATTAACATAAACCTTTTTTTACAAGAGGGAAAGTGTGTGTGCAGAGTGTGTCAGTAGCACCAGATTATTTTCCTTCTGTGGATGACGGCTGTCTATTGACATTTTGCCTTTACAACCATCTTTTAGGATTGTTTGGTATTTTTAAAGCTCATCCAGGATCAGTTTATTGGATACCACTGATGCCTTTCAACCTAGTTTCAGCCGACAGTATGCTCTTCTCAACGTGGGCCGGAGAAACGAGAGTGTTAATTTTATTTTTTTGAAAAATGCTTGATATATTTTAATAAACAGAGATTTATAACAGCGTCTGTGTCAATTGTCTTGACTTGGTTTCAGGAGTGGTGTTGGGGACCCCCGTGTGGTCGTAACAGGCACTGCAGCATGGATGGACCTGACCACCAGTTTGGTTTAAATGGAGTTTAGAGCTGAATAACAAATTATTATTTCAAGAAATAAATGTCGTTTTTTTTTGGTAATAATATTTCCTAAGTTCATAAGTCTTACATGAAACCAAACTGAACAAGTTAAAATATTAAAACTTTGCATTTAGGACATTGTGATGGGCATGTTTAAAAATATTTTTAGACATTTTACTGACAGAATAGTTAGTGGATGATAAAAATAAATTGGTTTCAGCCATAATTTAATTTGAATCAGGCAGTTTGTGCAGTAAAAAAACTTAAATGTAGGACTTTAAAATGGGCGCCATCCACCACAACCACAATACTATAATAGATTATTTTCCCTCACATGTAATTTCTATAAAGTGAAAAAAAGAGCAGAACAAAATCAGTAGTTTAGTGCTTTTTATTAGAGATAAGGAGACGATACAAAACATCCACCATTCAATATTCAGTCTTAACTCTGACCGCTGGTCTTTCATATACACATCGCTCCCCATCAGACCTTCATAACACCAAAGTTTTTAAATCAAGAGGATCCTGGTTTTTAACAGGTACAAGGAATGTTGTCTGTTTACTACATCAAATGCCATGGTTTTATGACCCAGAACTGGAAATAAAAAGGAATCACTCAAGTTTTGGAATTTGCATGTTTAAAAAGAAAGATAAAACAATGGAATAACAAAACAAAAAAAGAAAAATATATATATTTAACCGTGTTCCCCCAGAGAAAGTTGTTACATCTTGTGCGATCAAGAGTGAATTAGTTCATACTACACCTAGTCTCAACTACACACACTTACAAAACTTAACTAGAAGTTTGGCAAAAAAATAAATGTAGTTGGAACAATTATTTGTCAGGATTTGATTGTTGGAAAACTAGTTTTTTTTTTGCCTGTCCCTTTCTCTGCAATCATTCAAATGGAACCCGGAAAGAACAAAACCCTGTCCTTAAACATGAACAATATGTGTATTTCAGTATCATCATCCTTCCTCAGTTGTATCTTAATGTTTTTTTTCCTTAGTATGTGTTTTGTTCATATTCTTTATGTTGCGTGAACTGGAATGACAGTCTGCATTTGTGGAATTTATTTATTTTTTTTTGTCTGTCACTTGAGCCCAAACCCACCCACAATATCCCACCCAGAGAGTCCTGCAATTGGTGCTGGTTCTGCTTTTGCCCTTCTCCAAACCACACTGGAATGAACAGCTAAACCCAACAGATGTGTCTGAAAGGCCTCGATCGAAGCCAGAGAGGGGAGAGGGAGGGGCAATATTTATATAGGGGCTCCTTCCAGGCTGACTACTGACGAGCCGCCGAGCTTTTCTGCCAGGGTGTGCCGGTCTTTGAGGTCTTCCAAACCGTTCCCCTGCCACTCGTGCTTAATACCTGAAATAAATATTTAAAAAAAACATGTTAGAATTACAATGTTGTACAAGTTTTCAGACAAAAATAAATCTCACTGCATCACGTTTATTAACAACATATCCTTTTAGTACGTCCATCTGGTGAAAACAAAATCCTCCCTCGTGGTAATTTAAATTGTCATAATAAAGTACAACATATGAAAAAGTATAAAGATAAAATATTGGCCTATTCAACAAACTGTACCTTACCTGAATAAAGGTTTATGCAAAATAGAAATCTGGTTCAGTACGCAACTTATACAAATGTGATGCAGAAACTTGAAGCCACCAGTGCACAGACACTGAGAATGGACTGTACAGTGAAGTAGGAGACATGATGGGGTAGAAGAATACTTAAGGATTTTAATGTGGAAATCAGACACATACATGTATGTATGGTCTTAATAGAGGTCTGAAGGGGATCTTTAATTAAGCAGTACAAGTGCTTAGATCATATGAGTCTGTCCTACATATCCATAATATAAACATATCCAAATATACAAAGAGGTTTTGTAGGTGAGCAGCCACTTTGTGGTGTATATTGTGAACACTTTCTGGTGAAAAGCAGCATTAGCTCTGAGATAAATAAAGCATGGAAGCAGACTATGAAAACATTTTAGGGAATATGGATAGAAAATAAAGGCATTTGTTTATTGTCATTTGTTTTGTGTGCACATGTTTATTCCAAGCTCCTGTGAGCCACCTGTCCACTACAAACAGTTGAACTGCGCCATGTCTGGACATGACGGAGCATGTTTTTGATAACCGTCTGTCCCTTTAAAAACACAAACCCTCCACTGACCTTTCAATGGAACTGCTGGCAAACTGTACAAAACATACCACTATTGTTGCTTCAATGAAAGCAGAAATCCCCTCTTTCTTTGCGCAGCCTTAAATGTTTTCCTTTGAACAGTATGTACAGTATTATGGATGAATGACTGTAGGGTGGGAAAGAGCGTGTATAAACTTTTACTGGCCCTGGGTCATCGGTTATGTCACAACCCCGTTTGCACTCACATGTTTACAATTAGATATTAGTATGGGATTATGATATTTAAAATAAATAAAACAAGAAATACAAAAATGTTCCCTATGAATCATTTATTTATATCGACTCAAACCTTAATTAAATACAAAAAACTGTAGGTAAAAGAGGAGAGAAATGGACGGCTAGTTAAAGCGAGAGATTATGTTTATGTAATGACGGTTTTTAGGCAGCATTTACTGTCTTGTCCACAAGGGGGCAGCGGAAGAATCTATTAACACTATCAAACAATTTCCTATTTGAATATCCAAAAGACCAGACGCTATGTTAGCATTCATTTGTGGTTGTGATTCTGGCCACCTCCAATATTCACTCTCCATTCAGCTCCAACAGGCGGCTAAATGCTCCGCTACATTCACCAGATAGTTGTGCTGCTGTGTCCGAAAACAACGCTATGAGCAACGAACCAAAAGATGCTCTTTAAAACTGACTGCAGATTGACAAGTGACAATTCTCGGTGGGTTTGTCATCTGACTCACTGTTAATAGAAAAATACTGATTAGTTCCGCTTTAAGTTACGGTATAGACTGGGTGTGGTTATGGTTGGCGTTTATGTTTAGGTAAAAATGTTTGCGCCTGCAGCTTTGTGATTCTCAAAGCGTTTATCCATCAACAAAACCACAATATACATACATACCTACATAAACAGCTATTTACCTTCAAATTTTCTCTTGATTGCATCTTTTGAGCTGGCATAGATCATCTTGCTCTTCAAGGGGGCACTTTCTGGAGCCCTGTGAGTGGGAGGAACAAAGCCATTAAAGCCAAATGTTGTCTTGTCTTCAGGACGGTCATGAACCATTTAATGTGTGATAACGGTTGCCCTCACCAGAAGATAAAGACCAGGTCCTCCTTCTTTGTTTCTTTGGTCTCATAGGTGGCGTCATACAGGGCGTAGCGGCAGTCGTCTGGGGGCAGCATCTTCACAAAGTGCTGGTATGGGTCCTGGACGGTGGTTCCCAAGTCACCCAGCAGGATCTCTTTGCCATCATCCAGAACAATGTTCTTGAGGTCCTTGCTGATGCAGAACAGAATGGCCTTCTTCCTCTTCCTCTTCTCATCCTCGTTCGCCTGAGCCTTACGCACCTTCATGTCGTTGAAGACTGCGATAACTTCATCTGTGACTTTCACACCGGAGGCCTGCGTAGAGAACAATCTGTTAACTCAGAGTTTAATGTATTTACAGTTTAACATGGCAGCCGCGATCACTGCTACTGGCCATGTTTTCTTCCAAACTAACACTGATGGGTTTTAAATTAAATAAAAAAAGGCTTTACAGGGGATCTAACAACATTGCTACAACACTGAATTGTTCTTTAATCAATGGATTGATTTGGGCAAATATCATGTAAGCTCCACACTGTTAATCCGTTAATTGGTTTTACTATCTCAAATGTGAATATTTGCTGTTTAAGCAGAAACATAATATTAAACTAAATGCGTCCTGGTGTTGAACTGCCGGTCAGACAAAAAAAAAAAAAACTTGGGCTTTTGGAAATTGTGACACAGTGACCCAAATGACTCATATGGAAAATAATCAACAAACTAATTGTTAGCTGTAGTCCTGCTCCACAGTCGTCTAACAGGCCAGAAGTGAGGACTGAAGCACAGTGACTGCAGACATCATGAAGCTGAAGGAGGCCTGAGAGGGCGCCATGTGACTCACACAGAGCAGGAAGGCTCCTTACCACGCCGACTGAAAAGGAGTAGTGAAATGCTAAAGGTGTGGCTGTGACTAACTGTTATTGTGGTGGAAGATTTATATTGTGTAATGCAATCTGAACATTTTATCATTATTGTCAGCAAAACAGCCTTTTAATTCCATTTATTATTTGAGGTCAGACTGTAAGAATACTGAAGGACAGAAATAAAATGTGTGGCCAGCACAGCTTGTCCAAAGTCCAGCTCGAACATGAATACTAATAAGTTCAGCTAACAGGTGTGTCAGCTGAGCCTGTGACAGTGACGAGACCAGAAGGTATAACACATTACATCTACGCTGTTTGTGCGAGCAGAGGAGCAGCCATGTATCTCTACCATAAAAGATGACCATGTGGGTGAGGGTGCGGTCAGGAGTTAAGTGTTTCAGTGCAGGGTTCAGTCACAGACAATGGGGCTTCTGTAGAAATATAGAATACAAGTCACATCGCAGAGTCACAGCTGCTGCGTAAACTCACTCAGGTCTCCTGACTCTGCTTAAAGCACTCCATCACAGGGAAATGCAATCTCAGGAGAAGAAAACTGCTATCTACCAGCAATGTGTCAGTGGAAAAAAACAGACAACAATGAAAAGGAAATAATGGGCAGGAAAGACGGAAAAGGAACCCCACTGCAAAGCAGCAGAGGCAGGCGCCGTGTGTTTACTTAGGGCGTAAAAGACCTGTTCGAGATAACAGCGCATTTTAGAGTAATAATTAACCAGCAAACAACCTTACTCTCATCAATAAACATCAATAAAGTGTACCAGATATTATAGATATCCCCCCCCCCCTTTCACTGCAGCAAGGTCTGTTTCCAAAACATCTGCTGAGGTTTACAAATTTGTATTTTCCCTTTGCATACGATATAGCACATGACATGTATCTCGCTGTGCTCTTCCTCTATGATGACGTTGAGAAATGACGACCATATTCTTTGCATGCATCACTTTTCTGCACACAAACACGAAATTACATCTGTTAAGTCAACAAAGTACCTTTGTTTCTACTTCTTCCTCCTCCCCACTGCCTTGTTTTGGCCTAATTTGCCAGCTACTTTATATTCTGGTTATTTTTTTTGTTGCAGCCAGTATCACTATGGTGATTTACTCACCTTATCTAATCTTAACCATGGATACTTCAAAAAAACAGAAGTCAAGGGTCAGGTGACTCAACACAAACCTAGTCAGTCTAAGTCTTGAATTCCTCCACACATTAACAGTTAAGATTACAGGCCTCACACTATTATCACACAGGCCTAATGGGATTATACCCAAACTGACAATAAAAAAAACCACACAGCAAAGAGGAAGTGTGCAGCGAGCAGATGTCTGTTAACAGCTCACTCAGCAATTAAAGGCAATAGCTGGACTTTAACAAAAACTTAAATAAAACGCATTAAATGACAGACAAAACTGTGTTTTTTGTTGTTTATGTTTCACTGACGCTGAAAATAACGCATAATACGTCGTATCCGTATATCTTATGTTTCTGTAATGTTTGATGGTTATATTTGAACAAACACGTTAATCCTGGTCGGTATTGTATAGTAGTCTAATGACGTGACGGCTGTACAAATTAGATGCGCAGATAAAAAAAAGATGCGCAGTACCGACCGTGAAGACCCGGACACCGCGGCCCGTTAGCTTCAGCTAGCGGGTCCAAACAGGAGCCGAACCGCCGACTCATAAAGTGACGATTCACTCAAATATCTGACACCTTTAACTTAAAACACGGAGGAATGACCGCACAGCAAGTGGTGGTGGAGTGAATCTGACGGCGGGTTCGTTATAATACAGCACCAAACAAAATGGTCTTTGCACCAAATTCAGGGTGGGGCCATGAATGCAGCACACGCACATGTGAGCGCTAGCTTGCTATATAAGGCGAAGCTCGACTCGACCGGACGGTTCGGTGTCGATTCATTCATTTGTGTCACTGTACATCGGAATAAACATATAAGTTGTCCATGTGGTGTCCCCGGGAGTGAGCAGGGACCTGGTCTGGAGGTCGCAGTCGCCCAGTGTGTGTAGTACTGCTAGCTGCGGAGCCGTGTACAGACAAAGAAACACAAAATCACAGCTAGCGCCATAATGGTGTCATCTTCTGTCGGTGCTAACGGAGCTAGCTCTGCTAACAATACCGACAGACAGACAGAGAGACAGACAGACAGGCAGCCCGGGGCGCTGCTGCACCTGTTTATTCTGTGAGAGCATCGACGACCACAGGTGAAACAACGTGAACACGATGCGGCGCAAACACCGACCGGAACCTTGCTGCTGTCTGTCGGTGAAACACGGAGAGAGGAACGAAATGGCGCCAGTTGTTTGGAGCCGTTGAGTATTTAATGCGGTTCGACATCAACACTCATAAAACAAACGACCGCCCGGTGAATTGTGTCTGAACGCGATGAATATAAAGACTATAAAGTATTGTTAGCCGCCCGGTTCGCTCACTAGCACCGGCACTAGCTGCTGCTGCGGCACAGCTCCGGTTTACGAGCTACGTTTGATGCTCAAAGTGAAACAATCCTGAATAAAACCAGCAGAAACCTTCTCCAGACCGCACACACCTGAAGACACCTGAACGCACCTGATCGATCCGTGTTTAGGACACAGCGGCAGATAAAGCTCAACCTACCATTGCAGTAGCTGTGAGTCGGTCCGCGTCTGTAAACTGAATGACTGTGATGAAGATGATGATGATGAATTGTCGGTCTCGCTCACACACTGGATACACAACGTGAACGCGCCTATAAAGCGCGAGCCCGGCTAGAGGGCAGTGCACGAGCGGGAGCGCCTGTGTGTGTTGACCCCGAGCTCCCGGTTGTGTTGTTGCTGGGCGGTGTTTAGTGTTCACCGCCTCATCCGGGAGCTTGTGACGAGACAAAGAGGGCCGCGTGTCTGATTATTGATTAATTAGCTTTAGTTTGATGTTTTTATACACAAATTAAACAGGTAATGTAACAAAAGAGACCACTTTTAAGGTACATTGTAACGTATTGTACACCACTGTTTTTAAACGTGACACTAATCGACATCCGTTTGAGGGAAATAATATTTTGCCTTTTAATTTCTCTTCATATACTTTTTCTTGATATTGGCACGTTTCTTTTAATAAGTTGATATCGTTTTTGTGCCGGCGGTAGGCCAGCGTGAACAAATCAAACATACCCGCTGGTTAGCGGAGAGCATCATGGGAATGTGTGTTTGGGTATTATTTGAATAAAGCTACAAATCCCCGATAACATCCGATGTTAAATATTATAAAGAGAGATTTAATAGTGCTGCTCGACGTACAACTACCATTAAGATTATGATTAAAGCTTGTTGATGCTCTGCAGCCGCACCTTTTTATTTAGCTTTTATTGTAACCTGTTACCATTAAAATATATATATATATATATATTTAATACGTGTTTGTAGCCATTGTTGTGACCAACGCTGTAATTTCCGTATCGTCCTGAACGCATCACCCCGATGGCGTGACGTGAGATTAATAAGAGTCCGTTGTGTTTTAACCGACATTCAGCAGCCAGTCGGGCTCAAAGCGGGTTTAAGGCTGGAAGGAAATTCTCCGCCATCCCTCTCTCTCTCTCTCTTTCTCTCTACCTCCCTCTCTCTCTCTCTTTCTCTCTCTCTTTCTCTCTCTCTTTCTCTCTACCTCCCCCCCTCTCTCTTTCTCTCTACCTCCCCC
>NW_023339785.1:12158923-12169573 GCF_004916995.1 Morone saxatilis | reverse complement strand
TGAGCCAACCTGAGTTTATCCTACTATTTCATGTCAAAATGGCTGCTGTGAAAGCAGCCTATTTTACAAGTGGAAAAAGCAGCTGTGGTGAAAATCAGCCAGGCGCTCCATGAAAGCGCGCTAACATGGAACGTCCCATAAAGGATGGCCACCTATGGCTGACCACCATGTGAGAAACTCCTGGAAAGGTCCTGGATAATAATTTATTGATTTCTCTGGATTCTCTGATTTTCTTTGGTCTACAGCCCTAGTTTCTACCGCCTTGTTTCATTAATGTTGAGAGGAATCTGACTTGTTATTACATTATGAATAACTATATAGAAACAGACAATTTTTTTTATGTTTGTTTATGTTGGTCATATAAAGGCATCTGTGTTAAATTGAGTTGTAGTAAGCCTAACTAACTGTATGATATATTAATGCATTTGGTTCTATTTCTGACTTCTCTGAAAACCTTTTTTGTGTCATCTGTTGGGGGCTCTGGATTTTATGAAATCTACCTTGTAGGCTGTTAAGTTCTGAAGTCGCCTCTCTTCAGGTGCATGGTTGTTTTTCAGAGGAGAGGGGGGTTTTCAGGACGTCCCAGGGGTCCTTTAGGGGTTTTCAAGGGACTTGCAGATAAAATGAGGAACAAGTTCATTGAAAAGTGAGAAAAATGAGGTTTCAGTCTCCTCCCTGTCAGCACAGACCAGAGCCAGTTGAAGAAGCCGTTTACCTGATGCTATTTTCATGTGTTATTTCATATCATGTATTTGTATGCAGATAATCTTTTTGATATGTTTTTCAGCTAATGGTCAGACCTTCCACTGTTTGACAATCAGTCTAATCTAATATTAACCTTCTTCTTTGAGCGATTTCTGCTTCTCTGCCTTTTGGCTTCTCTGTCACTTTTTTTTACATGTTTAAAACAGACGCTGCAAAAGTGTCCACTCCTTAAATGTTGCTGTTGAAAAGGATAGAAGTGACGACGGGAGGATGGACGAGGGGAGGGAAGGGAGAGAGTCAGGGGAAGAAAAAAGGGGGCAGAGCGAGGAGGAGTGGGAGGGAGGGATGGAGAGGGAAGAGAGGGAGCAGTGCGGGATAGGAAAGAAGGAAGTGGAGAGGGAGGAAAAAAGAGTTAAAGGTGGAAATGGAGAGAGAGAGAAAGAAAGAGAGACAGAGAGAGAGAGAGAGAGAAAGAGAGAGAGAGAGACTTCCAGGCAGTGGGAAGCGAGGGGCGGAAGATGAGGGACAAGAATGACACAACAAGCAGAGAGCTGAATACACACATTTCCCCGGAGAATAAAAGGATGCTGCCGCTATAATATCACAGCTGAGGATAGTTTATTCTGAGTGCTGTTTGTTTGTTTGTTTGTGGGATATGTGGGTTATATATATATAGAGTAACGGCGCCCTGGTTGTGAAAAACAAAGCGTTTAAAATTTGACCTACATTCATTATGTGGTGTAACAGCCAATGAAGACACTGTTTTATATTAAAAACACATGAACTCATGTTGTTAATACCGTCCTTATATAAGATGTTCTAATGTCTTATTTACATATATTACAGACAGTAGCTTTACTCATCCTGTAAATACGATATACTGTTATTGATCACGCTGTATATATTACATTATATACTATATAATGGTTCATTGTTTACAATGTACAAATAGATTATTGATACAGTAGCTACATTTACTCATGGTATAGACTGTTACATACTGTATATTGGTTTATTGATTATTAAAAATCCCATCATACCACACTGGTTTATTATTCATTTTGTACAATAATTCATATTTATAGTATCTATATGCACTTTAATACTGTTTACAATATGTGGTTAGATGCTCTACTGCTCTTTGTAGTACTGATACTTTGTATTATGACAATAACGTTTAATCTGATGCCATCTAATGGGTCAAATATTCAAATCTGAAACAGAACATACTACCTTTCTAAAATATTAGTGAAATCAGATGTTATAGTCAGTGTTTGTAGTGGTGAACCTGCTGGTGGATCTGTGTGGTAAAACATCCTATATCCTCTTTTCAGTTTTGTACAACCTCTACATGTTTCATCCTTTGGTTCACTTCTTAGAATAAAAGCCAGTTAAAGGAACAGACAGGAGACGCACATCAACAGTTTCAAGCTCTGTTTATTCTTTATAAAACAGCATTTCTCTAGTCACAGCCACCGTAGCCCTACAGGAGATGATTACATTAGCCGTTACTACAATATTGCATGCATTTATCCACTTTTGGAACGAGCTGTGTGCAAAGAGCACCAAAGAGGAGGGGAAGTGCAATAGAAAGTGCCTGTAAAACATCCTAACGTTTCCTCCTCTTGTGGAAAGTGTCAGACATGGAATGTGCAAAAACACGGTAATTGATTAAATCTCTCATCCTCCGTATTTCTACACTTCTGTTTTGGCCCCGTATTCTTACAACTTATACCTACAGTATCAAACAATCACTGTGAGATGAAGACACCGTTAGTCAGCTTCGTGTGTTTCCACTCTGTATTTGAGCACAGGGAATATATATATATGGTTAGATGCTGAAGTGCAGATAATACTTTCTCTCTTGTGGCATTTCAAAAGGTCTATTTTACAACACGACATGCATTCCACTGCCAATCCAATATTTCCTGAAAGAATCTGCATTTAATCATATTCAGAGATGTAGGGCACACCTGCAAATAATCAGAGTCCTTTAATCCAATGCCTGATTCATTCTGGGTTGGCCTGAGAAAGCCCTGCCTTGGCCACACAAAGGAAAACTAAAACCTAATAAATCCACCTTTTTAATTCCCTGTATGACTGATTTCTGAAAAAAATAAAGCTGATTGATTAAATGAGTGCAAGTAAACGTGGACCTATGCAACAAGTTGGCCCAAATTTATAATTTTTCCTTTCCTGTAATATGGTTTCATTAAACGTTACATAAGCATTACGTGGAAGTAAATCTCTAACGCAATAGTTTCAAGCTGGATTGATGGCAAAGTTTGTCATATTCAAGAAGAAGTTTTACATTGACAAGGTTTTCTTATACAGTTACACTTCAGATGACATTAGAACCTTAATACAGACACAGTGGAAATATCCAGATCACCAATATGAACTCTATTAACTGTATCAGTGATATATCGCAGTGTTTTCTTACAGTGCAGCTGATAACACAGGCTACGAAGGGTCCCTAAAGGCATTACGTCAGGAAATAATATACCAACAGGACTACGTGTGAAGGACTCATTTTACAACAGCCAAATTTGATCAGAACCTGTTCAATTGGTGCAAACCTCTGAAAACTGAGACGCATATACAAGCAGAAGAGGGGGGCAGGTTTTACCGCTTATTAGTAGTGTGCATTCTGCTTGTTATCTGCTACATGTTTATCACTGTATAACAGTGTTTTCTGACTTTGATTGTAGTCGTTTCTAAATTTTTGAAGAAACAGAACTCTCCTGTTTACACTGCAGACTTTATTTGAGCTTATATTTACTGAGGTTTGAAGTGGTAAGAGTACAAGGACAAAGTGTAATTCAAATATTTAAAGCTAACTCTTTGGCTGACTGGTTGCTAGTTTTATTATATTGGGTTTAACAATACCTTGGAGTATTCCATTAATGTCTTTGGAGTTGGAAAATGTTGCTGAAATTAAGCTACTTACTTATATATATCATATATCAATGATATATATGTATATATATATATATATATCATTTTTCTAGAAGTGTATATCAAAATCTACAAAGTTTAACATTTCCATTAGGAATAAACGGCAAATCACTTGAAACATACAAGATTCAACTGAACTCCCATTACATGCAGTTTACAAAACCTGCTGTGCTATATAGAAACTGTGTATCCTCTTCCCCTTTTAAAGTAGTGATAGTTCACTCTGGAAAATGCTAATTTATATCAAATATAAAGCAAAATCGAAAAGAATGGAATGTTTTTAAGGCCACAACGTAAAAAAATATAGCCACAAAGAAATATGTATAAATGTCAAAGCTTTAAAGCCAGAATTTAGTTTAAAGGTAATTCTTTAAAGATATAATGCAGAAGCTCTGTTTGAAAAGCACCCTGATTACCCTGTCTGAGCAATATACAGCCAAGTAAGATGCATTCAGCTGAAATAGAAAATTTAAGTGTTTTTAAGTTTAAAGGTAAACATTGACTCGTCTATTAAGACCAATTGTAAACTTGTAAAATGACGGCAGTGTCAATTTAAGACATCGAGGATCAATAAGAGGGATTGTGATGGTTTCAATCCCTGACGGAGTGAATCCAGACACCTTTATGGGCCTAGACTTTAACAGGCAGAGTAACGTGCATAATACAGATGCTGGTAAATTGGCATCATATTTTTACCTTGTGCCAATGTGGTTTAGCTGCATGTTTGTTCCAATGGGTGGCATGATAAGGCTTTAGTGCTGAATGTGTGCTTGTGTTGTGCGCTGGTTGCATTGCATCAAGATTATGAAGGTTCAGAGGTCCTCTAACTGGATTTCTTCTGGTCAACAGTGCCTGTACCCCTCGACTTGTTCAACACCACGGTGGCCTGAAAACAGAGGAAATGAAAGGGAAGACAATATGACTGCCTACTCTATCATCATTATCATCAAGTGTTTCTTGCAGTGTTGGCTGACTTCTGTAACTTTATGTTGTGGTTAAATACGCTGCAACCTCTCCGCCACACCCGTCACAGTTTTAAACCAGCTGGGAAGAGTTGGTTCGATAAATTCAAAACCACTAAACAGCCAGTGAGGGCTTACGGTAGGGCTTTTAGACTCATTGTTAGTTTCATTTTGTATCTGTGTGCTGTTGAAGATTATTTTTAATGTAATGCTTTTAATTTTTTTAAAGCTCTACATATTAATTATCAAAAATTATTACAGAATCACAAAATCTGTAATTGGATCGGTCCAAGTAGGCGTGGCTTAGCGTGACTGGATATTGAGCTGCAGAGGACTATAGCACCTCCCTTTACCTGCGTTGTTAGACCAGGAAGAGGAGCGTAAGGGTTAAATAAACAAATCAGACCTCAACCACATTCTTCGTTTTCACAGGTTTACCAGCTAAAATCCAAACACACACCTCCTACTGTATTGCTCTGCTAGCTACCCACATGGTCAAATGCAGTTATATATGATTGGCAAGTCAGCTAGTCGCTCTAAATCACACTGGATTGGATACATTTATGTAACAGTTCAAGATGAGTCACATACATATTTTTAGGTTTAACAGGAAGAGAGAAGAGACATTTTGACACATTTAGCATGTAACCCTGTAAGAGCTAAAAGAACTGACACAGGATTAAAAGTGTAAATGTATTCAGAGGATGTAGGACTGTAAAATCAATGGACTTCCACAAGGAGATAAATGTTTCCTATCACATTACCTGTAATAACTTTAAAAGGGCAATAAAATATCACGCCTCTGTGTCCGCCACCTTCTTTCTGGGTCCGTTGTCCACCTTGTGGCTCATTACTCAATAATGAAGCTTTGAAGGCAAATGAAGAAGAAAGGAGCCTTTAAAAAGGTCACTACTAAAAGGAACTTGATTATGGACACAGCAGCAAAGCCACATGGTTAACCTGTGATTTCAAACACTCACATGACCAGTGGCCTTTATCTGAGGACAACAACTACTGCTGCTATTCTTGAAAGGACAGAAATGACCCGACCTAAGCCAGTGATCTAAGACAGTTACTTTTGATTGGCTTCTTGTCTCACTGGCTCTATACAAAGCAAGATCCAAACTAGGGCTGGTTGACAAAACTGTTCATTCCAGTTGATATCGTTAATTATTGATAATTGTTAATGACCTATTTTTAGTAGTAGTTTAATTTACTAAGTAATCATTTATATCTTACAGTATTGTTGCTGATTACCTCTCCGTCATGGACTTCCTGTGGATTGTTTCATGAGATCAAAAGATAAATCGTGACTGACGACATGTTGCGTACTCCAAAGTGTGAAACTATTGATATTCTATTGAACAATTTGAAGGGTCTATTGCTGATATATTGCTATAGTTTTATTGCCAAGAAGTGTTCCCTTGTGTTTCTGATGTTGTTACATGATTAAAGTAAAAAACCTATTGTGGTGAACATGTTTTAAATTGAAACTATTACTGTGCTCATACCCAGTTTTTGAATGTCACACCGTACATGACTCGATAAACTAGCACTAAACATTAAGTCCTGATTTCTCCTACCCTAGGATAGCTGGATGCCATTCTTGTTCTTCTGCACCTTCTAGTGACTTTTATGGGGCCATGCATTGAAATAAAAGGTTATATTGACATAACTAAAAGCTCTGAAAGCCATATAAGACAGACATCAGCCAACAGTAACTGACCAGTGCCACCAGCCCCGTTATCCTCACCTGCTCCAGGACGACACCTGCTGCCTGGTCGATGGCTCCTCCTACAGTCCGGTACCGACCGGAGTAGCGGATGAAGGCCCACGTCAGCATGGACATCATGACCACACCCAGAGTACAGTCACACACCAAGGCGAAGGTGGACAGGCCGATGAAGAGCAACACACCTGACAGCACGTAGAGAAGGCACACCAGGACAAACAGCACTGCAGGTGTCCGGAAGGCGCTGAAGAGATTTTTTGACTTTAACAGCAAAGAGGAAAAACAGATTATTAAAAACCTTTTTCAAATTATATTATTACCAAAAACAGCAATGCATGCAATAACAACATACTACGGTCAATGAAAGTAAGAAAACTGTTTTGTTTCGTAATAAATGATTCAAATGTTTATTTTAATATTTCTTTTCTTTTTTAAAACAGGCCTGTTAGAGCTGTTTATACAATAGAATAGAATAGTTGTAAATAATATCCTGTTTATGGAACGATCTCTTGCCTCATTGTGTTTGCTAAATGACTGCCACATTTCGTCCAGCTCCTTCTCCAGCTGTACTTGGTAACGGTCACAAAACTCTTGTCCGCCCATCTTCTTGGTCGAGGAGAAGGCATGAAGAGCCTCTCGGGAGTTAAAGTGATGCTTTTCCTCCAGAGAGTCAGGAGACACATAGGGCAAGTCTCCCCCACACACCTTAGGAAGGAAAACAAAGAGAAAAGACACTTATGAAAGAAAGTTTGAAGTCAGAATTGCATGAACATTACCAGTCACTTGTTGTTAGAATATAACAGGATCATCCATCCTTGTTCTGTCGACAGCTTTTAGATTTCTCACACGTAAGTGAACCCACCTTCTCCATGTTCTTGTAATACCGATCTTTGGCTGCTGCCACGGCTGCCAGGTTGTTGGCCTCTGCTGTAGCCTGGTGAGACAAACAGGTATATTATATTAGTTATCCACTAGTTAACAGGAAAACTGTGTAGCTTATTTAAAACGTGTGTTTGTCCTGCACATACCATGAGCATCGTCTTTGGCTGTGGCAAGTCTTCTCCCTGGTAAATCTTGATGTAAGCCTGGTAAGACAAGAATTACAACATCAGATATGAAAAACTTGTTCGGGTTTAGCAGGAAAACTCAGAAGGATAAGATGTTACCTTGAAGAACTCAAGCAGGCCCCGGCAAGTGACTTTGTTTCCATTTATTTCTTTCTCAGCCAGACGATCCGGGTGCAGCAGTTTAGGAATCAAGCTCTTCAGCTGCTCTCTGAACTCTGGGGCCACGTCTGACAAAATAAATATATCAAAACTGAGGACAGCACTCAGTATACCAGGCATTCTGCTAAATACCAATAGTATAAAAATAGTGGGGCTCTTACCATTAAGCTGTCCCTTAAAAGAAGGGCTGGTAGCAACTTTCAACCCAGGGTGAGGTAACAAGAAGCAGGAAATTTTGGTGAAGCATGAATGAATGTGCTCCCTCACTGTTTGCAGCTCCTCGTGTTGGGCCTCCTTAACCTTTAAAAAACAACAGTACACAAACAAACAAATAATAGTAAGGTGACATCTCAAACTCGGTATTAAAGATGAGCTAGGTGCATTTATTATTCTGAAAAATCAACAACAGAATTGGTACCTGTAATCGTTTATCCAGGAACTCACTGCCTCCTTTAAAACCGTATGCATATTCATAAGGAAAGCTCCAGTCCCTGATTACGAACATCAGAGACTGTCGGATGGAAAGGAAAGGTTTTAAATTAAAGAAAACATCTTTTTATTTTACCACAAAGAATTGAGCAAGTGAAACAATCAGATGCATATCAAACATCAGCAACAACACTGACCTGAAAGGGCTTCAGGAAGATCTCATCCATGGCGAGACGACCATACTCTGTGAACAACTGTGAGGAGGCAGCCATGATGCAAAATTAGTACTAAGATGTAAAAATCTGAAGAGCAACTGATGTAAAGTAGTAAAATGACTGAAACACCCTATTGTCAGACACAGGAAAGCTTATTCTAAGACCTTTATATTTCATAAACAGTAAACAGACCTGTAGCTGCTGCAGATCGTCCTCTTGTATGTTCTGTGACAAATTGTAGATCTACAAAAGAGAAATTGTGTAAGCATACATTACAATGAGGATAATGAGAGACGATTGAATGAGAGTCAGAATCAGTCACCTGTATTGAGCTGGTCATGGTGCTGAGGGCAAAGATGGTGGCACAGTCCTTCACGGTGGACTGACTATCAAAGGCTCCCTGAGTGTCCATCAGCACCACTGCCACCTACAGGACAAAATAAAGTATAACACAGACAAGAAAGAATATTTGTGTTACAAGTTGACCTGTTGAAAAGCTGCTTAATTTGGTATAAATCTAATATATCCTTGAAATTACAAACAAATAAAAACAAAAGCAGTGTAAAATTATTTTTTAAAATCACACATGAAATGATCTGTATCAATGTAAAAATGTAAACGACTCATGGCTCATGTAGAGGTATAAGATAAGAGATTCCTTCATATGTTTCCTATTCCTTTATATTTGTATGTTTCTACATTCACTAAACGCTAATGTTCATCGCTTCTCTTTCTGGAGCAACTCTGTCTAACATGCAGGGAAACAACCAGCTATTATCATACTTATAAGAAAATATAATTAGTATTAATGTATTGTTTTCAATTAATTTATTGTTTTATGTATAAATGTAATAATAATAAAATATAATATAATATAATGCTCAGTGCAGTTTCCCAGAACCTTCAGATTGCTTTATTCAAACAACAATCAAACCCCACAAAAAATACAATTTACAAATGAAATAAAACAGGAAAACCGATAATCACATTTAAAACGCTGGAACTAGAAAAAGTTTGACATTTTTTTCTTGATTAATGACTTAAGTGATTATAAAAAATGTTGATGAATTTTCTGTAAATCAACTCATCACTTCATCTTTTCTCCACTACAAACATGCAAGTCAAACTAACAAATGAAATGTAGTTACAAAGATGAAAAGGTCAATAAGAAGAGAATATGGGATGAATATTGAAAAACAAAAGTCAGATAATAACTCAAGTGAAATAAAGACCTTACACAGAAAGTTCTAAATACTAAATACTTACACAGGCACACATGTGGTACATAAATAAACTCTGTACCTCTGTTCCATCGCTCTTTGTAACAGGGAAAACTTCGCTCCACAGCTGGATGCCGGTTGTCTCTGGTTCTGAACCCCCTCTCCAAGAAAATCCAGTCAGCGGCTCATTACCCTCACCCAGCCAGTTCTCATCACCCTGCAGAAATACAAATTACACTTTCAAGATCAGTCTGGGGCTTCTGTAAACAACTGTGTATAAAAAACCTTATTCCTTATTCAAAAACTGAATCATGCCTTGTTTTCTTCGTTTCTAAAGAATGCAGCAGCAATTGTTAATAGAAACTCCAGCTGTTCTACATTATTTACAACAACAAAAAGTCCTACGTGGAATGAAGACCTCAGTCAGGTCAAAATGATCCCCACAGTTCACTATATTGACAGCAGTGTGCAGATGTCAAAAAGATTCAGTGGTAGCTAACATTGAGCCTGATGGTGGCATTACAGCAAAGGTAATGGAGTTACCAAAATCAATGAGATTTATCAATGAACCCAGCAAATGTAATGCCAAGGTTATGCAAGATATGTACATAAAACAAACTTGAGTGATTTCACAGACTCCACTCCTTAAAGAAGATGCTGTATATGTTCTGTTGACTAAACTTGTTAGTTCACATGTTACAGCAGGGATGGGCGGTAATGTGGAATGACTGTATATTGTGAAAGTTTTCAAGACTGATTTTTTCCCAGACTATCACACCTTCAACAAAAGAGGAGGAACTAGTCAGCATCACCTGCTGTAAAGCAATCATCAGATAAGTCATCTTTAGTTAAGTGTTCTCTGAGCACTGACAGATACTGGAGTAAGACATGATGTCTGACACTGAAAGATCATGTTACAGTGTGACTCACCTTTCTATACATGTAACGGAGCATAAAATCCAGCAGAAAGCTCTTTCCCTTTCTGAAGGCTCCAGCCACTGACAACACTACCACATGTTTGTCTCGGACCTCAGGAGCCAACAGAATCCGAGCCAAAGCCTTGGTGTCCAAACCGAAGGAGTGATCCTCCTTACACACCGTGACGATCTGAACTGGGCCTGGTTCACTCCTCATTCTTAAGACGTACTGGTTCCTGTGAATATCACAGATGAAAAAACATTGGTTTGATATTAGTACTGGAAT
>NW_023339785.1:12153131-12158904 GCF_004916995.1 Morone saxatilis | reverse complement strand
TTTTAATGAATTGTGTCTTTAACTTGTCACACAAAGTGAAAAATGTCCCCGGTAATAATCGTCCACACCCCTGACAAATATTAATTTACAATGATATAAAGCATAAAGGAAAGCAGCAAATCAACACATTTGACACACTGGGAATAGTGAATCTAAGAGTGTTCCTTTCTTCTGATTATAAAAATAATTGGTAACTACTGGAGTCTTGTTTTTCCTTCTTTGTAAGTTTTTAAATAAGTCGTTCTTTTCCATTTTTTGTTGTTGGCTGGCCACACGTAATTAACTGATGTACTATGAAAATGTTTCCATGTCTGACCATCACAAGAACAGAAATCATTCAAAATAAAGTGGTCAGAAGAAAACTGGAAAATGGAATGGAAAAATAATCAGTAGATTAGTCAATAATGACAACAACCATTAGTTATATGCCTAAAGGACAAATTCCTTAGACATCACTGTGCTGTGCAACTGATCCTCTTTCCAGCCTACAGAAAAATCAGTCATGCACTGATCTTTCCATCAGACACAATATTTGTCTCTGTGTAGAGCCGACTGTGGGAGTCTCTTATGGGTGTCACGCTGCTTTGCCTCCAGCTAGTGGATTCAGCATGCTCTCCCATACACTGCTCAGGTTAGCCACTTCAATGGCCTTCATTGTTGTTGCTTTCTGAGGAAGAGGCCCTCCTCTCCTCAGAAAGTGCTTTCATAACAGTTTATCTTTGGTTGTAATACGCTGAGCTCGTTCTCTCCTTTCACCCAAAAACCCGTCACCTCCATAAAGGTGTGGCACCCATCATTATCATACCGGACATTTCTGGGAGGTGAGTTGATGCAATAAAGCAAACAAACAAAAGAAGTCTGCAGCAAATCCTTATTTTGTAACCTGCCTGCACTTCGTTGTGAGCACGTATCGCCTGAGATCAACTCCACTGTGCAGTACTTTCTCTGTAATGAACGCAGCTTGACGCCAGCTACTGACAGCGCCTCTGTTTACACTGCCACTACTGGGCTGAGCTAAACACACCTGTAACGTTAACGTGGATCAATAGCTGCTAAATCCCACACATACTGACGGAATATCCTTGTAGTTCGTGTCTGTAGCTAACAGCTTATATGTCTCCATGTTCTCTAACAGGAGCGATAAGAGGCTAACGCGTATCTGTTGTTCGCTGTTACACAAACGGGAAACGAGTGTTAAAATAACGATGCAGCAATATTTTAAAAAAGGAGCTACAGCCTGAGTTAGCTTTGACAATAACACACGTCTGTGCTTAATGTAATGTTACCTTTGGTGTCTTCAACTGGCTTCAACACAATCTCACCAGAGTCGACAAACGAAACGTGACTCTTTTTATGCTGGCATGAAAACAACTAATGAGAACTTTTTTCCACCACGAAAACTCGCACACTTCCGCGTTCAGCTCGCGCAACGTCTCACGGGAAATGTAGTTTTGCTGTCATGTCCTGTTTGCGCTTTAGGCTCTCTACGAACTACGTTACCCACATGACAACTCGGCCTCATACCCATGGGAAATTTAGTTTTTAATGCAAAAGTTACGAATACGGAACTACTGTATAAGTACTGTAAAACAGACGTTAGGGGTTTTGCGTATATTAAAATCATATTTGAAAACCTCCGCGGAGGAAAAAGACATCGTAGCTTAGCAACAGGTGTTTGTCTGAGGACACAGCACGTAAAGGTGTAGCAGACTGTATTTATAGTAGGCTGTGGTTGTTACGCCCTCTAATGGTGTGATTCGTACAAACAGCAACAAACAGTCTATAACAAACTGTAATGCAAACTACACCAAACTTCAATTCACAAGAACTGCATGACAAATTTTATTTGTTAGATTACAAAATCTGAAGCTTTTGAAAATACACATAATTTACAAACAGAAATTCAGTGTACCCTGAAATGTAAAGTGGTTTAAATGGCAGTGAGTTCATCTTACATTTCAACTCTAAATCAAAACTATTCCTGATTTAAGCAGAGTAGCTTATCTTACAATATCATGTCTACGTTTTCAAATTCAGAGAAAGCTGAAAAACATTCAGGGATGCAGTAACATGACGTCGTTTACATAAAATCAACTCTAACAAACATGATCTGAAGAATGACGATGGGTATAAAGAAATTAATTAGAAATACAATTGGAAGTACGCACATTATTGTAACCGAGTAGTGCTTTCACACTTTGTGAGTGCAATCTACAATCACAACTACATTATAAATTAAATATACTCTACTTTAAGAAAGACAGCATTTTCTTAGAATAGGCTACAGTAACAATGTTGAGGGGCAAGATATATGACTGAAGTTTGTTTTCCTCATAAAGTAACCTCAATGAAAACCTTCTAATAAAGACAAGATGGTCACCACTTTGAAGAACTGGTTGCTAAGACAAAGTAATATTGAAATGGTAATAGTGTGAATATGAGTCAGTGTATTCCTCAAAAGAGCTATTTTTGTACTTTTCTTGTACAGGTTTTAGTGCTTTATCAATCTTATCCTAACTTGGGAAACATCTTAATGAAGAAACAGTAGAGTTGGAAGCACTCCTTCCACCCCTGAGAATGAACTTAATGTGTTACAAAATCACAGTGGAAAACCTAAAAATCTTACTGCATTGAAGACCATACTCTTTAATACTTTGATTTTGTCCACATTATTCAGTCTTTGTCCAGGTTATTCATTGTATGGTATGGCATGATGGTAAATTCAGGTTGTGCATTGAAAGTGCCTGAATACATGTGAAGCAATGTGGTCCATAGTCTTGTTAGTCCATCAAAAAGTTGATTATATATATTTTTACCTAACTACAAAACAATACGCAAGCCTTAGGGCAGTGTCAAAGTCTCGGTAGGAGGCAGTCGGTTTGCCAAACGTCATCATTTTAAACATAACATAAATCCCCATTTATGTTGGTTTGTTGGGGTATTTGCTCATAGTGGATTGAAGCATTGCATCAGCTGTGACTGTTAAACAGGATATAACATTAATATCCTCCGCCTGCTAGGTCCAGCAGTGACCCAGCAGCCTCCTGGGCCTCGGCATCAAGCTGAAGGATCTCCACGGTCTCCAGGTCCAACTCGGTGTCACCCGGTAGCACCAGGTACTGGTACTGGTGAGACTGATAATAGTGTAACTCGATGTACCCGCTGTCCGACAGGGGATCTTTCTCCATCTCCTCGCTGACCTCCTCCTGCTGGTAATCAATCGACTCCATGGTGACAAGCTCCTCGTGATCCGGGGTCAAAGGGCACGGTGGGTTTTCAGAGAAATTTGGGTTATCATTGGTTAAGGTTTGGGGTGAGGGTGAGAGGAGGAGGGTCTGAGAAAGAGGATCTGCACGAGAAACAAAAACAAAAAAGGAAGGAAACGACAGTGTTGAAGCTGAAAATGGGTCATTAATATTAATAACTCGGCTGATTGAACAACCACTTGTCAGATTCTTCAATGAGCCCATATAGCGCATAGGCTCGGAAATAAAACGAGGGCACATAAGAAGGGGGCTAAGCTAGGCTACTGCTCGGTTGCCTAGGCAATAGAAGGTTGTTTCCACGGCAACGGAACACAAACACAGGAACAATGTTGCATGCTGAGAAAGCCGCAGAGCAGGAGAAAAGCTGCAGGTGATAAAAGTGTCACAGAGAGCTGTTACTCCATTGATAAAATATTGTAGTCAAATGGGGTCAAATATGTAAGTTCTTGTGCTAATAATTAGGTGACGTGAGCCACCATCACTAACCTGAGATCTCCAAAGAGTCGCACACTGCAGGCACCCCAAATTCAGCTCCTTCCAACCTGCACACAACATGGTAAGATAGTTACAGTAGAGAAATCTGTAAATATAGTTGTTTTTGTTACACATACACCTCAGTAAGATACTGAAATTAAAATTCTATCCAGAAATATGCACTGCATTAACAGAAAAAACAACTCAATCAACTTCATCGAGTGAAGAAATATTGTGTGGTGCTGCAACTAATACAATTTCCCAAGTAATCAATCAATCAGTTTATCTATAAAAAACAGAAAACAGTAAAAACGCCAAACATAAAGTCTAAATTGCATGTTTTGTCCAACTAATAGTCCAAAATACAAAAATATTAAAATTAAATGTATTAAAAAAAGCAGCCAATTCTCACATCAGACACTGGTGCCAGAAAATGTTTCCTCAGATAAGTGACATAACCGATTATCAAAACAGTTGTGGAGTGATTGATTAATCAACTAATCCTATCACCACTAATACAGAGTATTGACTTTTTGTCTATTATCTGACAAAGAGTCAGTCAACAGAAAACGTATCCACCATAATCTAACTCCCAGCGTCACAGATACCGTATGACAATCAGTTCATTTAAATTCCTGGCAGCTGTTGAGACAAACGTTGAATTTATGGAGTTAGAGATGAATAAAACATGTAAACTGTGTGATTATACTCACAGTGCAGGCTTGTTAATCAGATTTGTGCTGTGATAACTGTGGGTCTTCCTCAGCACCTCGAGGAGTGCCGGCCGATACTCCGGGCACACACACCACAGCGATCCCTTCCCCACTGACTGTAACAAATATTCAAAACCACTTTAAAACATTCAAACTGCAGCAGCAAAGATGTTAGTTTTAATCAACACTGAGACCATACAACAACCATAGCACATGTGGAGTACATTATAATAATTTCCCTGTAGGGCAGTTTAATTGCTGCCTGAATATCTTGTATTTTATTCTCTTTCTTACTCTTTGCACTACGTTCAAAGTGCTGCTGTGCCAATGTGAATTTCCTCTGTGGGGGATCAATAAAGGAACCTCTTATCTTATCTGACAGAGCAACACATCTGGATTCAGTTTTTTACTCAGGGACATTTTAATAGGACGCCTGAACCTCTGTCCTATATTTTAAGCACAATGATTCACTACATGACTCGCTCTTAATGTGTTGAGCGTGAATCACGTGCCCACCTGGCTCTTGTCCCTCTGAATGCGGCGGAAGCTCTTGCTCAGGGACAGGTTGTGTCTGACAGAGTTCCTCCAGCCCCCAGAGGCTGTCCTGTAGTAGGGGAAATTGTTCACAATCCATTCGTAGATGTCCTTCACCGGAAGCCTCTTGTCAGATGAATCTTCTATTGCCATGAAAATCAGACTGCTGAAGGAGTACGGTGGCTTGGACGAGGCAGGCGGAAGAGATTGGGTGGGTGCGGAGGACTCTAGCTGAGGCAGCGGTATCATTTTGGGAAGGGGCTGCAGAGGTAACAGGTCGCCCCTCTGATGCAGCCAGCTGAGGCACGTCAGGTCATCTTGGTCAGATGCGTTCGCCGGGCTGAGACATTGTATGTTTTGTCCTTCGAGGCATTGAGATGCTGTGCAGTGTGAAAGAGGGGAGGAAGACTGAAAAGACTCTGCTGTTGCTGGAGAAAGTGAGGTAGGGGATGGGGGGAATGAAACAGGTGACAGTGGGAGTGAAACACGGCCATTAGAGCAGGTCTGCTGCGGAGACGAGGAGAAAGGCAGGGACCCTCCGAAAGCGGTAGGACACGGTGACAAGGGTGGCAGTGTATGAGAGCTGTTCTCCATCTCTCTCCCAGGAGGAAACATCCAGGGTCATTCAGCTGTACCTCTGATGAAAGGGAATGATAAATGTACATCAGGATTAAAACAGAGCAACTTTGTACTAAGGACTGAAAATGTGATCTTTTATATATATACAGTTATATATATATATTGTTGTATATATAGTTTGTTCTTAATAGATGTTGCTTGTATAAT
>NW_023339785.1:12129330-12152998 GCF_004916995.1 Morone saxatilis | reverse complement strand
GGTTGTGCATTGAAAGTGCCTGAATAGATGTGAAGCAATGTGATCCATAGTCACGTTAGTCTATCAAAAAGTTGATTATATTTATTTTTATATAATCAATTTATATAGGCAATTTCACAAATTTCCCCAAAGGGCTTTACAATCCGTACAGCATACAACATCCTAAAACCTCTTCCAGGACAGACAGAAACTCAATGTATGTGTTCTGTAAAGAGGCCATTGACACTATAGATATAGACATAATAGTGAAATTACACTGTAATTATCTGTATTGTTGTTTCTGTTTACTCTTTTTTGAAGGGTTAGAAAAACAAACTATAAAAACTACAGTTCAAAACAGAAACAACAAATAAAACATGCAGGGTAAACTCCTCCAGGTTAATTCAAAATACACATCTTTAGATTAAAAAGAGTTGATGGAAAAAAGTAAAAAAACTCAACAAGTTGATTTAGTTAAATGTTAGCTATCCGTTCCCCTCTGATGAGCATCCACTAAACGTCCAAAGTCCAGTATGTGGACTCTTACCTTACAGTCCCATCTCCAGTTTTAATGAACACAAAGCAGCCACACAGCTGCAGCTCTCTCACAAAGTCACTGTTAGTTAGTAGATACATCATTACATCAATTAAATGCTTATAACAAACTGATAAAACACTTAATGCGTGTTAAAATCATATACATGTATAACGCTCCTACAGTTTGTATGCCACATGGTCCTACAACGCACTCCAGCAGGCAAATGGCGGAACAATATAAAGTTTCATTTAGTCAAGAAAGCCGCCTTTTTCCCCTCACAGGTAACCTCCCGGTGATGGTAGCTAGTGCTTCAAATGCAAAATATGAACTACTTACTCACCAAATCACCAGAACGGCAATCCCGGCACAACCCAGAGCTCCTTATTTGTCCAACAACGCGGCGTTCAACAGTTAAAGGTGAAGTTTTGGTGTTGAAACCCAGAACCGGACCCGGACACCTCTCCCACCGTGTTCTGTTGCCGTCCGCGGTTTCCATGGGAACCAAAAGGACGCTTTGCAGTGGGCACGCTCCCAGGCGCGCTCCCGCCGCAGTGTCACACCAAACAACAGTGGTGGGGGGGTTTAGTGGTAACAGTAGTAAGATGGTCAGTGGTGAAAGAAGTATTGTCTCAGGATAACCACAGTGTCATAAAACGTCCTGCATTCAAACAGGATCAGAAAAATGTACTTAAAGCATCAAAAGCAGTTATTATATAGCATAGTGACTTATTTCATTGTTATATAAGTGTATATACTTAATTTATAGTCTTATATTTTGTAATATTTTATTTTGTGATATCTTGTTGTACCTCCACTTCTGTACTCTCTTTAATTTCTCCTAAGGGGGATCAATAATATAATATCTTATCTTATATATTATATTATAGGATTATTATAACGTGATGCATTTACATCTAAGCAACATTTCAGTTTCAGTAGCAGGTCGAGATGGGGTCAGTTCTAACTTTAAATAACTTGTTCGGTGGTTTAATCAATAAAAATGTGTATTTTACAAGCTCATTGTGTGTGTGTGAATCTGAAAAGTAACTAGTGACTATACATTTCAAAATGAAATGTAGTGAATTAAAAAGTACAAAATTTTTCTCTGAGGTGTAGTGACACTGAAGTATAAAGTAGCATAAAATGGAAACACTCAAGTAAAGTTTATCTGGTACAGGTATCTGAAAATGTATACTTTATAGTACTATAGTAATTCCACCACTGCAAAAAGCCTAGTGAGGGCTATTTTCAGCTCTATTAATGCATCATTGTTGTCATGTTGTACATCAAGTGTCTGTAACACCTTATACTATACCACACTGCAGTGACTTTATAACTAAATATGATAACAGATGACACTTGCTGTAAATATAGTACACAATCTACTCAATGTCAATTCTCATGTGACATGCCAGTACCTTTAAGACTGCACATAAGCACAATAATTTTAAGTAAATTAATTTCAGTTACTTTCAATCTGTGAGAAGAACTGTATAACTTTGTAACATATATCTGCCTCAGTCATAAACTGCAGGTCAAATACTGAGCTTTGGCACCTTCTTTAAAAATGAAATCTTATTCACATAAATCAGTATTTCTCAACAGATAAATACATTCCCTACAGGGCTAGCTTTGTATAAAACAAAAGACTGATAAAATTGAATGCACAAAGCTAAATATATTTATTTTTTTCTACAAAAAATCCGAACATTGTCATGCTTTGTCAAATGTAGATAAATAAAATAACTCCAGGACTCACAGGAGAAAGAGAGATAATGCAGCAACATTACCAGACCAGAAAAGTGGCACTCATGTGTGTAATGTGTGGTTTGTACTGTGTGGCATAAATACTAGAAACATGTCCAGGGACATTTTATAAAAAGGAAAGTTAAACTGAGTTATTATTGAACAAATCTCACAATGAAAGCCCTTGTTTTCAAAGTTAGGTGGCCAAAAATGTGTTATTGTACACTCATGGTAGAAGACAACAATCTTCCAGTGAGACATTTTCTGTCACACTTTGTTTAAATGAATGAAACCATTGCATTATGAACATGTCCATCTGACAAGCTCAACACGCTGCAATTCAACACCGTCTACATATGTTTTGAGTTTACTGACAAAAGAGCATATAAAGGCAAGTGTACAAACACTCAACAACCACATTTTTTTGGGTCCAATACACTTGGACTTCAGGTTATTAAATGCCTCGTGGTCACCTGATCAAGTGAGAGGTTAACCAGTATATAATGATTGGCTGAAAGATTGCAGTAGCCATAGTGATATAAAGGCGGAGCTGAGGTTTGGCACTTGATCCAGTTCCCATGGAGTCAGATGAGAGAGATGTTAGGATCTTTATCTTCAGAGATCGAACCTGTGAAGAGAGAGAAACATTTTTAAACCTGCAATTCAGGCTAAAACTAATAATATGCAAGCTATAAAGCAGACTTGATTAGAGGAAAAGTTCAATATATTCTTATATAATATACATAATACATAATAATGACCACATGATAATGCTGAATAATGCTAAAAGCTGATGTATTTAGATGTTACATTAGACATCAGTGTATTTATCACACTTAGTGGTTGCAACGTAAAGCCTAAACCAGATGGTTTACACAACTATTATATTATAGGTATTTATATACTATTATATTTTATATACAGATATTGATTTAATGTTTGTGTCTATTAGACAGAATACATAAAGAAAAGAGACAGCAGTTTGTTTCTTAATTATTCTCTATTTAAACACTCTGGGAAAGAAGATTTAAAAAAAAAAAAGAACGAACATGAATATGTAAATATTTGACCTACTTGTGAACTATAATTAATCATAATTACAAAGGCAATTATATCTAAACTAAAAATATGCCACATGAAAGAAACAAAACACTGCTGTGGATAGCAAATTCATAGTTTTGAGGTGAGAATTATGATTGTGTGGTTTTAAATAACAGTAAATAAATTACAGTTTTGCCAATTGGTAGGTTGAATATTTTGACACAGAAAACTTCCAAGCACACAATTTTGTTCATAAATCATAAATATTCAGTTAATGGTGCAATAATCTCACTCTGGTTCAGACTGAGCAGAAATTCATCAAATTGATTTAGTTTTCTGTTTGAGAACAACATTTCTCCAGTTCTTCAGATTTAGAAATATCGTGGATGATAATAAGGATTCAATATACTTACAATGAAGAACATAAGGGCACAAGAGGACCAGGCTAGGGCCACATAATAACCATCACTGCCAAACAGTAAGCCACACAACACTGTGAAGATCATCCTAGAAGAGAGGCATGAAATATATATATATTTATAATGCCCCAAACTACTTCAACATGAATGTATAATGCAGTTAACACGGACAAGTCTCCACTGAGCTGAATCAGAACCAATTCATCTACATCTGTGATTTTAGCAGTTAATCGGTTTATTTTTAATACCTAAAACGTTTGGTCTAAAACTAATTGTGACAATGATATATATATGCATCTTGAGTATAATGTGATATTTACCCAACATATTTGTATCCACTGTACGCAATAAGATCGAAAGTCGAGAGGTCGCTGTGTACAGTCAGCAGGTACAAGCTCAACAACATCACCAAGACCTCGATGATGACCCACACGAGGGCAGTGCTGGCACACAGTCCAAGGACCTCTGGACTGAACCTTCACACAGAGACAACAAACACACTCCTTATTTAACTCATTTGATACAAACGCCTCAGTAGTGGTTACTGAGAGTCCTAGAACACATTTGATGACTCACCTTTTCTGAATGCCGAGGGCAATTCCAGCAAGTAAAATGTAGGTGATGAAAGCCATTGCTAGAAGACAAAACATACACGTATTACATTACACAGGCATCCCAAAACGCTCTGCTATTGATCATTTTGTATTTATAGAAAACTTACTTGGTATGTAAAGATCAGGTGCATTCACATCCTGTCGTGGGGTCAGTGGAGTGTCCCGATGGTAACGGACTTCCCAATCCTACCAGGAACACACACATACACATATGTATATGCAAATGATCCTCTCTTTTCACCGTAAGGGTCTACTAAATAAACAACTATGTTTACAATAAACAAAAACACTGTTTATACAAACGCTTTATGAAAGTTAATTTAAATTTCATTGAAAAAGGCTCAATATATGATACCCTATGAGTAAGAATGAAGAAAATAGTATGTATAACATTACACTTCAAATAACCTGTTGTGGGACATATGTCTTCTTTCATATGGCTTTTATTTTGTTAAAAAGTTTGTTGCCCTTCATATACATATTTGTGTTACTGTCAACAAGTTCCAGGAAAAGACCAAAACCAACAACACATTAGTATGTCTGTCTATATTTTCCAACTTCTGTATCCTCTTTGTGTACCCAGAAGCCCATCTGTTCCAAATCAAGGTGTAAATGTTTTTTTGTTTTTTTTTGTTTTTTAAAAAAAGGTCACAAATGTATATTTTACACTTTTTAAAATAGTATACAAAAGCCAAGCACTGTAGTTTTTAACAAAGTTTTTTTAGGAGTAGCCTAAAGGGAGCTATATCTGAACTTTATTATACAACTCTACGTTGTAAATGACAATAAAATAAGCATGAAGCAACATATTACCCAGTGCAACAGTGTGGCTCACTAGTGTGTTTTTAAATAGTTTATGAGAACAGAGGACATCTATGGCACAAAGGAAGAAGTTATATCATACTTCACAGAAAATACTTACTACTACTAAAAAGATCAATTTATTGTTGTTTTTTTCATAGTGCATGTTGACAAAAAGAAACACCAGACTTAAACTTCAGCTATGAGGTACTTTATGTAGACTAAACATTACAAACACCGTAATGGTTGTAAATAATATGTAGTAGTACATACAGTAGTATAACAGTAAATACTATGTGACTCTAGTCCAGTAAGGAGAGTTTGCACTTTGTATAGTTCGTCCATTATCAGGGCACAGAATGTTTGGAGTGGCGACTTAATTTGCAATCTGAAAAAAGTGCATGGGAATTAACTGACCTCAATGTGTTTTATATGTGCACAGGCAATCACTGCATTATGATGTTCATAAATAAAGCTGGAGTAGTGATTAAGTGGCTGATTATCTTGTTTGCATGGTTTCAGTGTGATAAATGGTTGAAAATATGATAACAGTTTTATTATCATGCAGTTTTTAACTATTAAATGTTTTGTGTTGTCGCGTACGCTCATGCAGGACAAAGTCTGATGGGATGAAAGGTTCTGATTACCTGATGTGTGTAAGGGAACATCAAGATCATGAGTTTCTTCAATACATATCTGGTGTCGACAGCAAAGAAGTATTTCAGCTTGTTCACAGACACGTATCTGCTGATCTGAAAGACAAAGGAATTACAAACATTAACTTAACAGATGAGGAGTGACAAAGTAAATAATACATCTGAGTCATAGTCATTTTAAAGAAGGCTGCGTCTGCCCTCAGGATCCTTTTCTGGCTTCACACCCATTCTACATACTTTTAATCACCTGCATATTAAAGTTGTCAATCCAGAAGATCCAATTACACTTTCTTTATTCATGGGTGAGGAACTTCTTCAACTGTTTTATATTAGAAATCAAGAACAGAAAATGGTCTGCTTGAGTAAAAAACCTTTTCAATAAAAATAAGACTCCTTAGACATTAAATTTTCAATATTGAAAAGTCTCTGGATGTAACAAATATAAGGCAAATAAGCACTGGAGAGTAGCTGAAAAAGTATTAGACTGGTCCTGGAGAGTGACCATGTCAATGAAAGAACACATCTGTGTGGTTCGCTATGTTGAGAATCTTGAAATAATGAACTTGTGAAAGCGAGACTCACTTTTTGGGGCAAAACATGTAATAAAATGAAAAAACATTTTTATTGAGGAAACTATTTGTTTGTTCACAGTGAATTGCTGTACTGATGTTTAGAGCTATTATCTTTTCTCATATATTAAGAGTTGGGCTGTGTCTAAGTCAATGTGTGTGGGGTGTATTTAAACTGTGACTATGACACACTGCAGATAAATAGTGGTGCCAACTGCTCAACCTAGGCCTTGACCTTATTCATAGGTAAGTTGGTTAACACCCTGTCCTCTCATTAAAACACATACAGAACCAGCTTTTCCTCACCTCTTTGTTTACAATATCCTTTCCTTGGTTGGCTAATGAGGAGCCGTACATCATTGCAGCATTAGCCATTGGGTCGGCAAACAGGTTGTCCACCCCGGTACCTCCTTGCATGTCATTTGTGGGCGCTCCCATATTGTACCCAGGAGTGTAGTATGCTTGATTGTTCATTGCTGGTGCTGCAGAGCTGGTGTCTTCAAACAGGACAGAATCTGCTGTGGGGGGAGCTGCACGAGCTCTCGGTTTAGCTGTGGAAAAGATGGACACAACAAAGTAAATGGATGCACTTTAATTTATATTAACAAATATATATATATATAAAAAAAAGAACTTATTATGCACAATAACAATTAACATAGACTGAAATCCACCCCAATTTGTTGACACATTAATACTATATTACTTAAGACATTCCATATCAAGTATTTCCCTGAGCAAGAGAGAAACAATGCTGTTTGTTGAGCTTTTGTAGGACTGTTATTTAATTTCACTCAGGTACTCCAAATATGTGCCCATGTCCATTGTTAAAATTATTATAGGAGTGATTGTCAAAGTCCTCCAGGTTTTATACTAAACTGCAAGTTTATCAGGTTCCCTAGCTAAAACTAACGCAGTGTAAAAAAGCTCAGCAATAAATCCTACCTTCACAAATATATATATGAATCACTTTCTGTTTTTGTTCACAATATTTGGGAGAGGTGTTGATTCAACTTCCTTTTGGAGGCTGTAGTTTGTGGTGCTGTTGAATTGTACTGCATTATACTGACAGCTGTTTCTAATATCGTGTCCACCCCACCTATCCATTAGGGCTGACATTACAAACCTCATGCAGGTACAGGTATATCAGACTACGTCAGTTTCATAGAGGTGTAAGTAAACACGTGTCATATGACAAGTATGTCTTGTGCATCTCGCCTTCCTAAGAAATGAGGAAGTATGTATGGGTGGATATTCTGCAACTGACGGTAACTTGGTGAATCCACTCACTTGCTCGGTACCCATGATGTGGCAGGTCCATCGTGAGGTTGGTTGACGTTAGCTGCATTAAAAACAATGACACGTTAGCACAATCTCATCTCATTTAACGCTCAATCACCAAGAATGAACCGCGGCCAGCGAGCTAAATCAAGCAGTGTGCGGTTATACCACAGTTTAACACCAAGAGCATTACATTACGTGACTTTGTTGGAACACTTTAATACTAACACATGCTAGCTAACCTCACGTAAAGCAAACTTACAGTAACCGCTAGTTGATGCTAGCTACCTTAGCAAGGCGAGCTAACTTCATAACAGCATGTTTTCAACTAATACTCGGCGGAACCGCGCGGGTGGAGACAGCACATGAACAGCAGCACTTTTAAACTGTCACACACAACTTGTCTGAAGGATAACGGTGTGATAATGAAGGGAGAGAAGCAGCATGAGAGCACTTACCTACACAGCTAACGTTGTTATATAGCTACGTGGCTATCAGGGTGCTCGGTGTGATCCCTCCCATCCACCGTGGTTGGATCACTGCACGGTGCCTGCGTGGCACTAAACGACGGTACAACACGTAGTACACACGGTGCTGCTCGGTGCTGCTCGGTACCGTGTGTGTGAAGGTTACCGTGCTTCCTATCTCCTACCTTTGTTCAACTGTTTGTGGGGATAGTACAGTAGGTGACATGCTGTAACTTTAGCATAAATAACACATAATGTCGCTCGTTGTATTAGAAATATTAAAAACAAGATGTACACACTTGTTTTAAAATACGCAGGTACACTTGATTTACTTTATATTTACATTAACTCTGACGTTTCACTTTAAAAATAAGGTTTTTGCATTCAAATAATGTTACAGAGAGAATTATAGATTAAAGGCTAAGGTGCAAGACCACATAGACCTCTTATACTCATTACAGGTTAGGGTTAGTTCATCAGGTCAAAGCACTTTTTACTTATCTAAGTAAGTAATCAGGTACATTTACTAAAGTAGTCTACTTATGTCCAGTTGAGGTATTTTACTTGACTAATTTCCTTTTGAGCAACTCTATACTATATTCAAGGTAAATATTATACTTTTTACTCTTTTTCTATTTATCCCATTTAGTTGAAGTTACCAGCTACATTGCAGATAAAGATTTAATATATAAAAACATTATAGTGTTCTTAAAACTACTTATGTGGTTTAATTTAGCTCCATCTGGACCAGCTGCAGAGCTGCTTTTACTCTTGCTACTTAAGAACATTTGATTGCTGAAACTAAAACATTTTTACTTAAAATGTTTAATTCAGAACTTCTGCTTTAACTACTATATTGATGTATTGATACTTTAATAATCTGTACTTTTACCATCTCTATTATCATGAAATGTGCTTCAGAATGAGTACTATTACCTCAGTACATTTTACTGCTAATACATCTACACTACTATACTAAATTAAATGAGAAGCTGACTGAAATTATAATTGTATTATATAATATCTTCCACACTATTTAGGAGTTATCATTAATCGATATTATGACTAGACAAACGTACAGTATGTCAACAGTACCAGGACAATCTGAACTGTCTTGGTACATGTAGGCATATTTAAGAACTGCACTCACAATAAGATTGTACTTAAGCATGAAATAACAAGGTGTGAATAGTAACACCCACTACACCAATTACATGTAAGTGTGGCATGAGGATGCTGCTTGATGCACGTGTGTGTGGGGGCGGGTGGGTGGCTGTGGATGAGTTATGTGAATACATGTGGAGATTGGTGAGTAAATGCCAATGGAATCTAAACTTCCTCCTTCCTCAAAAACCCCCAGAATTTCTTTTTTACTTTTGGAGGGAAAATGTGGAGTAAAACAGAAACTTACTCACACTGTCACGTGCAAATATACATAGAAAAATATTTTTTTTATTCATCAAAATGGGCGTGTCTGTTGAACAGACCTTTCCTTCTCGAATAAAATATGAAAGAAACATCCAGTGAATCAATAAAGGCATAATCAGGGAAAAAAAGGTATCCAACATGTTATGACATGTCACAATTAGAGACGCAACAAATGTGTCATCCTCACATTCTTGATGCTTGAGTAATCTGACGCTCACCTTTACCCTATATTCCCTTCATGTGATACTATTAACCACACACAAAAAAACATCCAGCGTGTGTGTCCTCATTACTGCAGGGTGTAATATTGTTAACATCTGAAATATGAGACTCAGCAGCCAAATAAGGCAATGAGCAACAGGTATTGTTAAATGTCATGCTCCTGGCAGTTTCACTTTTTGTTCGCTGTCTCTATTCTCATTCATAAGTTATGAGACCAAAACCCACAGTTCAATGTCTCAATTTCTATATAGATGAGTATCATCAATTTATCTCTTTTTCTCCTCACAAAAACAGACTTTTTTTGTCTTTGCATTTAACTTTAGTGATTCTTTCAAAAAATTGACATTCCTTATTCCTAAGAGAAGAATTAGCAGTAATGTGAGACGTTGGTTCAACAGTCAGCAGCTAGGAGAAATAAGCCTTTGCCGGGAACTCTGTCCTTTGGGATTGCAAGGTCAGCAGCTGTTGTGTCAGACTAAGCTTACCAAATCTACAGCATGCGTTTTTTGAAACTGTACTAGGTACTATATTGTGCTGTCAAGTAAAAAATATCGTTGAAAGGTATGGTGAAATAATCAAGTGGCTTTGTGGCAATCTACTGACTCATCTCCACAGGCATGTGCACATTGATGTGGTTTGTCAAGTGAGAGTGACTGCAAAAAACCTCAGCACAATTAGGCACATGGATCCAGATTTACCCACACTGTATAATATATTTTATAACCCATCCAATACTATACATGCAACCTTGAAATTCAGTCATATTTAAGATATCAGTAGCATTTTTGGGCTTTCTTCTGTTTCTCTTATTATAAGATTACTAAGATTTATTAGATCTGACAACTGGAAAGGTGAAATGTTGCATTTTACTCTTTTTATGTAAAAGTGTTTGTACTAAGGTTGTCAAAAGCATCGATACTTAAATACTTTTCAATAACACTTGTTTAGATCCAATTCAGTAGTTCAATGGTATCGAAAGTACCGAAGCTATATAAAAAAACCCAGATGTACAATCACATTTTCAACCCAAGGCTACAAAGATGAATAAACTAGTCCTTATTATCTTTTTATCTATAATTTTTTATGATCACATTTTTTCTGGGGCTTTTTTGGCCTTTAAATGATAGTGACAGCTGAAGTGTGACAGGAAGGGTGGGGATGACACACAGCAAAGGGCCACGGTTCAGACTTAAACCCATGGCCGCTGCAGCAAGGACTCCGCCTTGGTACTTGGGGTGCCAGCTCTACCAGGTGAACTGTCAGGGCGCCCTGCTTTTGTACATCTTAACTACTTAAAACTAACTTTCATGTTAAGTATTATATTTGAAAGGTAGTACTCTTTAAACTGTAGTTGACACCAGTCACTTAATACAAATGCTTTAATAATTTCAAGATGTTTATAAGTTAAGAAAAGGATCTGATAATGAAAACTTGAAATTTAAAGTTGACTTAACTTAAACTATTTAATACTATAATATAATAATTTACATTAAGGTAATGATAAAAGATTATTTCATTTCATTGAACTTTTAGCCACAGTTAAAATTACATTTATTACTAACTAAATAAAAATGTTAAGGTATTGTAAATGCAAAACTGTATTACATATGTAGTGATAAAAACATTATTTTTGTAATTTTATACATTTTTAACAGTGACAAATTATCTCCACTCACCTTTTTAAAACTAGTCTATTATCATGTGGAATGATCACATAAAACAGTGTCCTCATCTAAACAGAAAATATTAAAATTAAGTTCAATTTGAATATTTCTTTGCTTTACTTCCACTTCCACTGGAGGAGGAAAATGTTCTAACATTTCAACCACTGCATCAGACTCACCGAGCAGAAAAACAACACGTACCGACGGAGAGGTGAGGCGAGGAATCCCGGGTGTTAACCCTCAGGAGGAAACTCTCACCAAATATGGGCAATGACGTCAGCGCGTCGTAGGTTCGTGAGAGATTCCAGACAACAGTACTTCCAGTAACTGCGGAGGGGCGTGGTGGACCTATAGTGCCAGTTTAAGAGTTTACAACCTCACAATCATTCCCAGACGTTGGCTTCTGGATGTATGACTAAGGACAAGAGGTTGTACTAAAAGTCGCTTTCGGACATTTTAGCCCGATTTGAAAAAAAGCGAGGCGTTATTTTCTTCCTTGTTCCCCCCTTGAAGACGTACTCGTTTGGACTCGACCGTTACCGCAATAAGGTGCGCTTACCCCAAGTTTAAATCGACACACGAGACTCAACCCGAAAGTCATTCCGCGAGACCTCAAGGCTCTACAGCCCCTGCTGGATCCAGTTTTATTTTCTTTTACACAGAAAAGGATGTATCGAAACTTTGGGAGTCAAGAGAGAGGCAACCCGGCGTACACCGGCGGTGTCTCTGGGTCACACTCTGCTACCCAGGGAAGCACCAGCACTTCAACTACACAACAGGAGCAGGTAGGGGAACTTTAATTAATGTACCTTTGTATAAGGCTACAGGTTATCCCACATAAATTGGTAAAATGTAAACTAAACGTAGGGGGAAAAGTTGTGAATTTCAATATACAATTTAATAAACCTGTAATAGTGTAAATATCATATTATCATAGATAATTGTTGTGTAGTTATACAAGTGATTATACTGTATGTGTCAGTTATAAAAGTTAAACTAAATATATATACATAATCATGATCTGTTTTACTTTACTTACTTTACATTTAGTCCTCAATGACTGTGTGGGTTTTGTTATCGATCACATGTTGGTTTTAGGTCTTCTGTTACAGTACTTTTCCTACTTTTTCTTACTTTATCCACATTTTATTTTGATTTTTTTCAGAAGTTTACAGTGGCTGGCAGTGGTCAGTTTGTACCAAGCCTCAATGCCATCACAACCAACCAGGACCTCCAGTGGCTAGTCCAGCCATCCCTCATGCATCCACCGGGCCCGTCACAATCTTCAATACCTCCTTACCCAACCCTCTCAGGGGCACGGCCGTTGGGTCCGCTATCCTCCCACTCCCATTATCTCAGACCGGGGGTCATAAGAACAGCTGCACACACCAGTGCTGCAACAAGGCACAGGAACGATGAACATGTAAGATAGTAGTCCTTAAACAACTGAAACTTTATGAAGATAATGCCAAAAAAAAACATCTTTGAAGAGACACTGATGATTGTGTGTTTGTTGGGTTTGGGGGATTGCAGATAGTGAGGTGTGGACAGTACCTCAATCATTTCTGTGTAAGCAGTGTGTAATATCCTGTAATGCTCTATGACACAGTCATTTCCTTTAGACTTACACATTACACAAATCCATTTAGAAATAGGGTAACATACCATTAATAAGAGACATTATTTAAAAACATTTTCAATTCTTAGGAAACTTTACTCACCGGGGGAAAACACACACTGTTTATGTTATTTGATGGTGTTTACTTGGAGTCTATGTTGACACAGTGAAATGATTACCTGTGACACACTGCAAAGATCTTTTTGTTAGCAGAGCAATGTTACATGTCAGGACAAGATAGCACAGATGTTGAAGTGACCCAGTACAACGCAGTTTCAACATTTAAGAACCATCATCATGTTCATCACCTCTACAGTGTCATTTGTTGGTTTCATCAGGCACATGTTGGCACATATCCCCGTTAAAGTTTTGTTCTTGGAGTTGTAAATTCATGATACAGGAAGTAGACTGTCATGTGACTCACAGGGGCAAGTCATATTCTGTGACTCACACCCGAGTCACTGCTGGGGTCTGAGCGTGAGTCATCAACCTGAAAGGGCGGGAAATATTGGATCAACAGTAATTATTTAGTAGGGCGCTGGATGAAGTCACAGTTAGTGTGTTACAAAGGCACAAAAGCTCAGACTAAATCATGCAGCTGCTCTGACTGTGATGACTCAGTGCACACACATGGTGGTAGTGTTTCTCATGTGTCATGTTGCTTATGGTGGACTCAACATGTCTACGTTTGATACGTTTTTGCCCAAAACCAAAAGGTTTCAGAATCCAACTTTAGGCATTAAATGGGGTTTAGAGTTTGACTCTTTCATTTCACTGTGTCAGGTTGACCTATTTTATGTATTTTAATCTTCTTTTCCCCTCTTTCTCATCAAAGTTATCCCGGGAAGAGATGGAGAGACGTAGAGTAAGAAGGGAGCGGAATAAACTGGCAGCAGCAAAATGTCGCAATCGCCGCCGGGAGCTGACAGACACATTGCAAAATGTGAGTGAGCATTGTACAAATGTCATAACATTAATGCTTCAAATATTGGTCTCCATCAGGCATGAAATAATTTACACATGTCTTGAATGTCTTTCTCTGCTTTCCCCTGGTGTAGGAGACCGAGCAGCTGGAGGATGAGAAGTCACGGTTACAGAAGGAAATAGCTGAACTACAAAAGGAGAGAGATAAGCTTGAGCTGGTCCTGGAGGCTCACCGTCCCATTTGTAAAATAGAGGAGTCTGATTCGGATTCTGACCCAAATCCAACCCATTCCTCCGTGGGAGGCATCAAAATGGAGCCAGGGGACTCCAGGAGACCTGGACCCTCAACCAAACTAACAACAAAGATGGAGAAGCCCAAACCAAAGATAACCATCCCCAGCAAGCCTGTGATATCGCCTGCCTCCGCTGTTGCCATTGAATCAGAGTCGCTCCACACCCCTGTTCTCCCATCTACCCCCTCACTCATGCCCTTCACAGCTAGCATGGTGTTCACCTATCCCTCAGCCCCGTTGGACACCGCCTCCATCACATCCCATGCTACATCACAGCAGGGAAACGTCCCACAGTCTCATGGCCCGCAGCCCTGTGGGGTTGCTCATCGCCGCAGCAGCAGCAGCGGTGACCAATCGGATCACTCCCTGCACTCCCCAACCATCCTCACTCTGTGATTGGCGGCCCCCGTCATCCTGGCATAACACTAATGTTAATTTCCATGCAGTCGTAGTGTGTGTGTGTGTGTGTGTGTGTGTGTGTGTGACAAACAGGATCTCTGGGAAACGTGACAAAATGAAAATGATGATTGTGATAACCATTTCAAAATTCGCTACGTGCCTCTGCTTCATTTAATTTATTTAGAAAGTTAATTTTGTACTTAGATGATATGCAATTAAATGGCATTACTAAGATATGAATGTTACACTCTTTTTAGTTTTGATATATATGTAAAATCTTAAAATTTCTCATTTTGAAAGCTATCAGGTAGAATGAGTATGTTTGAGATTTATTATGGAAACATTGCATGCAGAATATATTCTATGAAGAATTACTATACAAGATTTCTACAAATAAATCTAATAATATATTAATAGTGATAATTAATTAATAATAATGTTGCATTTAATGACTTGTTACAATGTTACGTCGTGTTATGTAACACTTTATAAATGTCCCCACAAAGGGAAATAGTACTTTTTCAAATAAATGGTCCTTATTTTTATATGACTCTTTTAAGAATCCTAATATTGTCTATGCAAATTATTGACCACTAAGGCTGGCCCGTAGGAGTTAATATAGATTATGGAATTAATGTATTTATTTTTGAGAGTGTAATATATTTTTGGTAATGTTTTCTGTTCTGGTGGGCAGTGCCTTACTTTTTTGTCAAAGCTGTACTACTTCACAGACAATAAAGAACGTTTCATAACTGTGTGATGGTGTAATATTATTGGTGAAAAACAAACAACAGGAGGAAATGATTAGACTGAAATGCAGATTAAAAACAACAGATTCAGTTGAGAAATATTTTGTAAAGTGAAAACTGAGATACCAGAATAACCCAAACTGGAGCATAAATACTGTAGGACTGAAATGGGTATTTGATTAGAAGATTAATCAGTAACTATTTTACTATTAATCAAGCAAAGAGAATTGAGTATTATCTGGGTTGCAGCTTCTCTATCTGTGTTTTATATCACTTTCTGTTAACTTTCTGTTTGGACAGTTGGGCGGAAAAAAACAAGCTATTTGGAGCCATAAGCTTTGACTCTCAAAAAATCACAAAGGGTATATTTCATTTCTTTGGACATTTAATAGATTAAACGATTGATCGACGAAATAAAGAGGATGTAATTACAAACAGCAGCCTTTCCCTGACACTCACTAAAAGGGTTTGATGACTGCAATGTTTACTGACAAACTAATGATGCGCTCTGTGCCCCTCAACTGTGAACACTGTGTTCTCTGTTACTCCATTTCCAAAAAATGAAGCAGATCTCTTGCTAATACATACATGGCTCAGAGGGCATTGGATTGCTCTGCTGAAATGGGGTTAGAGAGAGAAACAGAGATGGAACGAGAGTCAGATTGAGAGCTGGAGAGCACGAGGGAGGACAAAAATCTGTGTGTATGCTGCTGTCAAAGGACGTTTGTGCATCACTAAGTGGGTAAAAGCATTACTGCTCTCTTCAGCTCTCCAGACTGTGCAAATAGGGATCCAAAAATAAAACTGATGAACATCCATAAAGTCTGTCTGTATGACACGAAGGGAACATCAATCAAGTGCAGTCGGTTCCGACATGAAGGTCAAAACAACAAGTGCAGAAATCAATCCATCGTTCTGTGTCATGTAAATGTAAATGCTTGTTTCTGTAAAGTCGAACACACAAAGAAAGGTCAGAACAGCACAAAGTGTCATACCCACTGTATTTAAAGCTCTTCAATGCACTACGAGCATAGCCCACCAATAAACAGCTAACAACAAAATAAATCTTTTCTAATCCATGTGCATTATCTATGATTTAAACTGAAATTTGTTAGTAATGCAAGTTAATACAGATAAATCAAGATAAAGAAGGGTCAAAGTTAAGATTATCCCTAATGTTACAGGGTAAATACAAAGCATGAGTTACAGAAGACGAAGCTGATCAACTTAAACTCTGTGATATGCTAATTGAACATCAACAACAACAATGTTATAAAAAAAAAAGTAATACAAGTGAATTTAAACAGCTTGGTTTGAATAGAATAGAATAGAATAGAAATCATTCAAACTTGTAGACCTTCCAGTTTGATACAAAGAGTTTCCAGTTGGATTTTAAAAAAGTGACAGAACTTCAGTTCAGCTCTGAGTGAGGTCCAAGGACATCTATCACCTCTGATCCAAACCCCTTTAACAAGTGTGCTGGCTCTGCCCCGGCAATAGCACATGTACATTATGCACAGCAGCCCCACCCACAGTAAACCTGAAGGGCCTTCACAGCAGACTGGTTAACAGGCCTGTACAAATTGTGACAATCATCATGCACATATGGCACTCCAATCCTGTCCTGAGGAAGAGAGTGCATAATATATTACACATTATTGGGCATCTAGCAAAAAGCAAATATCAAATAGTTTAATATTTTTCTTTTATCACAACTCATCTATTTCAGTGCTATTGGAATTCAGTGGACTAAATATGGCTCAAAACTGGATTGAAATGAATCTTTAGATCTGTGATTTAAAGATCCATGATAACGCTGTCCAGTGCAATAGAAAAAAGGCTTCTACCAGTGTAGGCTAGTCCAGTGCATGAGATAAATTTATATATGTGACCCAGTTTTTTGGTCCCATTTTTTTTTTTTCAACAACAGACCACTGAAAAAGGAGAATTTCCCAAAAACAGAAGAGTCATTAGAAAAAACACTGTAAAATTTAGATACATTATCATCTGGCAAACATCTATTAAATGTCTTTGTAAAGTCCTGAAAATGTCTATGGTTGTAGAATCTTTGTCAAGTCAAAACCTAGTGGCACACAAAACCTTTGCAGCATTCAGAAGGCTCTAATGCTTTTGCACCAATTAAATTCGTATTGTCTGACAAAGCCTCTGTGTCTCCATTCTGTCAATCACATCACCCCTACTCTACAGGTTCCTTATTTGAACGGGAGAAGCCCTGACTGCGGACATTGAAGCTGTCATCAGTCATCAGGTGAGCACACCAGGTGAAGCTGGTCCGGGCTTCCCACGCTGCCTGTGCTTGAGCTTCCGTCCCCCAGATCCCGGACCACCATGCAGGGCAGGTTGAGCTCGGTGGACCCTCCGGGGCTGGAGTCGCTCCTGCTAACACACTCCTCCTCCAGGACCAGGCAAAGCTCCTTCAGGTCCAAATTCTCCTTCACCAGTCCGTCCTGCATGCGCTCCAGGTCTGCGAGCTTTTTCAAGTAACCGCCCAGGTCCTCCCGCATCACTTTGGCTGCGTGATGCCCGAACAGCTGCCATTCCCGCGCCAGCTTCTTCACTTTGAGCCGGTCGTCGTCCAGGAAGCAGCACAGGTCCCGCAGCTCCACGTTTTCCTCCTGCAGGCGCTGATTGATGACTTTCAGTTCCCTGATTTCAAGGAGGTGTCCCTGCAGCTGTTTATTTACCTCTTTTATCAGCCGTCCTCGCTGGATGAGAGCTGATATTTTATCCGTCTCCTCTTTACGCAGCCGGCTCACCAGCTCCTCTTTGGAGCATGCCAGCAAATCCTCGTCAGACATCTTTGACAGTTCTCTATTTATTATCTCACCTTCGCTTCCCATTTTCTATTAAAAAACCTAGACGTATAGAGGTACCTGAGAATCTATTAAAAGCGCTGAGATGTAGCTGGGTGCTTCAATGCTTAACACACAGTCATCACATCCTCGTCTTCTGCACCCAGTGTGTTCCAGATGTCATGTGTGCAAATCACGACAGCACCGGAGGCCAAATCATGGCAGAAACATGTGATATCTTTATTTAGATGGCTTTCTTCAAGAAGCAGGGACTTCGGTCTGATTTTGTGCTGAACCCAGTGGTTGCTCTCCGTGGATAATGCCTTAAGGAGGTCGTGTATGAAAATGCACCGCAGTTTCCCCGTTAATGTCAATCTGTCATCCTCTCAACAGCAGGCTGTGTTTTCCAAAGGCCTCCAAGAAAACATCTGTCCTTGTTTTACCTCCTCTCGCAGTATTCTGAAGGCAACAGTCGCCCTGGGGGCTTTTCTGTACTGTATGTACAAAGGCCCGATCGATCCACGGGGGTTTAATCCAGCAGCCTCGGATGCACACCCTGCAGATGTTGTGATTTTTACGTGGCTGGCATCGTCTCACCAGGCTGTGCTCCGCTCGCCTCGGCTGAATGAACTCCGTTCCCCGGTTGGCTGGAGGATGAGTCCGTACGGTGCAGCAGCTTTTTTTTTTTTAGATGTATTTATTTATTTCTAAAAAGGATTCATTCTTTAGATAAAAAACAAAATAAATCACAATCCAATCTCGCCCTCTATCCGCTCAAAATAAGTGCATCATCTCTGCTCATCCTCTTGGGCTGGACTGTTACCACAACAATGTCCGCCTCCGCCACTTTCACGGCTGTGACTCCGTTAAGCAGCGAGCTGCGTGTGAAGCTGAAGGAGGCTACTGCCAGAGGTAGTCTGTGCAGCCTTCAAAATAAAAGCATCGATTATGGGAATATTACTGCAAGAAGTGAGGCGGTAAATATGGCGAAAATATGTTTTGTGGGACTTTATTTTCACACAATATAAATTTATCACACGTTAGATTGGTGGCGTGTTACTTTTGTTTCAATGCAATCGTGTTCCTCAACAACACTGGTTTTATTTTGGGTGATTTTACCGGAAGTTGTACTTTTTATGACGACTGCTACTTTGACACGTCGGTGAGATTGTAATCAGGAATATTTGTGGTTTCCTCTGAGGTTTCCAGTGACTCTTTGCATACCATAGGCCTGCAGTACGTATGGGCTGGTCGTAAATGGCAAAACTGAATCGATCTGCTCAATGATCCAACTGAACCGATTCAGCTACATTTAAAAAAAAATATAAGATGTGAGGTTGACGATCTGCTCCATGCGCTCTCTCAGTTAGGGACTTGCGCCCCCATTTGGATTCAGAAACATATTTTTTACCCGTACCATGCCATGAAACCAAAACAACACGGATAAGCACAATTCACAAAGGAAATGAGTAGGAAAGGCCTGTGTGAAGCCACTTCCTCTGGGGTTTTCTGTTCATTGGAATGAACTCATCGTCACAAACTAAAGATATATGCCACATAGCCTACAAATATCTGTTCTATCCCCACACTTTTGCAAAACATGAGAAATACATCAATCGGCCCTATATGGCTTTGGGGTTCACTACAGAGGAAGATGTACAGTACAGGGTATAGTCGTATCATGAGTGGCTCCTGGCTGTACTCGTTTCTTTTCAAAGAACACTGGCGGAAAGTGTGACTGCAGGCTTTTTTCCATGGGTTTATGCTGAGGCATTCAGCCACATCCTTCCGCCCTCTGTCCCACCTCCATTGTTTCACTGAGGCCATAACAATGTAGGGTGTTAACCGTGTAAGGGGGAGCTGGGGATGGAATCAGGGTGTCATGTGGGGTTAGAAACGAGAGTGTTGATGTGCAGCGAGACATGCGACAAAAAGACATGTTGACTGAGTCTTTTTCCCTTATGTTGTGATTTTGAAGGACACATGCAGAAACACAGAAAGGGAGGGCGAGGACAGGGATTTGCAGGGATTTATTTAGATTAATCGCCGGAGGAAAAAGAGAGCAGATTGTGTACACGCAGCAAGCAAAGCACATAGGGGGCTGCGGTGCTCAGACAGAGGCCTATCTCTGATCGGACTCATTTTAAAATAGCTAAGAGCACAAATGAAAGGACATAGATCAACAATAGGCTACTGTCTGGCTGCTAAATGCACGGTTGTAATTTGAATATCCAGTTTTTCATTTGGCCATTGATGGTTTTCTAACTTAAAATGGATGGTATGCTGGTGTTGAGTGATAAGACCTAAAAGTAAAGCTATATATAGGTAGGTCCCAAGCATGGAGACTGTTATTGGGTTAATTATCCGGCCCTTATGATGTGAAGCCACTCAAGTGTAAGCCAACCCTGCTAGCAAGAAATACCAGGTACGTGGTGGGACTTGCCAATAGAATTAAATACAGGTAAATACTTTCTCACATTTGGCCCTGAGTGCAGTACAGCCGGTCGTTACAGGGTCTGGGCCCCATGTCAGCATGCTGCTATGTAAGCAATCCCTTCCTTTCAGCTTTAGGTTCGGGTGCATTTGTAAGTGGGGTGACAGGGGTAATAAAACAATCTGAGGTAAACCTGTGGCCTACATTTGTATCAGTTCTGCAAATGATGAAACTGGTTATCATGCTTTCCATAATAATGGAATTATAACAACGGAGGCTACTGTAGCCTGTCCCTAATTAAAACTCCAAACACTGCCTTATCTGCTTTATCTATCTCTGGTTGTTAATTGTGTATTATAATATAAAGTATAATTCATTGATCTTCGTTTAAACACATTCGAGATGGAACTGTGGCACGTTCTACACACAGTGGATCAGATAGGGTTAACACACGTCTGCTCCGACTCTACTGGAACTGGAACAGTTACATCAACAGTCACACACACACAACCATTGCTACATTGTTGCGATGATGGAACGTTGGAACGTTCAGCGTTACAGTGTAACGTATGAGGCAACACCAGGAAAAGGAATGGAACGCAGAAACATAAGAAGTGTGAACTCATCTGAGAATCTCTAACAGGACAGAAAAATACATTACCGGTGTGACTGTTTCAGAATAAAAGCATACTTTCTGAAAAGAACTACATCACAAAAAAACCCACATTTGTAGGAAACACACAATCCTACAAAACACTCTTACATTCTGAGCAACATGTGGTATTAATGATTTGTACACGGATGAAGGGTTTGGTTTACTACACACACATTGTCTTCTGTTACAGTCCACGAAATATACTGAATGTTAGAACATTATTATAATCTGTACTTAAACAATATAATAACATTTAATATAACACATATGATGCCCGTAAATAAAACAAAGTAAATAAGATACAAGATTTAAATTAGTTTTAAGTACAATAAATATGTCTTTTTTTTGTTCTGAGGAGACAGCTAATGTAAGAGAGCCTTTCCTGTGACGTAACAAAACCGGAAACTCGTGTTGCCTGACTGCTGTTGTTGACACTGCGCACCCTTAGCAATAAGCTACCATTTGGTGGATGTTCGTGTTTTAAAGAACGTGCGTTAATTAGTCGATTGTGTCGTCATATTAATTTGGTCTTAATTTGCTGTTTTGTTGTCTGGTTGTCAGGTTAGACTCCGCTAACCCTGCTAACTTTGAGCCGTAGCTAACATAGCAGGCTAGCTGTTAAATGGAGGAAGTTAGCTAATTAGGACGCCATGGAAAGAAAATCGAAGTTCAGCCATTAGAAGTCAACTGTATACTTGTCACGTCAGGTTTTATTGTAGCTTGTTTTTGAAACTGGTTGGGACAACACTCAAAAGCAAGGTATAACGTTACTCTGTCGGCACTTTTAAATGGCGTGGAGCTAATCTTATCTGATGTTAATGGCTACTTAAGATAAACAAATGTTGCTTTAACTTCTTTGCCTCCAATCAGATGGCAGTGGAGCTGGATGTGTTCGTGGGAAACACCACTATCATGGATGAGGAGGTTTACCAGCTCTGGTTGGATGGATACACAGGTACCGATCACACCATGGATTTATGGCTCTCCACACAATGTGCTCCAGGGGACTGTGGACATAGGGTTAGATGCTCAGTAGGAGTCCTGGATGGTTGGAGTTATTTTACAAAGGTGCACACTAATGTATTGGTGTTTGGTTAAAAATATAATACATGAATAAAAGTAATGAAAAAGATGGGAAATTAGGAAAAATGAACCAATCTGGCAACATCACTCTTTGGTTGTGAGGGTTATAATAGACATTGAGTACCTTTTTTAAAGGGTTACAAGCCTAAAGTTTGGGATCTGCTAATGCACTAAATGTCCGACAGCAATGGAAAACACATAATTAAGCCAATAATGAGAACACCCATATTGCAGCATTTACATCCACATCCTGCACATTTGTAGACGCCAGTGTGACGTATGATGGGGAAGCAGTTATCTGCTGCTGTGTATTCACACCACACCAGCAGCTTTGCTAATTGTTATTACACATAACTTCATCCATACTTGGATCACCAAGCTTGTCTGACTTATCCAACAGTGAATGATGCAGTGAAGGTACGGATGGAAGGAGGAGTGATGGAGGAGTGTGAGGCAAGTGCAGATGTTCTGCTGAGTGACACCATGGACCAGTACAGGACTTTCCAGATGTGTGAACGTCTGCTGCACAGTCCAGCCAAACTAGCCAACCAGCTACTGTTCCAGATCCCACCTCATCGACAAGCCATCCTCATAGAGAGGTGGAGTAATGATGTTCTCATTAATTCTCCTTCACTTATCTGATGTGTTGTCAGTGTCTGATTTGAATGAATATTACACTTATCTCATTGTCAACATTTAATCAAGGAAATGTTTTTACTCTCTTTAGCCCCTTTTACACTCAACAAAAAACCCAATAACATCTGACTTTTGCCTCCAGTGAAAAAGGGTAACAATCCGCTTTCATTCCTGGGTCAAATAAGTCAGTGGTAGTCACAGGTATTTATTGGCTCCAGCTCTGATTGGCAGTGATGGAAACATAACACCTGGGTGGACGCTCTAATTTTCACCCCTCTTCTGGCGCGATATTATGACGTGCGTTGAATATCTAGATTATTTATGTTTTTTTTTACAGTCTATGGGAACAACGTGAAACAGCGATTTTTGTTTTTGTTATTATTGTGCAACACAGCAAGGTGAGGGAGCTTCTCCTTATTTGAGGAGAAAAGGAAATAAGGAAACAGGTCACTTGCACTTTCTCCAGCGTTGACACAGCGCTGTTAAGATAGGTCTGGCTATGCAAGACTAATGGCACTGTGAGGAACAGTACAATATAGAACAACATATCAAAAATGCTGTGAGTAAAAGAGGCATTGCTTGCAGCCCAGGGCAAGTAACAAATGCTGCTTTCTACTGTTTACTAACCCTGTTTTCTGG
>NW_023339785.1:12122031-12129212 GCF_004916995.1 Morone saxatilis | reverse complement strand
TATATGAGCTAATTTTGGTGTAAGAAGGGTAAAAGGTGTATTTCTCTTAACCAGGTTATTCTCCTCTCAAGGAAGATGTTACCACAGTGTGACATAGTAAATGACGATATGTTTCTACTCTTCCCATCGGTTTTTCCTTGTGTAGATACTATGCCTTTGATGATGTGTTCGTCAGAGAGGTCTTAGGAAAGAAACTCTCCAAAGGAACTAAGAAAGACTTGGACGATATCGGTGCCAAGACAGGTGTGACACTGAAGAGCTGCAGACGGCAGGTATGTACATTCTGAACACCACAATGATTCATCTGTATTATCAGTTTTAAAATGGTCAGTGGTCACTATTTAGTATTTTATGCTTTCTTTGCTCATTTCTGTTGTGAAATTGGTCCTACCTGACCTTCAGTTTGGCTATTGTTTACCATAGTTACTTTATATTTGTTTTGAGTTTCAGCAATAAACTGAATTTCTAACAGTTAGCATCTTTTATTGTGCAACATCTCTCTAGCAGTGGGTTCAGTTTATTAGTTGTGACGAGGCAGCTGCAGCTGAATGTCTGCAGAGTAAGCACTCTGGCAGGTTTTATACAAGTCGTGTTTTTTAGTACTTTAGTAAACCCTGAGTCATGTGTTTAATTTCAGTTTGACAACTTCAAACGTGTTTTCAAAGTTGTGGAAGAGCTGAAGGGACCCCTGGTGGAGAACATACGTCAGCATTTCCTTCTCTCTGATAAGCTTGCAAGGTAATCAGTGAGGAGAACAAAGTAGGCGCCTTCCTTCCTCAGGTTTATTTTCCAAAACATTGGTGTTACTTCATATCTGACTTATTGTAGGTTTTATGATGTATTACTACGTAGGTTTGTTTTGTTAACTAACATTAACAAAACAGCACCAGAAAAGATCAGTGTTCAGGATATTAAAAGTTCTATTTTACTGTCTTGTACTGTTTTCTTTGTTAGCTCTTATAATGCCTTCTTTGTTTGTTTTAGGGATTATGCTGCCATCGTTTTCTTTGCCAATAATCGCTTTGAGACGGGGAAAAGAAAGCTGCAATATCTTACTTTCCAGGACTTTGCTTTTTGTGCTGGGCAGCTTATCAACAACTGGACCGTTGGTGCCGTTGGTGAGCCACTATTCTTATTTCCTTTGGCGGATTCCTGCCATTTTTATCTGAGACGTAAGAGACATACACAGCATTTAAATCAGTTATGTAACCGATTGATTAATCAACTGGAATTATTATGTTAATGTCTAGTTGGATGTTTACAGAGTGACAAAATATTTGTGTTTAATCCAAGAAGAACATTTATTATATAGAGATAACTATATATATATATATATATATAGAAACTGTGAGGCTGAATATAAAAAGGGCATAAAAAAAATGTCTTGCCATAGGAACAAGAGGTGTTCTGTTTATGGTTGGTTGTTATGAATAAGAACAGTCAGAGCCTCCTTCAGTGAGACTTACTGACCACCAGAGGTCCTTCAGGTTTTGCAGATCCTCATTAAAATGAAGATGAATGTTAAATTTGTCACCAATTAGAAAATTATAAGTTAAAAATGTTAATTGGGTTAGAATTTGAGTAATGCCATAATAACTGAATAATTGTAAGAAAAAGAATAATCAGTGATAATAGTAATAAGAAAAAACATCCTTTAAACTGATTTGTCTGAGTTTTCTTTGTAGATAATATGGTGGAAGACATGGACGTGGATCTTGATAAAGAGTTTTTACAAGAGCTGAAAGAGCTGAAGATTTTAATCACTGACAAAGATCTGCTGGATCAACACAAAAGGTAACAGAAACACAGTGAAACATACACATTTTTTGCTGATTACCGAAAAACAGACTGGATTTTAATTATAATTTCATCCACACATCTCTTTTATAACTTATCTTTTCCCATTCTCTTCTTTTGGTTCAGTCTGGTCTGCACAGCTCTCAGAGGAAAGACTAAAGCTTTTAATGAGATGGAGGCTAATTTCAAGGTGAGAAACATTTTTTGTAATATCCTAAATGTAATCAGTCAGTAACTTCTACAATGGAAGGAAATAGAAGTTTTAAAATGTATTCAAATTTCTTTTTTTAGAATCTTTCCCGAGGCCTCATTAATATCGCTGCAAAGTTAACCAACACAAAAGATGTCAGAGATTTCTTCATTGATCTTGTGGAAAAGGTTTGTACTTTTTATAAAAGTGTTTTAAGGAAAGACAAAGCATTCAGCCAGTTTTTCTGAAGCCAACTTTGGAGTCTGCCTTTGAGACGGTGTGATGTAACGTCTCCTCCCCTCCTTTTTCTCCCCTAGTTTATTGAGCCGTGTCGTTCGGACAGATGGACAGCAGCGGATATGAAACTCTACCTCACTCACTACACCAACTCTGCACACATACTTGACACATTCAAGTGAGTTAATGTGCTTTTATTCTGCAAAGCTTATCAGGTAAAGCGTATCACCAACTCTGCTTAGGTTATCAGAGGCCATCCGGGGGCAACCCATGCTAAAAATACAGTCATGGGAAAACTTACCAGTAATTGAATAATGATATACACTCTGGCAGTCATTAAATGCTGCTCGAGCATGAAGTCATATGTTAAAATCCTCTCTAATATTGACGTCTCTGTTCTACCAGTGGGTGTCACCCTATCTCGCCCCGATTTCTTAAACTGTAGTTACCTTGTTTCTCATGCAAACACTCTGGAATGTAGTTAAGGGTTTACACAGCCCTGCACCACTACATGCTTAACAAAGAGATATTCATAAAAAGAAACATAGACACCCCACCTTATTACACTCAGTGGACAAAGATTGCCTCATTTACTCTCTTCACCCAGATTTCACAATAACGGTTTGTTATAAGACTTACAGTACATCTTTGCTCCATTCACTTACAGTTTGTTCTCTTTCTGTTTTCTGACCCTCAGACATCAGGTTGTGTGGGACAGATACATGGGCGTCATCAAAAGCTGTATCTTCAAAATGTATCACGACTGAAGTGTTTTCTTTGCGGCTTGCCCCTCTCTCTCTACCCCCGGCCCTTCCCTCGGTTTGTTTTCTGTCTGTTCCCCCCGCTGAAGCCGTTATCTTAGCCCCTCGGTTTGTGCTTTCTGTGTTTTGTTTCGTCAGCGGCGATGAATTCTGCTTCTCAAGCCCCATTATCGCTTTCAGCCTCCCTGTTTGCACTTCTAGTTGTCCTCGCAGTGTCTGTAAATTTGGTTTGTAAATAAAATGAACACATTTACATCAATTCTGTTTTATGTTATCGTTTTATCTGCTGTGTTATATGGGAGAGATGTTATCATTAACCCGTTCCAGAGACAAGATTTACTGATCTTTAGAGCACTCGATGGAGATTAGAGACAGCGAGAAAGGAGATATAAATACTTACTGCTAAAGTGAAGATGGCACATTTGTAAAGCCCTGCTTCAGCAGTCTGCACTTAGTATAGAGCATAAACTGTGTTAGTGTTTAGATGTTAAATATCGCCAGCAGATTACATGTGTCATGAATTGAGACCTCTTCCAGTGTGTGTGGGGTGTCTGTGTGTGGTCATGGCAATAAGGGACCAACCAGGGGGGGCACAGTTGGTCCAGCTAGGGGGTTGTCAGTGTGACTTTTAACAACATCCCCCGTAATGACAGCTGCCATGTCTGCCACCCCCCGGAAAGACAGGGCAGATAAACAATCTGAGGCTAAGAAAAGGTGTTTGAACCAAAAGATTCAAAAGGAAATTTACTTCGAAAAAACATGAGAAAATACAGTAATTGCTCCTGTAATTTAAAACAATAGCATGATTGCGCTCTAAAAATATGAAGATTAGTGTGTCTACTAAAGAATATTTGGTTGTAAACTTTAGTACAGGCAATCATTTTGTAATGGTGTTATATTTCTTACAGTATCTTGGAATGAAGCCTGCAATTATAGTAATGTGGCTGCTGCTCGTTTAATTTTGAAGGGGCTTTTATTTAGTGAGAGGAGCAAGGGTGACCTCAAAGTTTGACACTAAGTTGAGTCAGACTTGAACTAACGTAGACTAACGTGCGTTAAGCAATATCTTATCCAGTTTGCAACATAACAGACTACAAATTTTGCAACAAAAAAGCTGGAAATGATTCCACGTGGAATAATGGATTAGTCATGCACAAACAAGAGCAAAGTTGGTGTATCGGTCAAGAATAATGAGTTGAATAATGAAAAAGGTTCATTTTTCTGTATTTTATCCCAGAAAAACGCCACCACTTTATTCTGCAGAATAAGATGACACATTTTCCAAACAAGTCTCCACACTCTCTCCCTCTCGGTCTTCCACTCTCTAATTTTTGTCCACATTCCATTAACTTCTCTTTCCCTGGCTATAAATATCCTGCATGTCAGATTGGACGAGAGCGAGGGCTTTAGTCGCTTTATGGAAAAAAAAAGGAAAAAAGATGGGGGAGGTAAGTATAGATAGATGGGGGGTAAATGGGAAAAGGGAGGGAGGAAAGGGTGGGAGAGCTTGGGGCTTTTGTGGGGTTAGTTTAAATGAAACCAGGTGTGTTGTGGGACCAGCAAGAGGGGGCATTTTGTAAGAAGATGGGGAGGGGGAGGGGGGGCAAGTGTGTGAATCTGTGAGTTGTTGTTCCGCCTGCGATTTGGACGGATTTGGAATTTTGGTATTTGGGCCGCAGACCAGGAATTTGCATCCTGGGGGGTCAGGGAGAGGGGGTTCGTAGAGTGGAGGATGGCAGTGCAGGGGGCCAAGGGGAGGGAAGGGGGGGGGGTAAGAATGGGCTGTCCCTCTCTCCTCCCTCTCTCTCTCTACTCTCCGTCTCTTGCTCTCTCCCTCCCACCCTTTGCATGTGTTCAGCTGCTCCAGCTGTCGGTCTCCCCACTCACTCTCTCAGGGTCATACAGGCAGGAGTTTAAGGGACTACTTCTGTACGCCAGCTCAGCCGGGACGACCGCAGCCAGCAGAAGGACACACTGGTCAGAGGGAGGCGCAGACACAGAAGACCCATTCGAAAAGATTCATCTGTGAGTTTTTCGTCTGTTTCTCTAATGTCTGATATCCATGTTATAAGATATTTGTGTCAAATAGAGAACTGGTGGATGACTTATTATGTTTACAAGACTTTTTAAGGATGAATAATCGAGGTGAGATGTGCCACTTACACTCTTTTCTGGTACAGGCCATACACGTCACAGCTGCACCACTGCTCTGCTCTGCTCTCCCAGCTACACTTGGCTCCTTACGAGAGCCAAGATAACGTGGCCCACGGTCTGTCTAGTTTGCTTCTTGGCTCTGTGTTTCAGAGACTGTAATAGGGGGGTAGACAGGAAGAGAGGCAATGACTCATAGGGCATGTTTTATTGTACAGTATGTTGCAAAATTCTTCCACCTCATCCAGATTGTCCAACGTTTAAAGTCAGTGTCACAATCTTGGTGTGGTCACTCGAGGGGGAAACTAAAGGAAAACAATCTGTGGGAAGTTCTAAGTAAGAGAAGCAGGTGGCAGCTACAGGAACATATACACACAAAACACTCTTAGAAACCTCTCGTTGCTGCCTTACAAATATTTGACAGCGTATTTAATCACTGTTTATACAGTATAATCTTAATAGCTAACATGTGACAGCTCCACCGTCACTGTAATGACTCAGGTGGGATTATAAGAGCAACAGGAAGCAGTGCTGTTCCCCTGAGAGCCGCCCATCATCTTGTGCCACACTATGCATACTATAATATATCACAGCCCTTAAACACCCTTTACACAGGGAGGCAGAGCAGCATCACCACTGGGAGAACAGCTCAGGAGGGACTTGGTACAGTTACACAGTGTGAATTCCTCCTGAAGGCCACAATCCATCACTGACTGTGGAGTTTCCCCGAGCAGGAGTTGTGTGAGCTGCTGCTGTGTGTGAGACTGACCCCCTAGTTGTGGATTTGCAGGTTCACTGCTACAACAGTACCAGAGCTCAGCTGGAGCTCCCTGGGCCACCGTGTTCTCAGGCTGCTATGCACAACCGAGCAGAACAACACAAAGCTCACTATGTATACACTACAACACATGACTAGCAGTTTACACTCTGTGCGTGTGTGTGTGGTCCAACTGTGTTTTTTTCCTGGTCCCCATGTGGTCATTTTTATAATCCACCTGACATTTTGCGTGTTAAATTGTGCTGACTATGTGAATTTAAAAAATGGGTCAGCCTGCTGTTACTGAAGTCCCAAATGGTACTTTTTTTAAATCCTGAGAGGTATTGTTAATATTATACACAACATGTGTTACAGCAGTAATATTTTGAGGTTTTGTCTTGGAATGATTGATTAATCTGATTAAAAATTATTTTATCCATGAATTATTTAATCTAATAAATGTCAAAATAGTAAAAATGTCTTGTTTTGTCTGACCAACTAAAAGATATTTCATTTGCTAACATATATGATAAGGAAAAGCAGCAAATCTTCCCTATCTATGAAGCTTGAACTACATTTAGTTCAGAATTCAGAATGATTAATCAAAATAGTTACTGATTATCTTTCATAGCGATGTGGTGTTACAGTCAACCTGTCAGTGGTAGTCAAAACCCAGACGATGACTTCTTGCACTTGGGCCACGTGTTCTGACATCCTCCTACACAATGAGGAGAGATGATGGGTTAGGGGAGCAGTGGCTGGAGGTTTGGCACCAGCTATCCTCTTATGTGAATCCATGGGGGGTTTCCCAGAACCTGATACTCTGGGAACCACTGCCGTGGCAGGGCATCCCAGCTGGGAACTGGCGCCCACATCCTTGCCACTGGCATTCCAGAGGTCCACCGCCACTTGATCTCCAGCAGTAGCAGGGCAACACCCATGCATCCCCACTGCCCACACTCAGTAGCCAGCGAGTGACTGGACCCCGGACTGATGGTCAGTTTGTTTTTGGGTGGTTTTGATTCGCATTCTTGCTGGTTGTAAGTGGCTGCTGGGCCAATTCGGAGAGGTCACGTACTGCGGCCGTCTGATTGCTTAGTGGTATGTATTACCGTCTGTGCTTACGGGGTTAAGGCACGTTTTGCTGCTTTTCACCACACAAAGGTCACAAATCACCTGTGATGTCATCCATCAAGTATTTGAGGGTGTCCACGTCAGCCTGTGGCCTTCTGTTTGTCTCAACATGAAATAAAACAATAAGCAATGCCTGCAAATGGCCTCTGGAGTT
>NW_023339785.1:12117733-12122010 GCF_004916995.1 Morone saxatilis | reverse complement strand
TGTGTGTGTGTCCATGCACGTAGACAGGCAGTGATTATAACTTTCATGTATTTTAACTGGAACTCACTGACTTTGCACATGACTTAGATTTTCTTTTTAATTCCTCGAACCAGCCTGCCTTTGCTCAGTTTTTGGTCTGTGGGAGCTGGAATAGGTGATTTGTTTATGTTTAGAGTCAGCTTAAACACTTATAGCTTCCCCCCAGGAACATTAACTGAAGGATCATTGTGTCTCTGCTGGGAGAAAAGCCCAGTCCACCAGAATACTCAGCAAACATAATTCACTATAAATCTACCTCAAAAATACACAACACTGAACAGAACATGGTAGAAAAGACCAGTGGGGGGAGAAGTACTTAGATCCTTTGTTTAAGTAAAGGTAGCAGTACTACAGTGTAAAAATACTACAGTCCCAAATTCTACTTGAGAAAAAGTGCAGTAAAAATACTCTTTATGCCTAATGGCCTCTTTTACACTGTTAATATGTGCTTTACTTTTATTTTAGGTCTAGTAGGTGGCTCAGGCAGTATGCTTAGATTGGTTAATTTGGTTGCTCAATAGGCATGCGCATCATTTAACAGGATTACTGGGCTTCCATAGGAAAATGTAGTGAAGTAGAAGTATAAAGTACCTTAAAATGTACTTAGTTTCTTTCCACCACTGACAAAGACCAACATAGCATCCCCACAGGAGATTCTTTGTCACAGAGACAAATGAACTTTATTAGATTATCTCAGAAACTGAGGCAGCTGAGCAGGAGATGCTGTAAAATATACAAGTAATAGCCAGGATTTATGTCAGATGCTGCTCTGATACACAGTAAACCGAACCTCTGGAGGCAGCCCTCAGCGAGACTATCATTCCAGTGAGTTGTAGTCTGCCAGTCTGCAGACACACAGGGCTTTCTGTGAGCAGCTAATATGAAAGTATTTCTGTGATGTTGACTTTGTTATTTTCAGCCGAAGGATGGAGTACGTCACAATGTTTATGTTTTTACCTGGCAGAGTGATTCATTCCATTTATTCCTGCTGCGTTCAAGGGAAACTGTTTGGTTGACAAACAGTGAACCAAGTCCAAGAAGCTAACTGTTTGTGTTCTGACTGACTACTTAAAAATTGGCATCAGCACTTTTGCTTCGAGTTGATTTATCTATTTCAGCTGTGGGAACGGCTTCCAGCACCAGTGTGTTTTGAGACTGAATTGAACCATTTTGTGAGTTTCTAATAATGCCTTTTTATGTCCTCTCTCTCTCTCTCTCTCTCTTTCTCTTTCTCTTTCTCTCTCTGAAATACAGATATCACTTCTTGGCTGCCCTGTACATCACAAAGTCTGCGGCCTCTCTCATCTTTAAAGCAGCACTACCTGTCTGATAGCTGTGTGTGTGCGTGCGTGCGTGTGTGTGTGCATGTTTTGTGTGTGTTCCTGTCCCGTCTCCCACAAATTAGTGCATTAGTATGCAGGGTGCTTGTGTGTCAATCTTGTGCGTGTGCATATGTGTGTCTGTGCTCCTCCGCAGTGCTATTTCACAGCCGCCTACAGAAAGTGACACCTACACGGTAAGGATGGATGAATCTCTCCCTCCTCCTCTTCTCTTCTCCTCTCTTCCTCCTTCCTTTTTCTTTGCATCTCCTCTTTCTTTCTTCCATATTATATATATATCACACACCTCTCAGTTGATGTTACTTCTTTTTTGTGTGTGGAACTTTTGGCCTCAAATCCTTCACTTCTCTCTATTTCTTCTTTCCTCATCTTCTCGTTTAATATTCCACAGCAGTCTTCCCTTTTCCAACATTTTATAGCAGTCATAGCTGGGGGTAATTTTAGGTATAATTCCATGTTTTTTTAGGCCACACTTTTTCTTTCCATGCCGCTCACAGAAATATTTTTTTTCCAGAATGATAATGGCCCTTTTTCCAAACATTGGCCTTAATTCTTTGTTTTTGATGTGACACTTGGCTTAAAGAGAGTAGTTAAAAATGTCACAAATCCTTTAACAGCAGCCGACTTCTTTTTTTGGCCCAGCACTCTTACATGAATACAGAGGAAACAAGTCTCTCTATCCTCTGCTTCCTTTTTGCATGTCCCACTACTGGGGATTTATTATGTATTATGAATATATTATGCAACTACTTGGCTCACGGGGACTGTTCACATCTTTCTTTCCATCACTTTCTCACATTTTCTTTCTCCCTCTGCTGCTCTTTATAGGAATGCACAGATGGGTATCATTGGGACCCTCAGACTGAGCACTGCAAAGGTAATTTCATTTATTCCACCTAACCATCTAACTCTTATGTACAGTAACAGTTTTGATCATGCTGTTGCTCTCCTGTTGCTGATTTGGTCCTAATTACGTTCTCTGTATCTTCCATCAGACATAAACGAGTGTGAGACCATTCCAGATGCCTGCAAAGGGGAAATGAAGTGCTTCAACCACTATGGAGGATACCTCTGCCTTCCTCGCTCTGCGTCAGTCATCCCAGCCCCAGAGCCCCCTATCACGCCCGCTGTGACCAACCCCTGTCCTCCGGGATACGAGCCGCAGGGAGACAGCTGTGTGGGTGGGTGTCTGGTTTGTAGGTCTGGGGGGCTTGAGGTGGACAGGTGGCCACAGGATGAGTGATCATTAGGCATGTTTGTGTGTGTGAGTAATTGCGTAAATTTATTGTCAGCGGCCACAGATTGTGAGGGACAGGTGGCTGTAGCAGGTGTTGGGACTGGAGGCAGCATGTTGGTGCAATCTGTGTGGGTGTGAGTGAGTATAGTCCACGGGGGGCAGACAGACAGTGTAGGAATTTGGACAATTTCACACGAGAACAGCTGCTGTGTTTTAAGAACCGGACTTGCAGCGAGAAACCTACTCGTGCTGGAGGGCGGCGAGGTGTTCATCAGCCTGCATGAGACAGCAAACATGATTCAACATGATGTGATATTTTCAGCTGTTGGGTGCAAATGAGGGGAATAGAGTCGCCATCGTCTGCCCTCCAACAGTCGCACTGTATCTTCCTGTCATGCTGAATGATGATGCGTTTGCTCACAATAGCCACAGTTTGACATGTGTGTTCTTGTTTCACTTCACCCAAAAACGCAGACATCGATGAGTGTGAGCGAGATGAACATGACTGCCAGCCCAGCCAGCAGTGTATCAACGCACTGGGAGCCTACACCTGTCAGTGTCCGGATGGTTATCGCAAGGTTGGCACAGAGTGTATTGGTGAGATAATTTATTCTTTAACTAGTGTAGCTAAGCAGGCTTAAATATGTCAACTCAGAGCGATGCTTTGCCACATGGCCCGGGGTGAAGTTGGATAGTGATCTTAATAGCCAGTAGGAAATGTGAATATCCCTCTTCTGACTCTGTTTCTCTCTCTCAGACATCGATGAGTGCAGGTACAGGTACTGCCAACATCGCTGTGTCAATGTTCCCGGTTCCTTCTCTTGTCAGTGTGAACCTGGTTTCCAGCTGGCAGGAAACAACCGCTCTTGCATCGGTGAGTGACGCCCTCTGCAGCTGATTATGAGATTTAATTATCGCAGCTACGGCCTCTGAAATCAGACAGAAACTCAGCACATTGTACTGATAGCTTCCAATCAATGTTGATCTTACTGATTTCTTTGCTATTGTCAAGTGCCTGACAAAAATTAAAGCCTTTAAAAACATCTTTTACACATTAGTCTGTTTACAGCTCTGGGGGAAAACTACTGCATATGTGAGTCAGTTGTAAAAAGCCTTTTGTGGCTCCAGAGGAAGCTGCGTGGAGTCTAATAAATTGCCTCAAGTGATGTCACTTGACTAATTCAGACTAAACTTTCAGTGGTTGAGTTGCATTGTTGGTAATTTAGGTGCCAGGTTTTGACAAGGAAGAAAGCAGTAGTGTTGTGTAGGTCTAAAAAAAGACATATAGCTCGGGTTCTGCTGGATCGATTTTGAATCCCTTAAAACTGATGGTACCAAGTCATGTGTTTATCGCATGAACAAAAATGATGAAATACAACCACACATACAATGAGGTACAGAGGTAACAGTTAAAGTTAACATTTAATAAAAAGAAAAAAAAACACAACGCCACAACTGCCACTACATATTGATTCAATAAATTCTAGTTGGTGCACCTAACATGACCTTTTCCCAATGCAGCCTGCCTCACTTTAAACCAGCAGTAAAAAAAATATCTCTCATGTGAAGAAACTAAAACAGTTTCAACTTTGGCAGAAAACTGTGTTCCCATGTTGAACCCCTTCACTTACAGCAACAAGCTGATTGAGAAAATCTGTTTT
>NW_023339785.1:12109704-12117633 GCF_004916995.1 Morone saxatilis | reverse complement strand
TACCTTACCTTACCTTAGAATAAGCCGCTTTTATTTACAGATGCTGCGGGTCCTCTTCTATAGAGCCCATATTGAACTGCAATGTTTCTACAGTAGCTCAGAATGGACAAACCAAACACTGGCTTTAGCTATGGCCTTTTAAATTTTTTGCGAGTTTTTTAGTTTCTCTTACAAGCTTGGAAGGCGAACAGTATTCAGTTGGTTTCAATCCTACACAATGGTCCTTTTAATTTCACACTATAAAATCTGTCTTTCCTCCTTTCAGATGTGAATGAATGTGACATGGGTGCCCCCTGCTCTCAGAGGTGTTACAACACGTACGGCACCTTCCTGTGTCGCTGCGACCAGGGCTATGAGCTGGGGCCTGATGGCTTTGCTTGTAACGGTAAGAGTCCCACTCTGTCTGTAAAGAGTAATAGTGTAAGCTCTCCTTTACTGTGATGCCAGTCTGCTCTGTTTTCTGTTCCTGTTCTCCCTTTAATTGGCGCTATTAATAAAACCTGAACTTTTAACTTAATAGACATTGATGAGTGCAGCTACTCTAGTTACCTGTGCCAGTACCAGTGTGTCAACGAACCAGGGAAGTTCTCCTGTGTGTGCCCAGAAGGATACCAGCTGCAAGGCACCAGACTATGCCAGGGTAAGCACACCCGCCTCCATTTCCTCCCAAAACGAACACCTACCTCTGTGCTTTCAGAGTCACAAATGCTGCTCTGAGTCAATACTTATTCATTCTTTGGCAGCAGCTCTATTCTTGTCCTGTTGCTGTTCGATTGAACATCATGAGCTGTTTCTCTTCTGCAGATATAAATGAATGTGAAACAGGTGAACACCAGTGTACCGACACACAGACCTGTGTGAATATCCACGGACGATACCTGTGTGTGGACGCAAACCGGTGCCAAGACCCTTATGTACAAGTGTCTGACAAGTGAGTGACACCTCATGAAAGCTTGTGTGTGTTCATACACAAACACACACTTTCACACACCTTTTCCCAATTACTAAACTATGTGCTGGCCATCAGCTGAGAATATAATCAGCCCCTGTATTGAGTATGGCTCAAAGTGCAAGATTACCCCAATTACTTTTTCCACATATGAGTCCAACTTGCAACCTTTTCTTTTGAGCATGCTCCAGTGCAATAAGAAAACTATTACAGACTGAACAAGTGTTGGATTGGTAACAGGTGTGGGTCACTATTAACATATCCCAGATGATTTAGTAATATAAAATGTGTTTTAGAAAAACATGAGGGGAAAAAATGGCTACTGTTCAATATTTATTTAAAATTTAGGAGAACTCTAAGTCATATTACTCCCTCTGCTGGCTGATTTATGAACTACTCTTAATGTTTTTCCCAAACATTACTACAATTTCCTGTGTGCCTCTCAATGTGGACACTCACCCTTACTTTACTCCTTTGTGTGTGTGTCCAGCCGCTGTGTGTGTCCCGTCAACAAGCCTGTCTGTCGAGATCTGCCTTTCTCCATCGTCCACCGCTACATGAGCATCACCTCCGAGCGCTCTGTCCCCTCCGACATCTTCCAGATTCAGGCCACCAGCGTCTCTCCAGGGGCTTACAACACCTTCCGCATCCGCTCTGGTGACGAAAACGGAGACTTCTACATCAGGGTGAGTACTGTTACAGAGCATGGAGAGCTGACAAAACCTTGTGAAGAGACCAAGACCTTGTGAAGTTCCCTGATTACAAGAAACAGTTCTGTCACCCACCACATTCATTCATTCATTCATATAAGTGCACCTTAACAAATTAATTCCTGATATAATGGACAGATATATTGACATCACTGAATGTGGTGGGTCAGACTGATTTATGAGTGTCAGGAGAGCTTCAGTGTCACAAGTTGCTGTAGATGTTGTTGCATGTACTGGTAGGTTGGTTATTGTTACATCTGAGCCAAGTTGAACAAGCTGTTTCCCATCTTTTTGCTAACTTAATCTAACTTCTGTTCATAGCTGTATATGAACTTCACACAGAAGTTGTATCTCTGCTGTATAAATGTACTCAGTAATGTTTGTTTGATCTTCTCCAGCAAATCAATAATATCAGTGCCATGCTGGTCCTGGCCCGCGCTGTGTCGGGGCCCAGAGAGTACACGTTGGACCTGGAGATGGTGTCAGTTAACCCTCTGCTCAGCTACCAGGGCAGCTACCAGACCAGCTCCGCCCTCAGACTCTCCATCTATGTCGGGCCGTACACCTTTTAAAGAAGTGGAGAGAGAGAGAGAGAGAGAGAGCTGGGAAGAAACACAGATGCAAAAAAGGAAAATGAAGCTGTAAAACAAAAGTGGTCGATGCAGTTCAACCAGTCACTGTGATGTTACAATCTTAGCATTTCGTAATTAGTCGTCCAAAGAAAGCCACACATTTCTGTCAGCCCACTGTATTACTTGTAAGAAAATACATACAGTATACATATACAATAGTGGTTCATAGATAAATTACAGCCTTAAAACAATTAGTCCAGTCAATTTAGTTCCCTTGTGTTTCATGTGTTTCCTGTTTCTTATCATGTTTACTGTTATTTTGTACTCAGCACCTATCTGACAGCATCATTCTGTGGTCGATGTCTATAAAAAAAGGGATTTTACTCTGAAGATTTCTTTTCTTCACATCTGTTCAGGGTGATAACAAGTCTGTGTGGCATATTTTCTGTCTGCCTTCATGTGCAATGATTCATGCTCAGCGTCACTAGATTAATCTGTTTTCACCAGTTTACATCCTTATCTTCGGTTCTGCTCTGTTTGTCACTTTATTCTTTTGGCCCTGTTTCCTGTTGACAGACGTGATTCAGTAACCACTCAGATCAGACCTCAGCATCCATGCTCCTCCTTTACCCTCCACTGTCCATTCCTATGTTCAAGCTCTCCATCACTGCTTTATTATTGGTTTGTCACATTGCGGATTTTGTTGTACTTTTTTTTTTTGTCTAAGATTTAAACCCAAATAAAACAATATACCTTTACATGTTTGTGTCACAGTGAAAATTATTACAGTTTCATTCTTATGGGCAACATACATCCATCCATCTGGACCCTTTATATTAATGTTCGTTAGAGCTGAAATAATTAGCTGATTAATGGACATGAAATTCATTTTCAAACAAAAATGCAGAAGAATTTGCTGTTTTTCTCTGTTTTATATCAATATAAACTGTATATCTTTGTGTTTTAGACTGTTATCGCCTTAAGAAAGCTTTGTGAGAACATCACCTCCGGCTCTGGGACATTGCTATAGACATGGTCTGCTCAGTTGTCCAAACATCAGTGTTTGTCTAGTTCCACTAGTTTATTATTTCCCTTTGTTACCTAAGAAACAAGTGGTTGCAACATGAAGTCGTGTTTAAGAGAAGAGGCAAGTCTACAGGGTAACTGGTGTTTGGTTTAGTTCCAGCATCCCAGAACCACCCCCCTCTTTATCTGCACCCACACACTCAACAACGCAGCCCTCCCTACGTAGCAAAATATATTTGCTTCTTTCTGTATCATTATCGGCCAACATCATCATGATTTCTATCCTAAAACACTTTCCATGGCAGGAATCTCTCACCTAAACCTATCATATCAGTTACATACAAAACAGACACAAAGATCATTTTGATTTCTCTCTTCTTCACTAATAAATGTTTTATTTCTGCTTTTCTACTGTTTTTATATCAGGAAGAAGCTGATTAAATCTTGTAACATCCAGCAGCAAGACTGAAGCTCTGCGGCCTTCTGTTCTATTTTTACCATCACAGCACTTCACTTGTGTGCTAACTGATTCTCCTGACCCACAAAAAAAACTAAGGAAAAAGAGAGAGAGGGAGAAAAAGAGAGAGGGGAAAGCCCTTATTTCACAGTCCACTGCTGTTTGCTCCGCCCAGTCCTACACACAAACACACCACACACACCTCCCATCTGTCCTCACTGGGGGGTGATGACTCACACACACAGCCCTGTTTTATGTAATCGGAGACGGTGTTCAGCCACCAGGAGGCAGCAGATCACACAGATCTCCTCTCACAGCAGCAGTCCAGGAATAGCATCAACCTGAGGAGAGAGTGTTGGTTTTATAACCTAATTGACTAGTGAGCCTACATTTTTCTCCCGTTTTCCATGAACTCATATACCTGTGGGAGGAAAAAGTGATGGCAACTTTTTCTACTTTTCACAAACAGTGTACAATACAGCATACTATTTCTCTGCTCTGAAATATGTTTTAGCATAGACTTTTCTTGCATAACTTGGCATCATGTGATGATGGAGAACAAAGATGACGGAGCCTGGTGATGGTGTTAAAGAGTGCACTAGGGTAGGAGGTGTGTGTGTGTGTGTGTTCACATTCGGGGAGGGAAGTGGTCCCCTGGAATTTCCTGTTGGCATTCGGAGAGAAAGAAAACCAGACTGAAGGAGGATGACACCGTCCTGGATAGATTACTGAATGGACCTACTGGGCACAGGCTTAAGGGCCCAAAGGTCTCCACCTGCTAAATGTTACTTAAAGGCACACAAACAGATGCAAAAATGACCGTAAAGAGACGCAAAATGACCACAAAGGGATGCAACATGACTAAAAATAAATGCAAAACAAACTGAATGATTCACAAAATGACATGAAAAATAGGCACAAACGAACCAGAATGAGACGCAATTGGCTAAAAAAGATGCAAAATGACTAAAAATAAACGCAAAACAAAAAGACTGATTCACAAAATGACTAAAAATAGACGCAAACAGACCACAAACAAATGCAAAATGACTAAAAATAAACAAAAAACTACTAAATATAGACGTAAGACACTAGAGTTTGTAGTAATTTTGTGTACGTTTCAGTCTGTGTGTCTTGCTGGTTTATAGGAGGGGTGGGGGGGCTTTTACAATGTCTGTGCCCAGGTACCCATTGTCTCATGATCCGTCCATGGACTTTGCATTAGCACAGTGGGCACAGAGGAGAGTGTGTGTGTTTGTAAGAGTGTGTGAATGTAGTAATGTAATCTGCATGCTTCTGCTTGTCAGTGTTTGTGTGTGTGCATTTTGTGTGGGTGTTTACATAGGAGAGCATGTGTTTGAGAGTGGCATTGCCCACACAGACGAGTGGGAGGAGTGTTTTGGGTGGCAGAGGGGAGTGCTGGAGCGCCTGGGCCTCATTTTTTTTTGGCACCTTTGGTCTGGTATGATCTAATTTCTGGGCAAGCCGTGCCCTGTAGGCCGCAGTGGGGGATGGCGTGGGACCGGAAGTGGAGAAGCGAAAGGCCCATACGGGGCAGAGTGCACACACTAGTAGTACGATGGAACAAACCTGGTGAACAGAAAAGAAACCTTTCCATGTTATACAATCCTGTCCCTCAGCCATGAAGGAGGAGCAATCTGTCCCCCAGGTCTAACGCTTTGATCTCCTCCTATTGCATTACAAAAAGCTCTCGAAAACCTCCCCCCTCCACTACACCACAATGCAGGTATTATATTTATGAATGAAAGAGCGAGGTGGAGTGTCATTTCCCTCCACCCACAACCCCAGAGCACTGAGATTAATTCATTAACGAAAAGAGCGGGCAGTGGAATCTGTAGGACATCAAAAACAGGCTGCACAATACAAAGAGGTCCGATGATTAGGGAGTGTAAATTAGTGAGGGCATGAGACAGGAAATGGCTCTCTCTTTGCATACAGCATATAGATATATAGAGAGAGGGTGATCAGAGGGGACGGACAATTACACAATACTACATAAACAATCACATCAGTGACTAATACAAAAAACAAGACAACCAACAACCCTGATACATCTGAGACTGTATCCAGTGCCTGCTGGCCTTTACAGACCTGTTGTTACATTCAATTTGTTCCAAACTCAAATGTTTTCCATGAAAAGACATATAAAGATACTGAACTTTTGGTCGTGATATTCTCTTGTACAGTGATTCCCAACTACAGAAGCAACTTCTGCAGTTTCCTGAGTAGATCAGCTAATTTGGAAAAATGTAAATTTGGTACAGAAAAATGTGTCCATATGTCCACATATTTGTGTTTAAGAGGAAAATAAACAAAGCAAAGTGGTGCAAAGGTGATCTTTAGTATATTTATTGTCTCAATAAGCAATAAACCACCACTTACAACAGACTAACACGCTTTCAAACAGAGAGTCAAAATAGATACAAAAGTGATGGATAAATACAACATTACAACTGGTTAAACAACCAGTTTCTTTCTCTCCACGTAATAAAAAAAGAAGAAGGGATTATACCAAACACAACAATTCCAGGATCACAATGACAAAATTATTATTTTTTTAAATACTGTAACAAAATCCACTTTTATAGATTTAATTGATTAATTAATAATCATTTGAAATGAACACATTTGAAATACAGCTGGTTGTTGTTGAAAGGCTACTTGAGCTCATCTGACATCAGACAAAACAAAAAAAGGTTGGGTACCAATGATCCAGGAAACCAACCTGATGATGACGTTTGATTAAAGGTTACAATTCATCCAGAGCAGAGCAAGAATAAATGTTTATGTCAATCCATCCAACAGGCTGTTGTTGAGACATCTTACTCAAAACCATGAATGTGAGGAAAAGTCAGGGACCTACAGATTTATCTTCTGGGGACCATGAATGTTGCTACAAATGGTACACATGTTAATAGTTAAATAAAACAGAAGGCATTGGCATTTAAATGTACCAGGACATAATGAGCCCTGATTGGATTTTCTATTATTTAGAAATAAATCCTTTGGGATTTTCTTCTTCTTTTTAATATTGTTAATATTTAACATTCAGTCAGACCACAAGTGACCTCCGCATATCACACAGGAGCTTACATGAGATACACTCGCTAAATCCCCCCCGCAATACAACAGGAGTCATTTCTTGTTAGCTCTGGAAATAATTAGCTTATCAGTCTGGTCCAATTACAGGTTCAATTGCTGGGCATGTTCATTACCTCGGGTCAGTGTAATCTCCTACCAACACCCTGGGAATTTAGTGCCGGTACCGCAGCAAGCAGGATATTGGATCACATGTCAGTGATTAACAACAGTGTAATTAAAAATATGACAGTGCAGGTTTCTGAGAGGATGACTGCACATACAACATGTGATCTGTTCCCCATGTGGAGATTCAGGTACAAACAAAAAGCACTCGGACAACATGTTTATCCATCTTTGTCTTTCGAACAAACAAAACTTGAGCTGACATGCTGGATTACATGAGAGCCTTGGATAGATTTATATAAAGTTCTAAGCTAGACCTTCTTCATGCCTACTCTACCTTCAATTTCTTTACTCATTGCGTAAATGTGGTTACCAAGAAACGACAACGTGTTGCTATGGGTGTGTGGGTGTATAGCGGCAAAAGGGACCTATGCTGAAAAGACATTCAGCCCTGAGAAAAATAACAGAACTGAAAAACTTAAAGGTATGTGAGCGGCAGGGAGCAAAAGCTGAAGAGGAATTTTGTGAATCACGAAACACAAGCTGATGGTGAAACAGATATTTGGGCAGTGTCTTTTTATGTGAAAAACTGGCTGCTGGATGGAAAAAAACCTCCCCAGCTCACTGTGTATTCACCAGACAGTCTGCAGAGCAATTTCATCCCAGTAAAAGTGACAGTGGTGGAAGAAGAAGAATGCAATGATGTTAAAATACATCATCCTCTTTAACAGCTCATAAAACATACTTAACATCACTTCATCAGCATGATACTGTACGACTGTTCATGAGAATTAAACATGATTTTGAAGCAATGACATGTTTCCGTTGTCCACTACAGACAATGACACCATCTGTAAAGTCTGGTTAAACCTATTACAAAGAGTTTTTAACTGGTTATGTAATAGGCTCGATATAACACTGATGCCTCTATAAGACCTAAAAAAAAAACCAAGACCATCAGTGGGGCGCCCAGTTAGCTCAGTGGGTAGA
>NW_023339785.1:12109260-12109617 GCF_004916995.1 Morone saxatilis | reverse complement strand
TCTTCAGCTGTAACTATCAAATAAAGGCAATAAAAAGCCAATAATAATAATAATAATAAAATAAAAAAAACAAGACCATCAGTGAGAAGATATTCTATATCTATTTCTTCATAGTTATTCTTATTGGCTACCACCTGGCCAGATTTGATCATATTCCCCTTGAAATCAATGAAAGGAGGCAGTGGAAACACTAATTTTTTGTTTGTCAACAGGAGTCTTCAGAATCAACCCAAAATCAAAGTTCCTTAAAGCTGCTTAAAATAAAAATCATATTAACAGAACCTTTTCTACATCGCTACCCAAATCTCAAATAAGAATTATCTTATTGGATTATTATTGGTTTAATAACTTATGTTA
>NW_023339785.1:12093256-12109239 GCF_004916995.1 Morone saxatilis | reverse complement strand
TAAAAGGTTGACCTTTCTTTGTGAATTACTTTTTGGTAGACAAAGGGAACTGTTTGTTTTAGCTGTTTCTCCAGATACAGCAGTTGAGTCTACGGGACTTCAAACAATGATAAAGTAACGCTAATGTCAGTAAAACACAAACCTTAAAAGTACATCAGCAGCAAACTGTGTTTAACAGATGTTAAAATATCTCATTATGGAGCAGAATATAACTCATTTATATTCTCATACATAGTATAATAATACAGCATTTATATTATTGGTGTATCAACATGTAAAAAAGCATTTATGTTACATCTGATCATTTAATCATCTTAACATACTGTTAGTTTAATGGATCATATTTTATAACCTGATCATATGTTCTGTCTGTCCGTACCGCTGTGGGATAAATGTAGTGGAGTGAACAATACAATATTTCATAGAGTAAATGTACTTAGTTACATTCCACCACTGTCCACAGGACTCTCCACATCTGCCCAATGACACTTTACAACCTCTCCTAAAATAGATAAAAACACAACAAACCTAATATCCACAACAGTATTATAGTGACCTGCTTATCATAAGTGTTTTATTAACAAACCAGTTGTATAATATCTAATAAAAGACTGCATTCCTAAAAAAAAAGGCTTGTCTGTAACCTGTTACCTGTTTTCTAGCTTGTTGACACCATACAGGTCCTGTTTGTGTTTTAATGTATTTTTGGAGCGCTATAGATAGACAGCAGGCCTCAACGGAAAGAAATGAACGAACCAGAGCTGACAAGTAATTGACCCTATCCATTCATGAATCAGTCTAGAATGAATGAATCAGTAAATTGCTCGGGACTGCAGACAACATAGAAGGGGAGAACGAAATGAAGTGAACTGTTATGTGAGGGGAAGCACATGATGGGTATCAAAACGTCGGGTCAATAGAGATGTATTCTGAGCGAGGACAGCGAGGAAAAAGAGGACAACTGGACCTAGTCTAAGAAAAGAACAAGGTACAAATGTGGTTTATTGGCTGATATGAAGCCCATTCTGCACATCTGTTCCTCCCTCACTCTCATCAACCCACTCTCTGCTTTTGTTATGCAACACCTCACTCTACCTGCTCATCTTGAACATATGTCTGGGTGATATACGTAAAAAATGAACACTTGAGCTAACGCCAAATGTAAAATGTATCCGCACATCGGGTCCAGCGTCTTTGTCTTTTGATCTGTGCTTGACCTTTTGTCTGAAAATGAGAGTTAATTGAGGGGAACGAGACACACGGAAAGAGAAACGGGGAGAGAAAAGGTAGAGAGGGAGTCTCAATGAAAGATCTGCTGCTAGGAGGTCTCTCGTGATGTAACACATCTACATCATGTCACCATGGCAACCCCGCATCAGCACCAACTCACTGTGGGGAGAAAGAGTCAGTGTCTGTGCTGGTATGTCACAGTACAGTACTCTGGGAGAAAAAGTCTCTGCATATGTCCACAGAAAAGACATATGGGTATAAATTACTAGATAATAAGAATATAAATGTTATTTAAAAATATATAATTAAAAATATTAAATATCAAACAAACACATTCCAAAATAAAACAAGTGAGGTTTTTCTTGTATTCAAAAGTAAGAGTGATAGAGTGATAAGAGTTACCTTAAAAACTGCATCTTAATTGTACTGATACAGATCTTATCCTTGAGCATATTCACATGTTTAGTCTCTTACAGTGTAATAAAGTCTCTTGTGCCAACTCCATCCTCAATAGAAATATCTTGGCTATTTACTGAGTTATTGTCCCTATGTTCTCCTGTGAGTCTAAGTATAATCCAGGGACCTTGGGGAGACAGAGAACTCTGTACACAACTAAAGAGCTGTAGTGAAAAACTTCTGCCCCCTGTTCTGTGCCCTGGCTGCTAAAAATAAACTGGATATTGAAAAGCGAAGAGAAAAGGTATACAAGGCTACTGGCTCACAAAGCCACGCCGAGAAAGGGAGGTAGGGAGTGTTGGATAAAGGCGGGAGGTGAGGAGCAGCAGTGCGGGTGGAGCTGTGTGTGTGGGTGTTTGTGTGGTTCATATTCACAGGTTTGCGTCCGTCTGTCGACAGATCTGACAAACTTCAAATCAGACAGAGTGACATGTAGCCAGAAGTTGTTTGTGTGAACAGAGCAGCAGATAGCATGCATGTTCAAATATTGCATTATGATTACACACAGGAACAAGTTATTAAGTCTACAGCCTAAAAATGACATTAAAATGTTATTTTCTGAGTCTTTGTGGTGCTGCTGATATATTTAGAGACACAATTTGAGGTCAAAACTAATAAATCTTACATTTTCTATATTACTTATCCTGTTTTTTTATTAGGAGGCTGGAGCCTGTCGCAGCATGCATAGGGTAAGAGAAAGAGACAAATTTAAGGGGTTGATAGATGATTAAAAGGAAAGAAAAAATGTACTCCTTACATATAAAGTTATGCTTTCATGTTCTCCTTGAGACTTTGTTTTTTACTTATAAATCACTGGATACTTTTATATTTTCAGGACTCTAAAGAAATATTGAAATAGAATAAGGGAGATTGTCTTTGGTCCTCAGTTTCAAGGGGTTACAAATCAAAAAGGTTGCAACCAATGACAGAGAGTTACAACATCACATAACCCAGATGTCTCCAGAGTGTGGAAGGAGCACCCAGAGGTCAAAATAATCTCCCCTGAAGTCATTCTGCAGTGATATCACAGTGGCCTGAGACCATGTGTATCACTTAACCATTACTGGATCTTAATAGCATGCAATCCCAAATGCTCTCATTTCCCCTCATTTCCTGTTCCTATGAGAAATAAAGGAAAATAAAGCCTCACAACAAATTGAACAAGCAAACAAACAAAAGACAGAAAATCTTCTGCTAACAACATAAAATACGGACACAAATCTCTTCATGATATAAAAGTACATCAACTTTTAATCAGCCTCTAAAAATGTTGCAAGCTGTACTTTTTGTTGTATTAATAACATTTTTTGAGCTGATTTTTTCAAGATGCTTGTAGCTCTTTGATGAAGTTATGTAATGACACTTTAAGCATTTAAACCACTCAATGTGGGGTCCTAGTGGTTAAAACTCATATACAAGTATCTCTGGTTCAGATCCAACTCATCTTTTTCTCCCCAGTTTTGGACATTCGATATTGAAATCACTTTATTTATTAATTTATTTGTTATATTAACAGGAACAAGCCAGATTAACACTGTTACAGGGAGACAGATGTATTGTACAGTATATAGGATGACTAGTTCAAACTAATTTGCAGCCCCCGACTCTGGATAGCCTTTTAAATTCAGGTTAAACAACAGATTCAGGATAAAAACAACAACAGGACAGATTGTGTAGATGTGTGTATGCATGTGTTTATTTGTGTCTGTATATAACTGTGTATACATTCACATACAGATGTTTGTATGCAGTATCAAGCTTTACATGCATGTAATAATCAATCTGCTCAGGTTTAAGTATGTGATTAATATGATTTTACACACTAATGTCCATCTTTCAGCTCTCCAGTCGCCCCCCTCTACCACTCTGTGTCCCTAAATTTCGATCTTTTTTTCCCTCAACTCTCCTCTTTACTCCACATCTTCTCTCTCGCTCCCGCTTCGATGCAGGAGTGGGAGGTGTTGCTAGGCGACAGATTAGCTCCTTCCTTTCAAGAAGCAGAGCGCAGACCTTGACTCTCTGGGTGTAAAAATAAACAGAAAAAAGAAAAGAGACAGTCTTTAGAGGGAAAAAGGACAAGTATCTTTCACCTCTGGCACCAGAACCACACTTTTTGTTTACCCTGAAATACCCCCCCTACCCCACCTCAGCCTCTTTTATTACCCCCTCATCTTCTGCACTCTTAAATCTGACGTGGTCCAAAAAAATGCACTTATTTATAGCTGCAATTTACATTTAAGATAAACACAATCTTTCTCTCATCATCTGTAAACGTGTTGACATTTTATCTGTTAAAAAAACTTCATACTGTGATGGAGCTGTTGCACAGACTGATCTATCCTCTCTGTTCCCTGTGATGTGATGACTAAGGTTGTGGAGGAACATGCTGCTCGTCCCTCATCCGCAGTTTCAGTCTGCCAACAACTGAAGCTGTGAAAGTCACACCTGTTGGCCACTGCCGCTGAAAAATTTGTGTGTGTGTGTGTACAGAAAGAGCCAGAATACTCCTGCGCTTTGTACATCTGCTCAGTGTGTGCGTGTGTGTGTGTGTGTGTGTGTGCGTGTGTGTGGAGGATAGTGACAGAGAGTAAGTGTTGGTGAATGAGTGTGTAATTGTGTGAATAACTAAGTAAGTGACTGAGTGAGTGGGACAGTGAGAGATTAAAACAGTGAAATGTGTTTGAAGGAGTGAGGGGTTGAGCAAGGTCATACTGGGTGAATGAGTGAGACGGTGAAGGTGCAAGTGAGTGATAAAGTGAATATAGATAAGTGAGAACGTGAGTGATTGTGTGACAAATCTCAGTCAACGGGAGAAGTTATATATATAGGAGTGAGTGACTGAACCATTGAGCAACTAAGTGAGTTAGTGAAATGAGCCTGAGTAAAGGTAAAGTATGTGGGTGAGTGAATGAATGAGCAAGTAAATGAGTAAGCAGGTGAATCTGTGAATGAGTGAGTAGGTAGAAGTCCGTTGTGATAGTTCTGCCAGCATATTTCTGCTTTTATAGAAGATAAGTTGCCAGTGTTTAATTCAGACTTTTCTCTCTTTTATTTGTCCAAAATCTAAATGTTAGCATGCTAAGACGCTAACATAGTGAAGGTGGTAAATATTAATTTACACTGAATTATATTGTCACAAATACAGTCATTTTTTTTTGAGCATGTTAGCAATGCACCATTGGGCCTAAATACAGTCCAACTGAGCCGTTAACATGGCTGTAGACAGTTTCATCCATTACTGACTGTTCGCTAGACCTTTGTCGCACCTTTGTGGTTGAAAAATGAAGCCAATGAAGAAGTGCTAAAAACTGCACTTCTTCAATTGAACACTGGATGAAATATAACCGGTTCTATGGACACAGCTAATGGCAGAGGCGAAGAGAACCAAGAGAACAACAGAGGAAGCCAAGAAGAGAACAGGAGAGAGAAACTGGGGGAGCCAAATCACAACAAAAAACAAATCTTACACAGTGTCGCTTTAAGTCTTAAAGTTATGGATAATTAAGGCATGGCCATTTTGAGAGACAGATGGGTGCAGTTACAGGTGGCAGCCCCCCCGGCCCCCATTCAAAATGTAAGTACTCCTGTGACTGAGTGAACAAATTAATGTGTGAGCAAGTGACAAAGTGAGTTATTGAGTGAAAAATGAATGAGCGAGTGCCCGACTTAATGGGCCTGGATGAGTGGATCCTAAAGAGCGTTATAAGACTAAATGAGCCTCCACATGAATATTGAGACAAACAGGAGTTTCTGGCACAAAGACGGCTCACTAATTGGATTCATTTGAGTCCATTTGCTGTCAGGGAGACGAGGCACTCATCCCTCCGACCCCTCGCTCTTCACCCATCCGCCTCTCCACAGCCATGTTCCTCTCTGCCACCCACCTATGATACCAACACAACCCCGTCTCATAATGGCAAGGATTATCATGACAACCGCAACAATGGCAGCGCTTGAGACAAGAGAGTGTGTGGGACACCGGGACAGCTTAAGTACCTACGAGACTGCTGGGTGAAAAAAACAAACAACTTTGAGTGTTTTTGTTCTGGGAGCTCCTGCATAAAGATGTGCGCTATTTTTGCACAGAGAAAGTCTGCCAGTGCTGTGTGTGTGTGTGTGTGTGTGTTTTTTTTTTTTTTTTCTTTAAGGCAATCTCAGAAAACACTACATCTTGAAGAAAGTGGTGTGTGCTTAGTAAAAAAAAATCCAGAGAAAATTCAGATGTGCAACAGCAGACTCAGAGTTGTGCTCAGTTGTCAATCAATTAATCCTGTAAATCAATTAATTCTGAAAAATCATTGATCTGCTTGAAAATGCTCATATTATTTATTAGGTGAATGCAGAGGAATGCTGTTGTTGTGTTATTCAGTGAACCACAGTGCGTACACTGGGTTTCACAATGTATGAATATAGATATATTTATGATATATATTTGTAAATTGTGGTCATTTTACATAACTGTCTTTAGAAGATTAGTTCCTACCAATATTATAATAGTTAACTGACACTAAACAATGTTAACTCACCTGGTAGAGCTGGCGTCCCCATGTACTAAGGGTGAGTCCTTGCTGCAGCGGCTATGGGTTTGACTCCTACCTGCATCATCCCCTCTCTCCCTCCCTCCCTCTCTTATGTCAACCTTCAGCTGCCCTCTCCAATAAAAGGAAAAAGCCCCAAAATCAATTTGTCAATGATCAATTATCAATTTGTCCATATGTCAACACAACACACATGAAGAAGCACTGGTGCATAATGTTTATTGAGATTTAATTATTCAGTTACCTTCAACAAGTTTTGTGTTTGTATTGTAATCACTATTCTGAATGTCTTAAATCTTGCCCCTGACAAATACCCCCCATATTATAATAAAACAGTCTAAAAACTAATAAAACTTAGGCAAAATTTTTAAACAATAAAACTAAACCAAAATGAGCAAATCCACTCTGGAGACTACCTGAAACTAAATTGAATTGACAACTTTGGACAACCCAAATTCGACAACTGAAGTTTAACAACAGCACTTTACACTCTTCAGGCTCTGTGAGGCTGCACTTATACACAGCGCTGCTTTGAGCTAAATGCTAACAGCATTCTAACATGCTGATGCTAAGCATGCTTAGCATGCTAACATTTGATAATTAAATTAAACACATGGGACATGTGAATGTTGTTAGTTAGTTAGTTTTGTGTTGGGCAAACGTTAAACCTGATTATGGTTGTTACAGTTCAGTTTGCATCAATTCATTGAATATTTGTTGAGATGTTTCAGTCTGGACCAAATTAGGTGCTGGAGCGACAGACGGACATTCATCCCTATAAATATTGCCAAACTCTACTATTCTTATCTTTCCAACAGCTCGAACAAATCATCCAATATTTTATCTCCTCATACTTTGACTATATTATAATAAACTGTCTACAGTTAGTGCTGTCATTATTAAACTGGCTTTCTGTCAAATTTAAGATTGAATATAAAATCCTTAATTAATAAAATTACACACTCAAACAGGTCCACGCCAACAAAGCTTCAAAGTTGAAGACTTGTGGTGACCGAGTTTTCTGTGCTGACTCTCAGGGACAGTCTCCTAATGGAAATCAGCAAATTCGGTTGACTGTTTTTTAAATGTCATCAAAGCCGAGATCACCTGGTTGACCCCTGCCACCATCACCATCCAAAGCATCTCATCATCTGCAAGACAAAATGGGTCAAAATCTAGCAAAAGAGCATAAAGAAACACGGATAAAGATGATGAAACTATAACAAATAAAGATGAGAATGGTTTCCTCTCTGGCACCGAGCATCCTTGTGTCCAAGATCCAAATTAATTATATTCAGATAAGTGTCAATCCATTGGGATTTTGTAATCTTGTGCAGATATTTCTTACATAAAGCAAACAATTTTTGGCAGCTTTAAAGCCCATTAGGAAAATATATCTTTTCTAAGATGATAATTTAAGAGGTGAAACTTCATTTGAGAGCGACACGATGTGGGATTATGAGTACAACAACACCCAGCACATATGATTGAGAGTCTGGAAGTTAATAAATCAATAGAAGGGGCTTTAGGAAATGGTAATAATGAATATGTGGTTTAGTAAATTAAACAAATCATGTACAAACACTGGCATGGTCCTTTAAGTATAAAGAGAGTTGGAATCTAAATAATTCACAATCAAAATAATTTGTGGTTCATGGCGACAGCCTGCAAGGTCAAACACCAAGGCAAGACTTTTTGTACCTAAAGATAGTTGTTTGTCATTAATTACTTTAATAAGGGCCAATGTGAGACAAAGCCACAGACTTGCTTATAGGCTAGTTAATGATGCAGGAGACTTAAATGTGTCTGTTCAACTTAATGTTCTTTTTTTTGTACGAGAAACAAGAATGCTGGAGTAGTTATATTGAAGAATCTGAAGTGTGAGAGTGCTAATGACACCAAGATGCAGTACGTGTGGAGAACAATTCGTTACCTTGTGGCAGCTGCAGAAATCGAAACTTTAAGATACAAGCACTTTGGGTACTCTTTCAGTCAAACTACTGGTGAGGGGTGGAAGTTTTCTGTAAACAAAAGCAACCGGGGGAAGGAAATGCCATAATGCAGCATGAGCTTGTTCCTGAGGAAAATGTCAGGGACCTGAGAGTTTGATGCTTTCTTGAATGAGACTCTGAGAGACATTAGTGGTGTGGGTTGAGATAGTAAACAACCTTTTCACAGTAGCAAGTATAACATTGAATCATTACCTCCCCTGTGCATGCATAAATGTAACCATGAACCAATAAAACAAAGAATCAGACTGTAAAAGACACACTCCTACCACAAGTGGCTGTGTTTCCTGAACTCGCAGGAAAAGAACGTGTGAAGAAATAAAATTGAAAGAAAATAGATTTATTACCACAAAGCAGTGAGAGACACGCTCAGTGCTGAAACAGTGTAATGTGAAAGGAAACAAGTGCAGCTTGTATGAAAATGTCAGGCAGAACTACTGTATCTTAGACTTAAACAGGGAGGCTTTCTGGGTACTGGTACACTTGTTTAAAGAATGGTCAAATATATGAGGTTTAAAAGCAAACAACTACTACATACAGTGGAGCAATGACGTCACATTCCCTCTGTGTGTGTTGTCCTCAAGCTGCTCTGTGCTTTGTTTATATGACCAGGATGGACACTTGTGCATGTTAGTGTATGTAAGTCCTGCAGTGTGAAACTGTCGGCTTTGGTTGATGGCGTTTTTTTCTTTTGATGCAACAGTGGAAGACCAATAAGGGCAGCTTTGGTTTGTTTTAATTTGTTTGTGTGTCCAGTTTGAATGAGTTATGGTATTATGATGATCTGCAGGATAAAATTAATGTTTTTGTCAATGGAGCCTTGTGGCGAGCGATGGAGATATAATAACTGATTTCTGGTCTATTTCTGTAGGGATCCTTTCTATAACGTTCAGACACTTAGAATAACAATATGAACCTGTCAGCGGCAAAAAATAAACTCTTTTAGTGGACGCACTTTGTTGGGTTCGTTTGTCCACAAGGATTACGTTGCTGCCTTTCACAAATATTTCCCCATCACAATTCACTTGGTGAATTATGGATTTATTTCAACTATACCAGTGTTGGTTATTGTTAGAAAGACTAACAAAGATGCTTTTGGTGAGTTTTATTTTGTTTCTGTCCAGTTTAAAATCTGAGTTGTGATTATCTGAAGTTGTGTTAATGGAGTCCGGAAGGTATTGCCAATTCCAGGAGCACTTGATGTTTTCTCTGATGAACTAAATCTAAATCTGAAGATGTCATTGTAGGCATACAACAAACTTTTGCTTGGTAACTCTCAGTGACCAGGTACACCAATAAAAACAAGATAAAAAAAACATAAATTAACAAGATAATAAATATAGGTAGTTCCTCCATCTGTATATTTAAAGTATCAGTAAATGTACTTGGATGAGGCAGATAGACAGTGACAGAGCAAATGTACTGTGAAAAGACATATTGCACAATTAAATGTTAAATAGTTAAACATGCAGGAGACATACGTGTACAGTATATATGTATAAAGTGTAGCATTAGCAGCAGTTTACTGTTACATAAAGCAGCTGAACCTCACAACCAGAATCACAATGAGAAGATGAAACCAGACAATAATTTAAATGATTCATAGATTAGCAAAATAATTGCTGGTTTCTTTTTTGTTGACTGACTTAATGATTCATTTTATTTATTATTAATTTTTGTGGGGTTTTTTTAGTCTGTTTTTTTTTTTTGTATTTCTAAATGAATTAAAAATATACTTTAAATCTCAAAATTGTCCCAAAGGCAGATAAAACCAAATGACTCTAAACTCATTATATCTCACAGCTCCTCACCTTAAGGAATTCACCTTAACGCCTTACTTCAGTCCTCAAACTGCGTTCATCACGTTCAGAAGGAGGAATTGTATCTGGATGATCTTTAACACCAAACTCCTGCAACATCAGACCAAACAAAAGGTCGTTAGATGCACCTGAAACAAAGAGCATGAGTCAATGTTAGCCCTTTCAGGTTCAGTTTAAAAAAGATTTGAACAATTATGTTCTCTGACTGAACTGCACTAATGAATAAGTGCAAAGCTGCATACAGAATAGCCAAAAACAAAACTGATGTCACTGTGCGGACACGTTATGGTCCCCACTTTAGCAACAGACTGGTGCGTGATGTGTTTCTGTCTGCTCATCCATGTAATGTACAGAAGACAAACTCATATATCTTGTTTCTATGGCGTGAAGACCTTGAGTGAAGCTGATTTAAACTGTACAGACTGAAAGTGAGGACTAGAAATAAGCCAGTTAATCGCCACTGTATACCTCTGGGTGCAGCTGTCATTCATTTCCATCTACAATCTGGTACCTCTGGGTCATTACCAAACAGGAACCAGTGGTGAAAATACTACGAGAAAACCAAAGAATAAGAGACAAAAACAGACACAGAGGCAGACCCAACAGCACCTCAGCAAGACATGCAGGATAAGAACCACAAGTGAAGCTGAAGGTCCCCAACAAGCTGCAGGATGATTCATCAATGAGTTATGTTCTGCATATTGACAAATATCAAAATAGGTAAGCAGAGGGCCAAAGTAATCAATATAAAAAATGTTTTTAATGGGACTTGTATTGTTTACTTTACATCCGTCCCCATTCATCTAGATGAAGATAATAAATCTGTATCCTTCAGAAATGTTTTGTCGATGTTAAATTAACACTGAGACAAGTGCACACACACACACACACACACACACACAGGCATTGACTTATATTGATAACCACCACATGTCTAACCCCAACTATAATCTTAATCTTAACAATAAACAGAGTATTGGCCCTAGAAATGTGACGATTTACGTTGTGGTGACGTTAGTGTTGGCACTGTTTCACCAAAAGGAAAGCCAGATTTAACAGATTGATGTTAAACATGAGTAACACACACACGAACACACACACACACACACACACACACATCAAAAGAGATTTTAGATCACCTTGTGACTGCAAATCAAGTCCTGCTGCGGAACATTTTCTCCATTTAGTTTGCAAAGGAACATATTTGCCACCATTCACCAAACCCCCTCCCTCCCTCCCTCCCTCGGGTCTCTTCACACAAAAAACGAAAAATAATTAAAGAAATAAAACAAATATGTTCGCGCTCTGTCCGGAAGAAACATCTGTGTGTTTGTGTGAATGGACAGTGGCGCACATCCAGGTCTGCTCCACATGTGAAGCACATACTACAGATCTATTCTGGGGGCTAAAAGTGAAATCTCCTCTCTATAAATAGGACGATCGGGGCTGGATGCGGGGGCGCGCCTCTCAGTCCTTGTGTCGGTCACCTGCGAGATCTATTTATAGACACAGCGTCACTTTACCTCACGTGAGACTGGCGACAGGTTTTTGCGGGTTGCGCAATACCGGCTGCTGTTGCGCGCGGCAAATTATTCATAAATGTCATTCATTAAACCGACTTCACTGCTCATAAAGCTTTTGAAGCTCGTCCTTGGATTTAAACAGACAGAGAACAAAGCGCAGACCCTGACGCACACACACACGTCATTAAACAGTTAAATGATAAGAGAGTCATTCTGGAAACTGTTGTGATGGTTGCTGGTGTTTGATGGTCTGAACTGGTCCCTGAGGGTCATATACTGGTGTCTTACTGTGGGGGTCGCTGGTCCTGCGCTCATTGTTTTATCAATTACCTCCTGTTAATTGTTATCTCAGAATCAGACAAACTTTATTGATCCTCGCAGATTTGTCTTTGACTTGCACACACAGGATAAAGACAAAAACATACACATGGCATTATAGCCTATATGTAATAAAAACCCGTTCACAAAATGCTACAGATTGCCTCCTAATAGGAGAATATGTAATTGCAGTAAAGGCGCGGAAGGTGCGCAGCATTAATGTCCGACACACTAACGAAAACGGGAGGCCACCGGCAGATTTTGTGCAGGTTTATGCATTCATTACTGTTCTCAGCCGCTCGGGAGTCCATTCATAAAAGGCGACGGAGGGAAGCAGCGATGTGATAAACAGCCTCAGCATCCATGTCCGCCTCCTGTACCAGCAGCTCGGTGACTGAGCGTGTTGCCTTTCAGCTCTGCGGTACAGCCGAGCACCGTCAGTCTCACATGATTTACGTGTTGACAGTGAAAATCTGGTCGAAGTGAGTTGGTGAATCGCACCTAACGAACACCTGCCGTGTTTACTGACAGGTCCGGGGCCAACAGGCAGTGACGGGCAGCCTACCTCAGGTGCCAGACATATAAACACAGAGACCTCTTTCGTATGCAACTCAGTCCCCCCACCCCTCTCCCTCCCCTTCCTCCTTCACCCCCCCTCCTCCAATACACCGGAGTCCGGTGACTCCGTTTACGTTTTACGCTTGCTCCGCCCCTTACTCGGTTTTGTCCAAATCGGGCTTTTTGCGTCGCCGGAGCTCCCGATTTCAGCCCGACGTCATCAGCGAGCAGAGGGAAGAGCTGACGTCGAGCGAGAGTCACCGAAAGGAGAGGGCACGGGAGAGGGAGGGGGGAGAGCTTCACCATTGCAAACGCTGATATGAGGCATATCTATCCCCCTCGGCCCCCCCTTCTTCTTCACCCCCCTCCCTCCGTTTTACGTCGGTGTTGGTGCGTTGGGAGCCCCCCTACTCCGGCGGAGTCCCAGGCTATATAAGTGACCTGCGAGCAGAGTCCCTCAACCAGATTTACGGGATCCGGACTTCTGAGAGAGAGAGACGGCTACCACGGCCGCCGATTCACCTGCACTCCGAGAGGGGGGACAGACATCCAGCAGCCAGCCAGCCATCCGAGCTGGACGCTGTGGCGGAGCTAAGCAGACCGAGACAGGACAGGAGAAGGTTTTTAAACCTTTCTCTGGGAAAAAACAAAAATAGCTGAGATGAGAGTCCAATAACACCTTAAGAGCTTTCCCACTTCTACAACCTGTCTCTTAACACATCTCGGAGACGGGGCAGCCAGAGGCACGGCGTTAAACAGCACTCCGCTCACAAACTCTCCAACTCACATCCGGAGGAATTTTAATAGTTCACCGCAACAACCGGCCACAATGTACCGCTCAACCAAAGGAGCCTCCAAGGCTCGACGGGACCAGATCAACGCCGAGATCCGGAACCTGAAGGACTTGTTGCCCATATCCGATGCAGATAAAGCGCGGCTCTCATACCTGCACATCATGTCACTCGCCTGCATGTACACCAGGAAATCCGTCTTCTTCACTCAAGGTAAGAATGAATTCACTCTGAATAAAAAACGACCTGTTGATGAATCTGCGGCACAGACAGCCCGCTCACAGTAGTGGAATCAACAAGTGTTTTAGTGGCACCGCAGGCAATTGTCTTCATATAAATGTCATTTTCAGATAGACTGTAGATCTGTGGGTCTTTAATTGATCGACAGTAATCGATGTGGAAGCTGATGAAGGCGTTAAACAGCAGGGTTTATCGCTGTCCATGGTTCTGAAATGCTTTAGCTCTCATAAATACGGCCGCGCTGCTGTCCGTGGTGCTGAAACACAATGCGGCCACTGTGGGGGTTTTTTTTCTTCCTCCCATTGCGGAGATCCGATATGTTCATTGTTATTGGGTTCAGCTTTATTAACACATTTGGCACCTTTTTCTGTTCTTCACACAGGAGCGGGAACTGCTGCTAGTCTTGAGGAGAGCGCAGGGTTTCTGTCTTTCCACGAACTGTCGGAGTTGATGCAGGCGCTGCCGGGGTTTCTGATGCTGCTGACTGGGGAAGGGAAGCTCCTGTACCTGTCAGACAGCGTCTCCGACCACCTCGGACACTCCATGGTGAGTCTACACATAACCAGAAATTACATTTTAGTAAAGGAATACTTTACTTTGGGCTTCATGAATGACGTCTTTGTTTGTAAATTTTTTAGGTGGATCTTGTGGCACAGGGGGACAGCGTGTATGATATAATCGACGCCTCAGACCACTTCATCATGAGGACCAACCTGTCAACCTCTACATCACTTGAGATGGGTAAGACAAAACGTCCACATTAAATTCACAAGTTCGATTTATTTTTTTTCTTCCTCCACCTAGTGCAGACAGATTTTTAATAAACCTCTCCTCATCCTCACAGACCGTCTCTTCCGCTGTCGTTTCAACACTTCCAAGTCCGTGCGGAGGCAGAGTGCTGGGAACAAGCTGGTTCTGATCCGAGCTCGCTGCCTCTCCCCCCCAATCACCACTCCTGCCGCCGGGTCCTACTGGACCTCTAACCCTGTCTGGGTGTGTTTCTGCTCCCCGCTGGAGCCCCACCCAACCCGCTCCGGCCCCGGGGCAGAGAGGGAGTCGACCTCCGCCCCTCCCCTGGCTGACACCAACTTGTTCCTGGCATGCTTCTACTCGCAGCATGGCCGAGACTTGAGGCTGCAGACTGCGCAGGACAGGTGAGTTCACACAAATAGCAGATCGTCACCTCCACCTGTTGCTTTAATATGAAGTTATCTGTTTATGAAATAACTAAAGGAGTAAAAACATTATCCTCCTAACGTATCACCACCCACTCTCTCCTGCAGTGTGAGCGCCTATCTTGGCTTTGATGTGACAGCTTTACGCTCTCGCTCTTGGTACAGCCTCCTCCACCCACAGGATCTGTCACATGCCTCCGCTCAGCACCGCAGCCTATGTAAGTATACTCTTCACACATACCTACCAGTTACAACCATCCATGCCCACACAGTTACACACACATTGTGCCCACTGGCACATCCACGCAGAGAAAAACACTATGATGATTAATAGGATTACAAACCGATGCCAACTTGTGCTGTGACTGTTGTTCAACAGTGAGAGAAGGAGGAGAGGGCAGAGCTGAAATGGTGGTGCGTGTGCAAGCTCTGGACCAGTCGTGGGTTTGGCTCTACATGGTACTTCAACTGCAGCCTGGAGAAATCCCCATCAGCAGCAACAACTACATCATCAGGTATTAACTCCCTTTTTTTTTTTACACCACTCATCAGTTTGGAGACAAAAATAAAGAGAAATTAAAGCAAAAACAACAAACTAACTATCTAACTCTTTCTCCTTCTCTCTCTCTCAGTGACTCTGAGGCCTGGTCAGTGCGTCAGCAACTGGGCTCAGAGCAGACCCAGCTGACCCTGGTTCTGAGTGCTGGTACATCTCAACAGGAGGGTTTGAGCCTCCAGTCTCCAGAAACCCTGTCAAGCCCAGACCAGGTCTTCACCCCAGGCAGCAGCGGCCTGTCTGCCCAGTCCTTTGACTTCAGCACTGCTGGCTGCAGTGTAGGCTCCTCTGATGAACCAGGGAGCTCTGCTGCTGAGGCCATGCAGTTGGAGGGTGACCCTCGCTCCAGTATCTCCTCTCTGGAGGAAGAAAGCTTCTTTCAGCAGCATCCTACTGAAAGCCCCTCAGCTGCCTCCTCCCCCACCCCAGTCACCGTCGAAACAGTAGCAGACTTAGACTTTTTAACCCAGAACATTCTCCTGCCGCCCTCCTTCCAGCTCGACCCTCCACTGCCAGCTCTCCCCCTGCCCCTCCCCCCAGTGCCCACCTCGCAAGCTCAACAGACCAAAGAGTTTGTGTGCACACCACCCTACACTCCCCAGATCAGCGGGGCTAGCTTCCCATTCGGTGAACCCCTCTTCAGCTTCGACCCTACTGGCACTACCACTCCTCCACCCTCTGCTACAACAACTACTGCTACCACCTCACTGGCCCCTGCAGCTTCCTCCACTGCCCCACCAACTACCACCTCCAGCCCTGCTCCCCCCAC
>NW_023339785.1:12085274-12093156 GCF_004916995.1 Morone saxatilis | reverse complement strand
GAGAGAGAGAGGGAGAAGGAGAGGGCAGAAATCTCCCTCTTAGCTCAGCATATCAGCTCACTGGCAGAGGGATTCTACCTGGATCCACTCTTGTCCAAACTCTCTCCCCCCTCCATGTCACCCTCATCCTCCCCTCCCTCCCCCTTCCTGTCTCCCACTATAGAAACTGCTGATGTTGATTCAGTCCACATGCTTAGGGAGTTTTATCCCATCAAAACATGGAGAGGTCTGGACATTCCCATGTTCCTCGACGATGATGATTCTCTGTTTGAAGAGAGCATCCTAGAAACCCTCCTCCAAGACGACTTCACTCCTCCTCAGCCCACGGGCCTCTCCTCTCCCTCCCCTTCAACCTCCCCTATGCCCAATCCCTCTAGCCCAACCTCTTCTCAAACCCCAGTATGCTGGCGCCAACCCTCCCAGTTTGAGGGAGTGGGCCACTTCTGTAGCGTCCAATCGGCGCAATGTAACTCCATGGCTGGGTGCGGCGCGACTGTGGCTGCTGAGGCCGGGGCAAATATGGAAGGGGAGGGGCTAGCGGAGGAAGCAATGGAGATTGAGGTGGTGTCATCTCCTGTGTCCTCTTGCTCCTCCATCCCAGCTTCCCCTCCTCTCATCCTCACTGCCTCCCCCAGCCCCGCCACCTCCACGCCCATCGCCTCACCCACGCCCGCTGTGTCTTGCACTCAGTCCCTCCTGGAGGAACTGGCCGTCCTGGAACCCATGTTTGGGGCAGGTGCCTCGATCGCCCCTGGCTTAGGGCAACAACCTGAGTTGTATCAACTCCAATGTCATCCATCGCCACAGTGCTTCCACAAAGGTGAGAATCTGTCTCTATTTTCTCTTCTTAACTGAGATGAAAAACCCATTTCTGAAAATTCACCACTAACGTCCTTTTTTCTCTCTTTTCTATTTTTTGTCTTTCAGATGGGAGTGGAAGTGTTCCTCCGTTCTAAAATAAGTCTGTGACTTACTTCATTAAGTATGGCATATTGTCATATTTTGTGGAGCCCCTTTTACTGAAAAGTAAAAAATAATTAAGTGTATAAATATACATAATGTATATACAACTTAAGGACTTTAACTCCTACATGTCTCCTAAGAACAAAGATTGGCTTTATATTTTTGTTCAGTCATTAATCTGTATACTACTACAAAACTGGTGCAACATTTACATGATGGTGCAACCACATGGACTCATAACTGACTGGGTTTTGAGTCCATGTGGTGTCTTTCAGCTTCTCTGTAACATGAGCTTCAGATATGATCAGACAGAGAAACCTCTCTGAACTTGTAAGCGCTGTTTAACTTCCAGACGCGCATTTGTATTCACTCGTAGTGAAAAATCTGTTGTGAACAAAAAACAAACAAAATATTTCTTGCTACTTCAATAAGGAGATGAATTATAGCACTTTTGCCTGACATGCAGCAACGCAAACCCAAATCTCAAATGTATTGGAAGTCAAATGTTTACAATTTTTTACATCCTTAAATGACCACTATCTGTACATCAAATTACAAAAGATTTCTCTTTGATAAGAACTCTTCTATCCAGTCTTCAGAGGCAGTACAGCTCTGATTTGATAGCACTCTTCCTCACAGCCTTAAGGGGCTACATCAAAACATAAATAGTAATCAACTTTAAACCTGAGATACTTTGAGCTTTGAGTTTGCGGCTTCAAACCTTTAACATTTCTTATTTATCTCTCCATCTAAAAATCTTGTGTATCAATGTGATGTGCAAACAAAAAAGAAAACACGTGAAGAGATCCTGGCATGTGAAGATCTCAAGAAAGGTGTCCATTGCTTTACAAGATGTAACACCAAACAAGATATTTGTCTGGAAGTTTGCCGGAGCTCTGATCATGCCACAAATCCACTGCTACGTTGTACTGTACATTAGACTCTGAATGTGGGCTCTACAGGTCCCTCCCGGCCTGAGGGCAGTCGGCTGGATATTGTTGCAGCATCAATATTTGCAATGCTGGCAGCTTATAGCAGCTCCTGCGTGCCTGAAACGGCCATGACCTGCTGAACTCTGAACTCTTTATCATGTCCATTCAACATGGACATTTACATCGTTGCTCCACTGGAGTGCGGTGTAGTGAGGCACAATTGACTATGTGAATGAGCGATTCTTCTTTTTTGAGAGGGGTTAGAATACAAAAGTTTTGTTTTAAAAAATGAAAATAGGGATGGGGTGCTATTTCTATTCAGTTACCAAGCGACACGGGTTGAGAATGGTACTATTCCCATGGTGTCGACATGCTCACGTAGAGTTGTCTACGGTCAAGTAAAGGATTGATTCCTACGTTCTAGCTATTAAAGGCTAAGTTAATATACATGTGTAAAATTACTATATTGTTTGTGTGATATTTGAAAAAGATGTTATTGCATATGCATTATGTCTGTGGATATAGGCATATGTTCTTTTCAGAAAGGTTGTACACATTTGTACATTTGTATGAAACTGTTCTTGGTCTGTATATATATAAGAAAGAGATTTTTATTGTATAAGATGGAATATATTCTGAACATCTTACTTACTGCAGAATGGACATTGTGGACCAGTGTTCTATTGTGTTGCTTATAAGTGTATTTGATTGTCATACAAATGCATTTATATTAAAGTGCACTTAATGCAGCTGATGCTTTTGTGTCGTCATAGTCAAGCCCCTTGTTCCTCCCTCAGCCTCATCATCATCATCATCATCCCACCATCCCTGCCTCTTTTCCTCTCCCTCCCATACACTCTCCTCCATTTCTTCCCCTGGAGCGAGTTTCGCTCAGCAACAGCACTGACGCACACACATGACGAGACAGAATGAGACACTATCTGACTCAGACTGACGCACACTCTTGGCATCAAGGTTTTTGTGTTTGCGCATGTGCACACACAGTTGGCCTCCCACTTATGATGATGCACGCACACACATAATAGTAGGCATATGACCCCCCCACCACCACCCCTCTTTACAAATCACAGTAGCCCACATTCACTCGGTGTACCTGCGACTCCATCAGCGCTCGACGTGGCGTAAGACTCCATATATAGGCATTCCTGCTCAAGAGCTCTGACTGAAGCAGCCTCCCATCTATTCTCAGCCTCCATTCAGAAGGATCAGAGAGGGGAGGGCTGGAGAGAGGGGGGAGACAAAGAAAGAGTGAGAGGAGGCTAAATTTAGAGGTACAGTAAAGACGGATGTGGGGCAAAGCGATGCTCTTTCGCCACAGGATGGAAAGGTGAACATAATCAAAATCACACAAAAAACACACATAGATAGCCCATTTTCACTAAATCATTATCGATAAAAGACAGAAGATTTATGGACTGAGGACATATATAACATCTTTTCTGCCAGATCTCATCACCTGTGCCACATGCCAGATAATACAGAATCTATTATATGCAATGAGGCAAAGCCAGAAACATTATAATGGTTTTCTGCAGGCGAACATTTTGTTCCATCACTGGCTGCTGCAGTGTCTGTGGTGGAGTGAAGATGAGCAGTGGACAAAGAGCTGCACAGCCGACTGCTGCTATCTTCTGGCAAACACAAGTACTGCACCAGAGAGGAGGATACTGTATGCAGAGTGAGAAGATGTTAGCAAAAGGTTATGACGAGGGCAGATGTAAGGACATAGGGTAGTGCCGGGTGATCTGTTTGAGATCATTACTAGAATATTGAAGGATAGGTTCACATTAAGTCCAACATGCTTATATGTACACTGCTAAGAGTTATTAGTTGGCTCAAATGTTCCTACTCTCCATGGTGGCTTTGAAGACATCATTCCCTCTTTGTATTTTCCCCAGACAGTGTTTCCTTTCTGAGCTGTAGTGGAGGATCAATAATAGTAATAGTAATAAAATAAATAATAATAATAAACTCAGACACCAATGGCAGCGAGCTACCATGACCATCTGAAGCAAATCGGGGTTCATAAGGACACTTCGATAGGACGGGAGGAGATGGGGATCAACCCGCCAACCTTGTGGTTAATGGACAACCTCCTCTACCTCCTGAGCCACCGTCCCAGACTGGTGCGCTGGAAGACACCCAGTTTCAGCTAAACTTCAGATGTCTGTAGAGAAAGAGAACTGTGGATTTTGTCCCTTATCACGCTTCAGGAAAGGATTCACAGCCAGTGTGGAGAGAATGAACAATTACAGCAACCGATAAAACTTTGTATGTACAGTTAATGTGTGACGTTAACCTTCAATAAGAATATTTTGGATTTATATCATGATACAGCAAATGCAGGAAAACTCCCATATAAAAACAGTCACACTGATGATCCAGGAAATGTAGTGTGCAATCCTTTTTAAAATTTGACAAAATAGTTAGAAATGCCCATCAAAAAGATCCCTGAGGCAACACAAAATGCTAGTTTAGTCTGAAAACCCCAAACTTACAATTATGTTAAATTATGTTCCCTTTTCAAATGTTTATAGAATATGTTTGCTAACACTGTAGGATTCATAATATATCAGCATGTTTGCTCTTAGATTACATGGATGTTGCTTTAGGCCCCCCTCCACCAAATATGTTTTTCTTCTTGTTCCCACAGTTGGATGTTTGAGCTTCACTGAGCAGAATGATGTATGAGCAGAGTTTGACACTAGAAGGATGTTTTCACATACATCTGCTGAAGGTGGAGTGTTTCTCTGTGCTCATTGAAAATCTGATTTTTAATAGAACTACAAGCAGGATTTGTGATCTCAGAAATAGTTTGGAAGTCTCTCCTAGTCCAGTATACAACTTCCCAGACTTCTTCCATCCCTTTGTACTTTTCAGCCAAACCTTCAGACTTATATACTAATATTATTGTTAATTAATGACATTTGTAAAACTGTAAAAAAAAAGTCCCTTTGCTTTCAAAACTAGTTGTGTGTTACTGGTCACAACCAGTTGAGTCAACATGTTTTTTTTGCGGCCGTAACAGAGTCATTTTGTCTCTTCCTTATGTCTTAATTTTTTATGTTATTGTCTGACTGGTGACGCATGTTTTGAGTAGTTCAAGGTGCTCATCAGTCAAACTAATCTCTGTAGTCCTTTGATTGAATGATTCAGCTCCTGTGTGTGTGTGTGTTGTGATGCTACCCATATATCTGATGAAAGTCGGACAAACAGAAACATTGTAATTCAATAAATAATTCAGCAGTAAGCGAGACAGTGCAGGGATTTGTCTCCTTATTTTCAAGTTGCATATTCCTCTAACGCACCTGTCTGACACTCAGGTGTGCAGAGGTTTTTTTTAAAAATATTTTGGAAAATGTTAAACAGCTCATCTTCACATCAGAGAAGTGGTAACTAGGTAATCGTTGGTATTTCCGCTTGATAAATGCCTTAATTGTTCTAAAATGGTTGACAGTTAGTTTCCTGTCTATTGACTTAGTGATCGATTGTTTGAACACTAGTTCAATCTCTGTGCATTATATGACACCAAACCTTCTATATGTGTAAAACAAAACTTGACATTATAATTCCAGTCAATAAACAATATTTGAGTTATCGACTGACCATAAGTCTACGTGACTTTTGCAATAATTCATGTGATGAACCCTTTAGATCACAGATTGATAAGAAGTGTGTCAAGTGTGCAAGAAACCATCTGCACAACCTGACAGAAAGCCAAATCGCTTCCAGAAGTGTTAATAATAGATAATAACATCAAAGAGACTGCATGTACAAAACCTTCCAAGACAGAGCAATTACATTTTCATTAGCTCGGCTCAGAGGAAATGAAACGCTCAGGGTCATAAATATTTTCAAAATTTTAGTGGATGCTTTTGTTGCCAAAGTGTAGATGAAGTAACACCTCTTAAATAATTCTAAAATACAAAAAACAATACAATTTGTTGTAAAGAAATCTTATTATCAGATGTGAATAAGGACACAAGAGAGGGAAAAAAAATTTACATAACAACTGTTTATTAAGATCAGACACGCACAACATTAACAGTGTTTTTTTTTAAGAATGTGGATCATTTATAGAGTCAATAGAAACAGGAATGGGGGCGTTAATATTAGATGTTGTAGGTCTTCATTTCTTTTTGCCCGCTTCAACTGCAGCAGCTGCAGCGGCTTCTGCGTCAGCTTTCAACTTCAACTCTCTCTGCTCCAAGAAGATTTTGTACTCATCAGCTGAGAGACTGAAGAGGAGGAGGAGGGGGGAAGAGGAGAAAAATGTATATTCACTCAGTTTATATATACAGGGTTAATAAATCATTAACACTGTTAAAACGACAAAATGTTAAGGACGGCGTTTCTTGCATCACTTTAGTAGTTCGGTGATTTAAAATGTAATCAAATTGGACAAATGTGGATTGAAAACAGCAGATCACGATATTTCCAGTGGAGATGGTGATGTTTAATAGCAGAAAATCCTTCAGCTATCTGCAACATTAGCTTTAAACATCAGTCTCCCAGAACCAAAGAGCAATGTCTTCTTTCTGGACTCACCACAGTGCAACAGTGTTCAACAACCATCCAGGGAGAAATCCATTGTAAAAGAGGCCGAGATACCAATTCCTCCACTGACAATACTCTCAATAAATCATAATGCTCTGCAGCCGCAAGACATGTTAGGTTTTAAGTAAGGGGGAGAAAGGGATTCTGGGAAAAGTACAATATCATTAACTGAAGTAGAAATAAATGCGGCAGGTTGAGGGAGTGTGATTGTGGAAGAGAACTGAGCTGAAACAGTTCATGGCAAAATAAAAGGAATGCTGTGCACGTAATAAATGATAAATATCTTAAAGTATGAGAGTAAACACAGGTGGATGTTAAGATGCAAAGCCCCTCACGGGTAAGCAAGCAGGGGGGATGTCACATCTGTGAAATCTAAAGCAGCTGATACAAAAGCACGATGTACAATCTTTGTTCAGCTTATAGCATTCAATTTCTGTTGAATCTCTGTGTCCCAAATCCATACTACATACTGACTGAACACAATATATACTATATACTGTTTTATACTAGCAGGACATGTGTTACATATTGTTACTATTGTCCCACTTTACCAGTGTGAACACTACATCCTGCTTTACACCACTACTGTCTACTACTGTCAGAGCTCCTTTCATTATTTTATTTTGAAAGGTTTTTTGTTGTTAATTTGATGTCTCACAGTACAGGTACAGACAGGATACACGGGATAGAGGTGGGATGGCATGCAACAAAAGGTCCCTGGCTGGAATCAAACCAGGGACATTGTTATTATGTAGTACGCATCTTAAACCACAAGAACCAGCAGGATGCCAAGACAGAGCTGCTGATTGAATTTTTGAGACTGTAATTCCTGGTGGTGTAGCACTGCTTGTTATTGTCGGGTGCTCATGTTATTATTCATGTTATTTTGTATAAAGAGTCAGGCTGCAAAACAAAAAAATGACCTCTGCAACACAATATGAATTTATTACAACTGCACCATAAACTAAATACAGACACACAGAGAGACAAACAAATATTTAAAGTATCTTATTAAGGCGAGTGGCAAATTGCATCGTTAAACCTAAACTGGGACCATACACAAAATTTATATATATACTGAATAATGCCCGAGCATATAAAGTATACTGGTGGTACAGTAGAGGTACAGTAGATACTATATGATAATGTTAAGTATTACGATTGTAAGGTACACCCTCCCAAGTTTTCAAAGCTTGTTGGACCACCAGACTATAAATGGGAACCAAGAACCGGTTACAAATTTTTCTCAATTATATTTTTTATTTTCTTTTTACATGTTTGAAATAAAACCAAAATCTAGCCTAAACATGCACTGTGAATCTGTATTACACTGGGAAAAAAGTATGTAAATTGGACAAAGAAATACTGAATAGGCGTCAGTATGGAAAGATACTCAATATTAAAGGACT
>NW_023339785.1:12080054-12085182 GCF_004916995.1 Morone saxatilis | reverse complement strand
AACAGTTTTTGCTGTTTTTACTGAATTATACACTGTCGCTGAATGTGGTCACTGTGGTCACTTTACTGTTACCTTATCCGCCCTCTACTGGCTGTTAAGAGGCACAGCAGCATCTACAGATGACACCAGGGTCATTCACTTGTTTTCCTTGTAACTCTGCTGAAATATGTATGAAGCTTTGTTAAACTGTGTGTGTGCTTTTAAAGAACTATATAAAACGTAAGGACAGCTTGTGACTGCACTGCTTGCATGCACACAGGTCAGGTTTATGGTATCTGAGGTCAATACAATGACATTATAAGTGCACGGAGCACAGGATCAGGACTTACTCGTTGACGATCTTGATGCCCAGCGAACGAGCAGAGCCGACAATGCATTTGACGACGTATTCTAGAGAGGCGTTCCTTATTTTGAAGCACTCGTCCTGGACTTTCACCTGGGCAATCTCATACACTGCCCTCACCGACACCATCCCTGCTGTCTCGTGGCCTTCACACAAAAAAAGAGACTCCAGAGTGTGAATACAGAATACAAAGGAGGGAAAATTCAATAAATGTACAGAGAAGAGTTTGGCACAAAAGAGGACAAAGTGGGGGTATGTGTGTGTGTTGGAGACAGTGTAGAGGTGGTATTAGAAGTCAACAGCTGAAACCAGGCTGGAGATAGCTTTGAGCATTAAAGGTAGAAATTCCTAATTCTCTTTTCATAACACACCACCTTTGCCACTTCCTTCCTCCGCTGCAGTTCCCCCACGTCATGAATATAACATCAATCACAGCAAAGCTCAAAACCGAGTCCAGGGAGAGACGTGTGTCCATTACAGGATGGGCTCAGCGGGTGCAGATTGGAGTGAGAGCGGACACATCAGTGCAGCAGCACATCTCACCTGTCTTTCCAGCGCCTTTCGCGATGCCCGCTGCTTGCTTGAGGAAGTAAGACACTGTGGGCTGGCCGATCTTCAGGTCATAGGTTCTGTCAGGCTGAGGAGACAGAATAAGAATCGAAGTTAAAACCTGCAATCAAAAGGTGGAGGTGTGAACATGTGATTTCCATGAGATTATAATCTCAGCCAGACATGAGCTCCAACCTGGATTAAAGTACTGAGCTCATGATTTGCTCAGCACAACACCACCACTGCAAAGAAATGTATGCACAGACTGCAGAAATCTATAAAAATAAAGTTTTTTCATTTATTCAACTGAATGGCACAGTTGGCAGATTTACTATCAAAATTCATAGTATTTTTTTAAACAATTGGTCCTGGATTTCAGACAGAAATTGACAAAAGCATGCTCATCATTTCTGGCCAACGACCAGCTGAAATGACAACTGTTTCTGGCATTTTCCATCAGTTGCTGCAGCTGGCTAATTGAGCTAACATTACCTAGCTCTACGAGTCTGAAAACGCCTCTCAGGCTGATTTTTTATTGTTTCCATTTGACTCGTTTTGAGTCAAGAGTCAAGTGAATATACAGAACACGTGAACTTGATTACTAAGTAAAAATGTATTCTCACAGAGTATAGCTATACAAAATGTGGTGTTTTTGATTTTTCCTAGCCTTTTTTTTTTTAGATAGATTAGCTACACGCGCTCCAGTACGCTGTTCGTAGTCAGATGATTCTGATGATGCTCGAAGTTCAGAATGAGGCAGTAAGTGAGAGGCTGAATGGATGAGATGGGAAGATGAATGCTAATTATTGTTTACTCAATTTGTCGTTCCAGTCAACATGTGTGTGAAATCTGGAATCAGCCAAATTCATTTTGAGGTCACAATAATCTTGGACTTTTGAGTCAAAGGTGTGAACTGTGTGTGACTGGTTCAATCCGGCAGTTTCAACATGATGAGTTAAAGGCTGTTTATATAACTCATTATTCATCTATTTGATTTTAACTTAATGAATGGATTCATAAAGCCCAAAGGGTGAATATAAAAAGAAACAACATTGAAAATGTGTCCTCAATGGTAACTACACCTCTGACCCAACATACTGTACATCAGTTTTCAGGCACTTGATAATCAATGAAATGAAACATGAGCACAGACACGAGTAATGAGATTTTCCTGTGTTTTGAAACGTTCAACAGATTCTAACTGAAATTTAAAACTGAAGTATCAACATACTGTAGCTTGGACCTAGAGATTGAATTCCCATAAAAAATTCAAGGCAGACAGCTTTGTTAAATGCCAAAAAGGTAAAAAGACTTTATAATCGAGGCTACATAATTAACGCTCAGACGAATGCGTAACGACCGCTCACTAGTCTTCCTCAGGGTCTTCAGTGAAGCAGTGGGCAGTTTTTGGGAGAATCATTTCCTCTCGTCTACAGTTAATCAGTCTCCCTGTTAATCAGTACCTGCTTTTTCTTTTGTCCCTCTCAGATTCAAGTAGTGCTTCCTCCATTGTATTCATACCATGCCTAATTGTTTCCTGTGTTCAATACAATAGTTACTATAACAGAAACTATCAAATAACCGCAGCTACTGTTTTTATTATTACTGTCCCACCTTTAAACAATTTTTTATTATCATTTCAATTCAATTATCATCATTTTGTCTTTTATTGCAACTGTTTGTATTAATATGAGAACACAACAAGCTGTGAACATAACTCTGATATACTGCTGCCTTATAACGTTGATATGGTGAAGGTGTTAGCAAAGAGCTGCCTATTTACATATCCAGTAGATATGGAGCAACATTAGCATTCATCAGTAGTCGTGTTTCTGGTCACCTGATAAAAGTAAGTCACTAAATATCTGTCTGCTGTCTGGTGCTGGACAGGTAGCAGACAGTAGGATTTTTACTGCTGCAGCAGGAAACAATTGGTGATGAGATCAGTGACAGTGAACCAAAAAAGTAAAATTAAGAAATTGTACAACCAAAACAACTGCAGCGTTGAGAATTCTGATAATAAATTATTAGTCTTTAGTGTTTAACATTGAAGTAACCTAAGCCATTTTGCATGACGTGTTTACATTATTTTGTCCACCCCCTGCATCTCCAACTGTGTGCCGCACATCTGCTCTCCAGCCTCATTTGCTCGCCCTTTGCATCCTCCCCTCGGGACAAAAATAAAAATAATCTCTTCAGCCTCGCTGAGTTATTCTGACCCTTTTCTTTTAATTCAGACTCATTCCCTGGTCGCAGACGTTTATTTATTAAAATCTGACACATAGATTCAATTAATAAATCATCTGAGGAAAATTTACTTTAGATTATCTGTTATCTGTCACATAAAAAACAAACAAACAAACACAGGGCAATAAACTGTAGGCTGAGCTGAGAAGATACCACAGAGCAGGTGATTTGTCATCTGAGACGTGTTATCTAACAGTAGTGACCTTTCGACAGAGGAAACAGAATTTTTCTCTATCTGCAGGAAGCCTATCGGTTGCAAAGGTCCAATGTGTCGCTGTTGTTTCCTCTTCTATTGTTATAAGACGAAACACAAACATTTACTGCACCAGGCTTTACCTGCAAAATGACAAAGTGAAAAATACAAAAACAGATAGAAGTAGAGTGATGGTGTAGGAACAAGTATGGGAGCAGCAAAAAAAATAAATAAAGAATAGTTCGATATTTTGAACTTTCATGCTGAGAGTTGGATGAGATGCGATTAGCTTAGCTTAGCACAAATATTGAAAACAGAGAGAAACAGCTAGCCTGCTCTCTCCAAATGTAAACATAATCTGCCTACTTGAACCTCTAAAACTCATCAACACATCTGCTATATCTCGTTTCCTTAACATTTACACAAACATAAATTGTTGCCTGGCAACATGTGTGACGAGAAGACACCAGGAGGTCACTGCACCAAGCCACTAGTAACCCTAACCCTAGGAAATAGGAAATGGTTCCAGCACATAACTTGTATAACCACAACCTGTAATTTTTATTGACGACAAAATTTCAGTTTGTCGGCCGGTCTGTTGGTTCACCGATGGATAGATTGCCATGAAATACGGTGAAGATGTTCGTGTCCCCCTTCAGGATGAATTTAATAATTTTGATTATTCTCTTTTTTATCTACTTTCATCATTAGGTCAACATTTTAATTTGTTTAATATTTATTTATGATCAAACACCTGCTAAATGAGTGGCACTCCCATTAACCTTTGCTCTACTTTATGTTTAGTGCTAATTAAACATCAGCATGTTAGCTTTGTCAGTACATTAGCATGCTGACATTAGCATTTATCTGAAAGCACTGCACAGCCTCACAGAGCCGCGAGCATGGCTGTAGACTTTTAATCTGGTTATAAGTCTGTTTGTGTATGGATTAAACAAATGAGATACATAATGTTAATCAGTGCTGGTAGGCTGATTTTTTCAAACTTTAAACAGGGCCAGCCTGGTTGGTTCCCCCCGTGTTTCCAGTCTTTATGCTAAGCTAATATCCCCCCGGCTCTAACAGCTTAGTTAACACACAGATATCAGAGTGGTATCGATCCTCCGATCTAATTCTCTGCAAGACCACGAATAAGTGGATTTCCCAAATGTCAAACTGCTCCTTTAAAGTAAGATGAAGGGCACTGTGATGTGCTCAAAGCTGCCGACAAGCCTGAAGTGAAAGTCGGGCTGAGAAACATCAATCTCAGAGGCTGCAACATGTTGCATGAACACATGAAACAGTAGAGTGTACATAGTACAATGCAAACAGAACCAGCACTAAAACCCACCAGCAGATGGCAGTGATGGGCAGCAGCGAGGCCCAGATGTGATGGCAAAGCAGTTGCTGGATATTGCATGTCAAAATGAATGCACGCCTTTTAAAGGATTAGGCTTTCCCTTCTTACATCATAAACCTCATTACAACAGACATTTATTCAGCAGAAAGGACGCAACTCCTGATTTGAACTAACACAAAGGGGTGGGAGGGGGTTGTGACGAGTCACACAAAATGTGGTTGTGTAAAATAAAAAATAAAACTCATAACACAGATTTTCTGAGTAATTCACATTACTTGTATGCACTTAATGCTTCTTGACTCAAAGTTCCTCTGGGTATTGCTTCATTAATGAATGCAAATGGAAAGGCTTACTTCGATGGTGGAGTATGAATAATGGAAGTGCTCTGGTAATGTTATGCAGCTAGTGGAATTAACCACAATCGTGGGTGGGAGGGAGG
>NW_023339785.1:12070408-12079954 GCF_004916995.1 Morone saxatilis | reverse complement strand
GGAATTAACCACAATCGTGGGTGGGAGGGAGGGATGAGTGTTAAGTGTAAAGGGTCAGGGATGGGTTAGACCACGAGCATTACAGACGAACCTTCACATTGATCTTGACTGGGAGAGGAATGCCCTCCTTCAGCTCCTTGGTTTGCTCATTGAAGTCCTTGCAGAACTGTCCGATGGCGATTCCTTTCTGGATGGAAAAGGAGAGAAATAAAAATGGAAAAATGATGGAGGTTCGTTTTAAAATGTACGAGAAGTCTGAGCTCGCAAACATTCAAACGTCACTCGTGTCACATTGTGCTGCCAGAATACAGATGCCTGGGCTGCTGTCAGTCAATCAAAACATCAGAGAGGTCTGAATATATTTGCACACACGAAGGTTCAGGGAACAGGCGTGTCACGGTATATATATGGAACGAGTGTTTCTACGCAATAAGATTTCTACACTTCATACTAGTTATTCTTATTATATTCAGACAGAGATGCATCGGTTTGTGTGTATGGGTGTTGGTGCATGTGTGTGTTTGTGCGCAGCCCTCTGTTGTTGCAGACAAAGTGTGTGTCTGTCAGTCGAGCTATGACTGAATGCATGTTGGTGCCCAGAGCCACAGAAACCCAGTGATGAATGAGCCTCCCATTTTCCAGCTCCTGCAAGGCCAACCAGAACGAAAGCAAAATGGATGGGTGACATTAAGTCAACACCAGGCCAACACTGCTCCATTGCACCATTTCTCTTTGAAACTGAATTCAGTGGCAAAGACTAATAAAGAATGTAATTATTACTGCTGAAAATTTTACTGACCTTCACCCGCCATCCTTCCCAAAGGCAACACACTGATTGAAATGTTCATTTCAGAAATGAGGGGGAAGGAACAAAAAAGGGTTTTTATACAGTTTAATGGAGTCGCGAGCTTCTATTGCACCACGACAGAGCAGAGCACAGCTTTCAGATTCTAATAATGGATCTGATGAAAAGTCAGTCATCCTGAGACATTCTCCAATGACAGGACAGGGAAGACATTTATTAAGACTTAACGGAGCAGAAAGTTCTGTGAACATCATTTCCACTAAAGGCTTCAAAAGCACCTGATGAATGCTAATCACTCACTCTCGATCTACACAAGCCCATCACTTCATTAGTGTCTAAAATGCTACTCATTACTCACTGGTGTTTCTATGCATCCTCTGACACAACAACAACAAACCGATTGAAATTTCCACACATCACATCATGAGGTTATTGTTTCAGAGCTGATGGGTGCTGTGTGAATTACAATATCCTATTAATGAAATGAAACACAGCTACGTCCCCAGAGCCCTCACTAGGCTCTACCTTCCCTCCTCTCCCGTGCTTATTAATAGTAATCCCATGTCAACATCACTACCTTCTACCCGTGCCCTTCCCTCCCCGCGCCTCCGATAAAACAACATAGCACGAGTAAACAAGCGGGGAGGGAGCAATGAAGGAAAGTCTAATTAAATATGGATTAGTATAAAGGCTGTGATGTTGGGTATGAGTCAAAGCAAACCCTCAGGCTCTGCCTCACACATTCAGCTCCCGCTCCTTTCCTTCTGTTCAGCCCATGTCGGATAATGATCTCTCCCACCGATTCAGATGGCCCTTTCATGCCACACAATGCCATGAAAGGGCCTCCCTGACCAGCCAGAGATAATGCCTGATGCTTCTAAAATGTGCTTAAGCACGGATGGCGAGACATTATGCAGACAGAGGAGCGACTGTTCTAAAGATAGACAAAGGAAAATACTTCACATGGCCTCTCTGACCAGACAGTCAGTGCTAAAAGGGGCTTGAACAAACATGAAAAAAAAGGCTAAAGAGTAGCAAATAAGAAAAAAAAGACTGCCCTGAGGATGACTTGTGTATAGCAGACAGTGTGCTTTGAGTTCCGCACACAATTAAGAATGCACCAGAGACAGGTAATCATACTTTAATTAAGGCGTTTCACAAGTCCAAGCATCTCAGCTTCTGAAAATGACAGTGAGCAAGTTTTATTTTGGCCTCCGGCTATTTAGTAGTTTAACTGCAGTAATTACAATGATTGGACCATGTTGGTAATTGCAATCACAGTCTTTAAATATAACAGAGGGCTGGCGTGCCATGAGAGCAAGTTTTAAGGTTGGCTCCTCCAACTTCGCATGACATTTATCAGAGGGAGAGAACTGGAACAGTAACATTCATGCCCTGGCCAAATCGCTAACCCTGCTCACTGCATCTGAGCATCTAATCATCCTCGAGTCCGAGCTGCTGGATAAATCCTCTCTCTTCCACCATGACTGATTAGAGCCGGGTGCTCTCCAGTATAAAATGGCTGCAGCCCATCACCCAAGGCGGGGCCTTCCACGCCGGCTGTGGACGAGGACATTCAGTCGCACATCTTCAAAGACTTCTGAGATCCTGAGGCACCGGGATTAAACGCTAATCTACGAAGATATTTCTCGCCATCAAATCCAGTAGCGACAGCGGTGAGTAATTGCTATATGATCCATTCAAGATCAGCGCGGCAGAGTCTTATTAATCATAATTATGGGAGCAATTAGGCATTTGCAATTAAAATCTGAGAAGTGTCCATTTGATTTGACCCTCCCACCATATTCTCTGCAGTCTTTTTTGACACTCCCTCTGTGTTAATGTGATTGGCCTTTCAGCTTCACTAACTCTTTTTAACAAGATGTAGCACTGGTGTGGCAGGATGGCGTGTATGTGTGTGTGTGGGGAGGGGAGGAGAGATGGGAACGGGAAAGAGAAAGACAGCTGAGGTGTATTAAAGTTGTCAGAATGTGGCCAGTGATCGTGGTCAATATTTGAACAATGAGAGGGGGTTTGTTTGACCGAGGTGAACAACGGGAGGGAAGTAAAGCGAAGGCCGCAGGAGGTCCTCATGAATATGGGTGAGTGTGTGAGTATGTTTATGTATGAATACTTCAGCCTCATTTCAATCTGACAAGACTATCAGTTCAAGAGTAGTTATGTGTGCATATTAAGCTGCCAAGGACTGCTGACGACGAGGAAGTGTTCACTGTGTGTGGTCGCAGGTGTTTCTGCATCTGAGAGAACAGGATAAAAAAAAAAAGAAATTAGAAAAAAAAGGAAAAGAAAGGGGAAGGAGGAGGAGAGAGGAAAAGATGGAGGTAGATGAGAAAGAGAGGGAGAGTAGGTCAAGAGAAGTATTGTGCTTATGGAAGCGTGGCAAACATGGAGATAAAGGACACAGACGCAGGATAAGGCCTTGGGGCATGAGGCAGGATTAATTGCCCCTGGCACACAAGGCCACTCAATAAATTGCCCCGGGCGGTCGACCCAGAGGAGGGCTGCGACACGGCGACGAAGGTGTTACAGTGGAGAGAGGCTGGTGGGAGGTGAGGTTAATTAAACTCTTCAGTGTGAAACACTCTCATTCATTACCTTCATTACCTTGTTCATTTAATCTGCTCCGCTGTTGGCATTTTATCACATCCAGCCCCATTGTAGCGTCATACAGCTGATTAGGTTTCATGTTGAACCCTCAGCTGCATGAGGGGGTAACTGAGAGCGAGAGCGGCAGGTCAGTTTAGGTCCAACAGACCCAACCACACACAGCAAACAGCACAAAATAAATTGAGTTCACGCTGGACATGCATTTTACTTGATTTTCCACCCTGGAATCAGTGGATTAGTCTTAAAAGTGGAAAATGAAAACGATTTTCACCCTCAGTCTCCAGCGAACTGTGCTGAGGACAATATACAGCCCTGCATAAAAGCGCTGAGGAGCGCTGCTCAAACGGGCATAAGTGCCGAACTGACGGAGCGAACCAAATTCAGGGACTCATCTTTATAACAACAAAAACAAGCCAAAACTTCTCAGCAGCGTTTTTTCCTGTCTGGATCTTTTGCTTAAAATAGACACAGCCTTCACTTTTGGTACCTGGCACCAGAAGAAGAATTTGCTGTTTGAGGGCATGGTGAAAGCAAGCAAGCAAGCAGGCGGGCGAAGGTGGAACAAAATGGATTGCATCACGACAAAACATCCCATTTTCAACTCCATTAGGTCTCCCTCACAGTCTTGACAGTGTTGTGCTTTTTGCCACTTCACATGATTAATCACGTGTGGAGGCTGCAGCAGAAACACAGGAGCCTGAACTGCAGGCAGCTGAGGTTCCACGCTGGAGATGACTGAACAATCACAAGATACAGTACGCTGACAAGTGGAGGAGAGACACACAAAGAGAGCGAGTCAGATGCTGGAATAAAGTCAGACTGCAAAGACAATGTTTTAACAAAGCATTTGTTGTGTTTGTGGAGAGATAATAGTGAATTTTGAACACTAAAAGGAGTTTTATAAAGGGGTACTCCACTGACTGTACACATCACCGTCTGCTTACAGCTCTTAGGGAGAACTACTGCATGTGAGAAACGTTGTATAAAGCCTTCTGTGAGTAACCTGCCTCAAGTGATGTCAGTGTCAGTTGGGTTTGCAGACGACGTCTTGAGTTTGAAAATTAATCAAATCTGGGGGTGTGGAGTTAGAGAGACATGAGCTTAACAAACCTCTGCAGCAGGCTCCTCTCTACTTGACAAACACTCAAGGCTACATTAGCAACTGTTGGCGGTGGAGTTGCATTGTGGGTGATGTAAGTTTTGAGAAGGAAGAGGAATGAATGGAATATATAAAAAATTTCTCTGGTTCTGCTGCATCGATTTAGATCCATTTTTATGGGTCCAATAATTACAGGAGTGCAACACTAAATCGATGGAGTACTGTTTTAATTCATGCCTCACACTCTGAGATGACACTAAGTGCCAAGAGAAGGGAGGTGAAGGGAGTGAGTCCTCCATGCTTGCCATGTTTGTGGAGGTCAGCCTCAGGTCTGATATGGAGTACTGCTCACTGTTGATGCCTTTAGCATTCTTGGACAGTCTGTAACCCCATGTGTCCTTCCAAACTTCCCCAATCATGTCTAAAGTAAAAAGTGATGACTGCACAGTACTGTGGACAGCCTGCCCGCCTGGCTGCCCCTCACCCTCCTCTGCTATTCTCACTATTCTGTCCTGTCCTTTTCCCTGCCTTGCCCCCTCCCACCCTCCTCTCTGAAAGTGAGCCAGTGTGCAAAATGACCTTCAACCACACCCACAGGGAACACACAAAAAAAAGAAAACAGGAGAATAGTAGCAGGATGGAGGAGAGAATAGGGTAAACAAGAGGAGAGGGTGACAGAAAGGCAGCAGAAAGAAGAGGGGGGAAGAAGAGCAACAAAAAAAAAAAGACAAACCCACGCAGAAGTGAGGAAAATGGAAAATCTCTCTTCTCTTGGAAGCCAGCAGAGCGCAGAGCTGAATCTGACAAGAAAGATGACTCTCCATCCCCTTTCTCACCAGTCTGATTAAACCTCTCACTCTAAAATGAACCCGGCACGCTGAGAGCCACAGAAACGAGGGAGTGGAGGACTTGAGCCTTTGCTAAAGGTGCACACTGGAAGATACAGATACACTTGAAGGAGCAGGACCTTGAAGACAAGGTGACGCTAGGAAATTCCTTATAAACCGCGCCAGTGGCGGACAAAGGGACCAAAATTAAATTCCTGAATGAGGAAAGCAGCCAGCATTCTTCTAAAACTGTTTCCAAAAAGAATTTTCGGCTAGATCCGTCTCAGAAATTCCCAATCCTTCTGTTTAAGTATGCAGTAAGCCGGCCGTAATGAGTTAATCTACAACAGAGGGATGATTTCCTTGTGTGACTAAGACAGTAAGTAGACAGAAGGAGGACTAATTAAAGTTGTAACATCTGCCTTCTGAGCTCTAAATGTGTCTACAGGCTACAAGCATCTTTCGCTCCACTTCCTCGCTCTTATTTCAAGCGAGGAAGGGTAAATAAGGAATCAGCCTGCTCCCAAACAATGCAACTAAATCTTCTGCAAGTGGCATCATCATGATTACCATAACCAATGAGTATACTGTATGCAACTTGGCTGCTCTCAAGCACTATTCACAGCATCTTCCAGCTCAACTTCCACAGCTTGATGGTGGAGGAGGAGAGCAGGAGAGGAGGAGAAACGGAGGAGGGTGGGAGGTCTGGACTGGAGCACGTAACATGCTTACAAATTAACACCACAACCAAACTCGGACAGCGTTGAGTGAGTGTCTCTCCCTCGTCCTGCCCTCCGGGTTGCAGCGCTCTGCCTGCCTCCTCTCTCAGCATGAGCCATCTTCTCGGTTGGATCAGTCTGCGGTCTCCACTTTAACGATTCCGCGTCGCCGCTGATGCCGCCGCCGCTCCACTTCTGACCGACTTCCCCAGCTGGAGCCCGACCGAGCAGCAGCAGCAGCAGCGGCAGCAGCGGCAGTCCCTCTGCACGGCTCTCTGCCCCCGCTGCTGTGTCAAAAGATAAACCCGACACCAGCAGAAAACCGACACTGCGGGAGGTGACAGATTCAGATTCAGATCCAGAACCAGATCGAGCTCTCTGCAACAAAAACCGCGGAGCCCCATCGGAGAATATCGGCCACGCCAGATCTGCACGGAGGGGGAAATCTTGATAAGTGTGAGCCGGGGTTTCGTTTCTTTTTTTTTTTTTTTTGTTCCTACAAACTCGGATGTGCTTGATGTGGCATTGGCGGTGACTTTCCTCTCTTCCAGCCCTCGAGATGAGCCTTCTCCCGGAACCTGACTGTGTACAAACAGCCGGACTGTGGGAATAGGACTTTATCACCGAGCCCGGCTCATCAACGACAATAAAAGAGACTTTATTGGTCACCGACGGAGCTTCTACTTGGTGGAAGAAAAAAACAACAAAAAAACGCATATTACTTGCTATAAATCAAGCCAGGAGGATCGAGCCCAAGTGCAAGACGAATGGTTTGGGTAACTAAAGCTTCACTTTACTACCACCCATGCACGGATAAACCCACAATAGGCTACCTGCTGTTAATAGGGCAGTTATGAAACAGGTGTTGCAGAGAAGCGGTTTAATAGAGATTGTTAAATTGCCAGAGGACGCAAGACATCGTACAAAAGCACTGCATGCTGGGGCAGAAAATTATAACCACACATTTTAGAATTCAGAAAAAAAACAACAACAAACATGGTAACTGTGAAAAAAATAAATCCCCTCAGGCAACACTTTGGCTGCTACCTGACAAATCAACAGATGTTTTAGTCATGTGGCTTTAAGTCTGGGGAGGGGATTTATTCAGCAGTGCATTATCAGGGATTGCACAGTGCCTGCCTTTCTATTAATTAATTAATTAGTTTGCACATAATGACAGATGTTGTCCTGATGCCCTTGGTGCTCCAGTGGCACCTGTGATAACTTGTGAAGGATTCTCGTCTTTGATATAATTTGGAGCTCCATGAGGCGTGTTTAGGGAGATAAACTGTGGGTGTACACAAATTAATCTTTGCTCTACATGGATTTCTGTCCACCTGGAAATCACCCAGTATTAATAGAAAAACAAAGGCAAGTGGCAAACCCCACCCCTTTGCTTTATCTCTGGCAGTGGGAGTGAGCCTTTTTGGATGATTATTTAGACACTGATGCAGATGGAGGCATGTTCACTGGTGTCACACATGATAGGCTTAAAAACAAAGTGAGGGGGGAAAAAGAATTGTAAAAATTGGATTTTCAGTGCAAAACAGACGCACTTAATGCTGGGAGAGAAAAAAAAAAGTAATATTTCACCTGCACACTATTACATGCCATTACTCATCGTGCTCACAGCGAAATAGGTTACCTCACCTTGTCAAGAGCAGTGTCACTTCCCAGTCAGGGAAATGATGAATTTGGTCATTATTGATGAGCTGAGTGGACACACAGGCTGTCATCCTGGTCCCTCACTCAGGACAGAATAAATTACACAGCGTTGACAGGGAGTCAAAACACAAACACGGGCTGACAGGGAGATTTCCAGGGTGAAATTTAAGGCGCAGGTGGAATAACTGAAGAGGCACGACCTCGAGGAAACACCAGCTGCAACATGGGCTGTAAACTTTTCCATCCCCCCCTCCCTGCAGAGTGGGCTTGTTCCCTGACAAAGAAAAAACAAATTTAAATTCCAATATCCCTTCAATCTGCGGCTTGGTGAAATTCATTCAATTTTGGGGGAATGATAATGAAGTTGCAGTGTGTGGTGAGACAAAGGCTTCACAGACATCAGATATTACGAATGCTGGCATGATCCACGCCTGTCCTCCCACCATGCCTCAGAGCAGATTAATCAGTCGAGATCGTTCCTTTCCTCATCTCTTTGATTCATCTGTTTCAGAACAAACCCTAATGTCTGTGATATTTCAATACCGCCGGTGATGAATACATTTGGATTCATCCAGGCCAAGCTGGCTCATGAAATGCACGTCTTCATATAAGTGGGTGGAAGTCACTTTGTATCTGCATTTGAGTCTTTTCCTCTTCATCACTTTCACCCCATCTCCCCCTGAGCTTATTTATGAACTATTACCATCATGCAGTAACACTTTATTAGGCATGTAGACAGCCAAGAGGCCTATTAATCTTTCACTTGCAGTCGTATGCTCATTCTGCCTCCGCACACGCAATCTCAAACCCCCTTTTTTTACCCAGTGGAGTCCCTCAGCCCTTTTCAATGATTCAAACAGCACCGAGGAGATGGCTAAGCTCCTGTTAGTCTTACAGTGAGGGAAGTGATGCGTCTTCCATCGGAAAGATATCAATACACACTTTCCACTGGCGGACTTTTCTCAGAGGCCACAATCATGCTGACAATCTCTCGCTCAATCACGCTCAACTGTTGCCATTACGACACATCTGAGCTGGTAATGATTTTATATTATAATGTCATCGATCCAGTTGGCTTGTAACCCCCCCCCCCGGGTGGTGCTGAGCAGATAACAGACAGTCCACTGGTCTTTGCTTTACAGCTAAATACGATAAAGAGATGTCAGTTCGATTACACTGTAAAGTCAATGATCATTTCACAAGCTATGTCAATAGTGAGGTTTATACTGTCCATGGCTGAGATATGAGCTGCAACAAAGAAATATGAACACACATATTCAGCCAAATTAGCATTGCCTGCATGCACTCAGCCAGACGTACACAGTGTGTACACAAAGACACGAGTCAAACGCGTCTCTAAACAAATAGCAAGTTATCAATATTCATCTGAAATGAGAGGGGAATTTGCGATGATTAAAGACTGCAGCACAGTGTGAGAATAAACATGGCAGACTATAGAGGCAAAGAAAAGACTTTGACAGGGCACCTAGCTGCGCCTGAACGCAATTAATTAATAATGAATAAGATGAGTACAAAAAAGAACAGCAACAACAACAAATAGCAAAAAGTAACAGCAGATAACTTGGGAAAAATCTGAGAATCAAAAAGAAGCACTGTTAGGACCTTTATGGAAAATGAAGACTATTTAATTCAAAGAGCAGCAGAGTAAAAAAAAAAAAAAACACAATTTAACAGACTTCTCAGCTTGAACAGCCAGGGTAGATGTAGCTTTGGCCAAAGATGAAGGGCGCACACTGCTTACTAGGCAGCCAATGTCTTTAACCATAGCAACAAGAATAAAAC
>NW_023339785.1:12045519-12070308 GCF_004916995.1 Morone saxatilis | reverse complement strand
ATTTTACATGTGGTTTGAGTTTTTCGCTGGAAAAAAAAAAACAAGCATGTTCTTATCCTGCAGAACTGTTTCACTGGGGACAGATGGCACTGTGTGCCACGATGTGAGCAGAGTTTTAATTCTGTTGTAACAGATTTATCACTGTGCGTATGTGTATGTCTCTTTCAGGCATGGTGCCCACGCCCCAGGTGTGCGTATCAACCCTGGTCACGGTGAGCACGATGGCAGTGGTGGACCTCTACCTGCTGGAGCAGAGCATGCTGGGAGCTCGGGGTCTTCCAGGACCTAGTGTGTGGCAGTATGCGGCAGTGTTGCTAGGTGATGTGGGCTTCCTGCTCGCGCTGCGCTTTGTGTCGGCCGGCGTAGTGTCAGAGGCGCGGTCGCCACGCCGTGGTTTTGCCAACGCTCTCTGGTTCCTTTTCCTGTCCTTGCTCCAGCTCAAGCTCTTCTTCGTTTGCCATAACTACAGGCAGGAGCGCCGGCCACCCGACCCGCTGGCCAGGAAGACCCTGACGCTGCTCCTTTCCATCTGTCTGCCATCCCTGTTTCTTATCTTGACAGGAGCTGACCACATGACCCCGCAGCGCAGGAAACAGGAAGTGCGGGGCCGGCTTCTGTGGGTGGTGGTGGACCTGCTGGATGTGCTGGACCTGCAGGCGGGGCTGTGGGAAGCCCAAGGAGGGGCTGCAGCAGGGACTGGAGGCGTCGTTGAGCAGAGGCTGCCCATCTGGGCCGAGGGCCTGGTCTTCTTTTACTGCTACGCCCTCCTGCTGCTGCTGCCTTGTGTGGCCCTCACAGAGCTGGGGGCCACTGGCCTGCCAGGACAGAGGGGGCCCCGTAAGGAGGCTTTGTACCCCTGGCTCAGCTTGGTTACTATCAATATCTTCACCCTGGCCCTGAGGGGCACAGGCATGCTGTGGTACAGGGACTCACGTGTGTCCACTGTGTTCCTGGGGAAGAACCTGCTGGCTCTGGCTGTGAAGCTGAGCTCAGCCTGGGAGAAACACAAGCAGGAGCGCAGTGCTGCAGGAGCTGGGACTGTGGCTGGAGCAGAACCAGGAGACTCGACCTTGCCAAGCCAGAGCTCAGGGCAGGGAGAGGGCCAGGCCCAGGGGAAAGCTCCTCCCTCTCATTATCAAACACTGTCTCGCTCCCAAAGCCACACTCTCTCCCACGTCAGCCTGGAGCCCACAGAGACACCCTTAGGACCCTCTTTCATCTCCCATGAACTCTAGAGAGTCACTCTGAATATGCGCGCATGCACAAAAGCATGTACCCACACCCAAAACTCGGACCAGCCAGGCCAGTATCACATCCAAACAGATATTGAGTTTCAGTACAACGGTGATGGGTATAATGCAAAACTGTGTAAATGCATTTGGCAAGCTTGGCTTTCGGCACATTTTGTTGTGCTAAGAATAACTCAAAATGCATTGCTGTGATTTGTGGGACTGTATTTTTAAATTGAACACTGTGAACACATTCATCAGACTGTACAGAATATTCAAGAAACTTAAGTGGAGATCGAGTAGTGGTTATTCCCTTTTTTAATCAGGGTGCGACTGTCCAAACTGCCACAGGATTTAATTTGTTGCATTCAGACACCTTTGAGGTTTTCTGTTTACAGGAACAATCATCTGTGGTTTGATTGTTAAATTTGAGTTCAGTTCTTGTGGTTTGTGGGGAGGGGAATCAATGTTCTTCTGCCATCCAAAACTTTGACCTGTAGTGTACATTTTCTCTGTCACTTCAGAGGGAATCTTCACAGAGAAAAGTTTAATACAGAGGGGTGATGATTTATTTTTCCTCTTCAGTACCACAGAGACATGACTCAAAAGCCATCTACCAGTAAAACTCACTCTACACACAGTGCTCCAGTATTTCAATGTAGAGTCTATCCCTGTGAGTCCAAACCTTTCTGGCTTGTGTCCCTTTAAATCAAAGTCTACTCACAATCCCAAGTGATGTTCCCGTCTTAGATTTTTCTTATTTCAATATGTTTCAGAGGCCTGAAGTGGTAAAGCTATCCACTTTTTCACAATAAAACAAGGTTAGAGAAGAGTCAGAAAAACACAACAAACATAATATGGGTAGTGGACGTTTTCTCCTCATATCTAATCTTTTTATGTCATGGCCTCCCAGATTCATCCATGCAAGTGTCCTGCCAGATTTTCATTCAACCAAAAGAAAACACCGGCTGACATTACTTAATAGTTGCCTGGCAGGAAATATTAATCAGTAAAATACTGTGGTGTTTGGTTGGAGTGAAAACCTGCAGACTCATGGGGTCATGGTCCACCATCTCTGCCAAACTGGGTTTTTTGTCTTTTCCTTGATTTAGATGGAGAATTTGATCATCAGCTGGACTTGAATTTAGAGATGTGTATTGTACCTTCACATATATTTCATGTTAAAACCATCCAGTAGTGGTTTTAGCACAGCAAAATGTGCATGACTAAAGATGCCAACTACTTATGAAAAACACTGTTTTCATAAATAAAACCTTTCAATTGTAGGGCTTAAAGATGGGCAATATCATCCTATAACATACACAACAGTACAGGTCTATTTTAGTACATTGTTTACAAAGACAGAATACCAATGTAAGTAATCCCTTTACAGTTTCACAACACATTCAAAATTCATGTTTTGCTGTCTTCTGTCATTGGTACTTGTTTCAGAGTCTCTGTTAGTCATTTTCAAAAAGAAGAAGAGAACAAAAGCTGCCTGTCTCTCTCAAATCCATTTTTTTCACTTTAGATGATGAAAGAGTTAAAACATTTTAATTCCATTTGAATTACAGAGCTTTTCATTCACTGATTTGTTAAGATGTGGGTTTTGTAGTATTTGGACATCATGGGATTATGGGTCAAAGCTGCAGCAGGGGCAGATCAAGAGGGGTGGCATGGAGGAGGGACAGCGGCCTGGCCACAAGAGCTGTCCTCCCAGTTTGGTGTCAAATGCTGTCAAATTTAACACATTAATTTAGATTAATTTGAAAAATAATGTTAGAAAACTGAAATCAACACAATGATCTGTTATGGCCAAATTGTAGACCAATTGTTAGGCTCAAGTTTAGTGAAAAAATACATGTATTTGGGAAAATGTTTATAGATTCGGAAATAAAACAATTTATTGATTTCTAATGCCAGCCTCAGATATTTATATTCAATGTGCCACAGTAATTTTATGTTTTTGAGTTAAAATATCTTATCCAAGCAAATGTTCATATATGTGATTTTTTGCGATGAAATCATCACATATGAATATTCCATGAAAATAAATGAAAAGTTTTCTAGATCTGCCCCTGAGCAGCAGGTGTAGAGGATATACAGTACAGTTAAGTGCCTTGTTTCCTCACGTAGGTCATGAGGCAGACACGTTATGTTTTACTACGTGGGGACTTGGACATATTACCATGTGTGTACTGTGAAGTTATTCCACAGCTGTTGTCAGCTACACCTCCAGGACAGAGTGCAAACTAATAAAGTGTTTCATACTTGCTTAGTGTTGACAGTTCATTGGCTATTATGTGGGAGTCTGTCCAAATTATTCATGGCCAAAAGGCTTCATGGACAAATAACTGCCTGATACTTTCAAAATCTCGTTTATAATAAAGTCAATCAACTCCCATTCTGCAGTCACAGAAAATTGGTGTTTTTATGTTTTTTTTTCATACTGGAACTGGTGAAGTGAATGGATGCCCCCCCACATATTCACGCTAGAAAAGCATGCTCTTTGCCTCATGGAGCGGCACCCTGACAAAAGGCCGTCATTTATCACAATTATGCCAGCGGTCCCATCAGCTCGGATCCTCTCCCAGTAATCCTTGAGTGTGCTGTCGTGTTGCCTGCCTTTAATGCTGAAAGAGAGAGAAGTCTTGATGTGATGGGGTGTGCATGTCAAGGGGTGCAGTAAGTGTGTGTGATGTTTTTCAGAGTGAATTCGCTCTTTTGCTCACAGCGGCTGTGAATGCACCCGTCGGCCTGTGAGCCTGTGTGCCTCTGAGCTTTAATGGTCCTATTAATTGAAATTGAGGCTATTTGTCAAATTGCACGCACTTATTCTCACTGCTTTATGCTTGATTTACAGGCTATATTCACAGGATGTATTAAGACTAATGTACACACTCAGCCACAAAAAAGACATTCAGTTAAAGTTTCAGTGGGGAATTTCTCTTTGGTTCAGAGAGACTTTTAAGGAAAAGCCACACAGGGATAACCAGTGTAGTAGATAGCATCCACTTCTCGCCTACCATCTTTCTCTCATCTCCGCGTCCCTGCTCACTTTACATTTCAAACACATGCATTCTGGATGCACTCCCTTGTTGGGCAACTTCTCATATTTCTATTATACTAAAAGCAGTGACTGCATAGGCAGCAGTCTCTGCAAATGACTACCTCCTAGAATTTGTTACACCTGTTAAGCTCTAGATACAATGCTCAGCATTTTCCCGCAGCTCCCGCAGACTCTCATAACCTGCTCCTAGAGAAAACTGCATGAGCCACTCTCCTGTTTTCTTTCTTCTTTTGCCGCTCTCTCCACTGCTCTCAATTCTTGCTCTCCATTCGCCTGTGCTAATTTCACTCTAGCCTGTAATTATTCTCCTGTACCAAAGCTGTCAGTTTCCCTTTTTTGTCTCCCGTTCCTTCTTTTATTTCTCTCGTTTGTTCAAATTTGCCCCGCAGCCGACAGGCAGCCTACCTCTCTGCACTTCCCCTGTCAAGGGTGGTTAGTCAGAGGCGAGGGGAAAAAACCAAGGAGGAGAGGTTGGCTAAGATTAAAGGGCTGGGGCCACTGCCTAAAGCAGATTGGCTGCCGACTGCCATTTATTTATCGTTTGCTACACACGGTGTGAGCTTGATGGAGCGCGGGAGCAGAGAGAGACAAACGCAGACAACGCGCTGCCCTGACAACAATGACATCCCAAACAGTCCAAAAGGAGGCACCTTTAGACAAACATATGGCTTTGTTTTGCTTGGTTGAGCTCCTGGTTACAACCCATCTCACCTCATTACCCCTGACGCAGCGACAGCTACAGTGTGCCTACAAGCTCACACCCACCCTTCTGGCAGAAAGAGCCACATTTAACAGACAGATGTCTAAATCATTCATCATAGCACACCCCATCAGCACCTCAGCTTTTGGAGAGAACTTCAAAAGTATATTCTATGAGAAAGAAATGATGCAAAAGACTCCGGGTCTCTTATGATATGCAATGCAATACTGGAGACAAACGCATACTAATAGTGGTCTCAGATGTTAGGGTGACATGAGGCTGAAACAGGAGTTAAGCACCGGTCAATTTACCTGATGCTCAAATTAAATGAAATACAGAACTAGAATTGAAACATTTAGACGATTAATCAGTTAGCTGATTGACAGCAAATTAATTGTTAACTAATAATATTACAGCTTAATAGCTCAGTTATTTGACAAACCCAGTTTCAGGTTCTCAAGCATGAGGATTTGCTGCTTTTCTCTATTTTACATCTTTGTAAATTAGAGGTGTTAAGCAGATCTACAAACAAGTAGATCTTAACCTGAACTGACTATACTGAATCAACATTGTCACTGCACTCAGTAGCTTTTAACAGTGCAGCTCCATTTACTGGTGACTGACAACACCACAGTCAGCTCAGCTGTGATTGACAGTACGTTACTTCCTCGTTAAACGCATTTTAGTAAAAGCCACAGAGACCATCATAAATCTGATAACTGCGCTATTAACTTTATGTACATTGCATATATGGGCTATACTGAACTGAACTGAACTGAACTTGACAGCTTGAACTAGCAACAGACTGAACGTAGTACTGAACAGCCGTATGAGCGGTTCTCTAACTGTTGAACGTTCTGAAGGGCATTTGAATGAGAGAGTTGGGTGATTGTTTTTATTAATGGATAAAAGGTCCAGTGTATAACATTTAGGAAGATCTATTGGCAGGGAATAATATGTATAAGTATGTTTTCATTTCTGAATGGTGATGTCAAGGTGTCACTGGTTACGGATTTTTGAAATGAATTAAACAAAATAATTAAAATTAGCAAAGTGATGAACAACTGTTTTGCATAGTGAACAGAGGTGGAAGAAGTACTCAGATATTTTACTTAGAGGGAGTAAATCAAACAGTACCACAGTGCAGAAATACAATAAATGTAGAGGAGAACAAAGTAGTGGACTAGAACTATAAAATCAAGTACAAGTACCTCTAATTTAAATACAGTAATTTGCTATTTCCCCACACTGGAATGAATTACATTTTTAATCAGTTGGTCTGACAGAAAATCCAATTTGAAGATGTCACCTTGGGCTGTAGGAAATTGTGAGTGGCTATTTCTCACTATTTTCTGACATTTTATAGTATAAATAATTAATTGATCGATCAAAAAAAAAATTATGAGTTCATAATATGAAGAGCTAATTTAAAAAAACAGATAGAAGACATTTTTGAATAAACCAATACCGGTTTGATTTAAATGCCCTGGAGAAAAAAACCCAACATGATAGGAAAATAAATCAAAACAGAGATAACCGTTTATGCAAATTAATCCGTTCATATATTGCACCTACAGCTGAGTTTATGAAATCACAAACCAGAATAGTAAAAAGCTAAACTGTGGAGGCTAAAGGGAAAATAAATATAAGGAAAAAAAGGTTACAAACAACAGACATATATAACTAAGTGTGGTGTTTAAGAAAAGCACAAGACAGAATATTGTGAGAAACAAGTGTTCAAAGGTGACATGCACCATACAAACAAAGCCAGGCAGTAAAGACCACTCTGCATACTTGTTGAATTTGGTACAAAAACAACAATACTATTCTTACTTTATGTGTTATATTGAGCTGTCAAACATTTCAGATTCTTCTAAATGATCAAATTCCAACTATTGAAACTTTGGGAAAGGAGACTGTGTTTTTTTAGGGTAAAAACACCCAAAAATACCACACACGCCCACTGATGCAGACATAGAAGCACTCATGTCACTGTGACAGGTTTTATATGATGTGAGAGACACTGAAGGTTGTTCAAAAATGTATGATTGCTGTTTGGAGTTCTTATGTAAGCCTATTGGAAGCTGTCATTAAAAATATGCCCTCTCTCTGCCTGGCAAGTAATGCAATCCTGCTATAAAAAAGTGTACAGTCTTTTCGGTTACGCGCAATAAAGAAAAATGTCAATTTTCAGTACGTTTTGGGGGCAGGATGTGCTACTCAATGACCTTCCAGAGACTTGGCGAATTTCCTCATTCTCAGCTTCGGCTCAGAGGTCTCCAGTGCAGCTGAGGGGAAGGAAGATTTAGCTGAGCCTTAAATGTTCAGTAAAAAATCTTAAAATCAATTATACATCTAACCGGTAAACAGTGCAGGGGGGGTAAAAATGGGTTATTACGGTCTCTTCACTTGGCAGGAGTTAAAATCCTGGCTGCTGTATTTTTGAGCAGGAATAAAAAGAGGCTGAAATGGGATGAGATTAAAGCATAGATCCTCCTCTTTGTTATTGGATAAAAATGTCTGGATGTTTCCCAACTGTAGGAGGAATCATTACTGTACTACTCACTGTATTATTTATTTAAAAGCTAAGTCACTGTGAAACGTCAGTCCGAAGGTTTAGTAAACCTGCGTTAATACTGTGTACTCTGGGAGCAGCAAATACTAACTGTAAACACAAATCTGATACATCATTACCTTTTAAGCTGATAAAGCAAACAATTGCCTATTTACACATCCAGCAGTTACAGAGCAACATTAGTATTCATTTGTAGTCATGTTTCTGGATTTCACAACGTTCACTCTCCTTTTAGCTTGGTTTTTGGTCTCTACCAACTCCCGAAAATTCTGGCTCTCGGAGCATCAAGCTGCTAAATGCTCCACTGCGTTCACCAGCTACTTCCTAACTGTGTCTGTCTGCTGCTGAGTACAGGGAATTTTTTAGGGGTGAAAGTAACACTAGACTAGACCGCTGAGAGAGAACTAAAACAATGAGTTTAAAAGAAACTGAAATTCTGTTGAGCTGAAGAGAGCTGAAGAGTTGGGTGATTGTTTTTATTAATGGATAAAAGGTCCAGTGTATAACATTTAGGAAGATCTATTGGCAGAGAATAATATGTATAAGTATGTTGTCATTTCTGTATCATACCCTGAAAATAAGAATGTTGTTTGCTACATTAGAATGAGCCTTTCATATCTACAGATGCCACGGGTGATTTCTCACTATTTTATGACCTTTTCTAGACCAAAACATTGATTCATTAAACAAAAGAATAATCAGTAAATTAATCAGTAAAGACAATATGTGTTAATTGCAGTAGAGCAATATAGAGAAAGCTCAAACAAAACAGTGGAGAAATCTGTCTAAAATGACTTAAAACTACAGTAATCTACAGTAATTCTGAGCACTAAATCCCAGTCGGGCAGGGGGTTCAGGTTTCCAGTAATGAACAGACTTTACTGTACAGTTTATGTTGTGCAGCTGGTGACAGCAGAGTTCATCATTTTGAACAGAACCATAAAGTAATGGCACTGTTACTGTCGATGTCACATAAGAGAAATGTGATATTTTCACATCATCTAACTCCTTTCTGACATTTGCTTTTTCCCGGTGTTATTAATCATATGTAGCTCTTTTCTATTCTCCTCTCTGAGTGTCGTCATTAAGTCACATAGATGGATGAGCTGTGAGAACTGATCTGGTTTCCAAGTGTGCAACAGCAACCAAGACTGATGAGCACTGTCCATTAAAGAGGCTAACTGGATCTCATTTGTATGTACAGAACAAGCCTTAAGATTGCTTTCATTCAATCTCGCAAAGGACAATCAAACTTAAACAGCTGAATGGCCATTAAGTGGGAGCAGATTGTGCCTTTATAGTGTAAAATAAAACTTAATAAAACATTTTTACAAGAGAGATTTAAAAACAACACACTTGTGCGATCAGAAACAAAAGAGGAGGTTAATGAACGGAGCATCAGGATTGAACAGTTAAGTTACAGATGAATGATTTTTATTTAAAGCGAAAAATAATTCAGCCTCAGTTATTTTTATCCACCGACTCCAAACCGCCTTTGTTCATTGCTCAATATTTGAGGACTGCTGACTTATTTTATTACTGTACCAAGCCAATACATAAATTTATCTAGTTGAAATTGGCATCTGTGGTGAAAAAGTTGTAGTAGTGCATCCCTGAGCAATAAAAAACAACAGCACCTCAGCTGTCTCGCTGGAGCAATTGAAGCAGAGAAAAGTATACAAGAATTTAAGACAAAACCTTCACAGGTTCAATCCCATTTCATCAACTGGGTTGTAAAGAGTGAGGCTAATGTATGTGGACAGCTGCTGTGGATGGAGGCATCGGTGTCTTTGGCCTGGAAACTGTGAGAAAATAGTCGCAGACTGAGGCAGAGAGTGGCACCCACCTGCACAATGGAGCTGTGCGACTAGAATAAGAATGGGAATATGAATAGAGCTATGGAAGGAGACAAAGGAGGTGGTGGGGATGTATGGTGAGGTGACTGAGGAGAGAAAGGCAACTATGTGATTGGCAAAGAGAAAATAGGGAAAGATCAGGTTGTCTTGCAGTTAATGAGAACTGTGTGCAGAAGGTCAGTTGGTAAAATGAAGCCCTGCTCCTGCAATTAAGTTAATACTCCTGATTACTCTGAGAGAAGAGATAGAACAAGAAGAGCAATTGCAAGTAATTTTACCTGTCCCAAGATAGGGCCTAGCGGGGGTCCAGGGGCAGCTTGTCCTGACCTCACTATAGCCCGGATTACATGGCTTGCATCGAATTTCTTCACAGCCTTGGCTGCCTTGGAGATCTTTGACATCCTGGTCTGTCTGGAAATCCTTAAATCTGCCTCCAAGTCAGCTGAGAATTCACCCACTGAAAACAAACAGAGAGAAAAACAAACAAATTAGCCTTTTAAGAATACACAACTGCAACAAATCATTTACACACTGGGCTCATTAAAACATCATACACTCAAATCAATACCGATACCCGCAGGCAAAACCCATGCCTTTCCATTCTGCAGCAGGCGAGTAATTAAAAAAATCTTTGCCTTCGATCGGCGCAGTGAGAGCCACTTTCCTGGAGGTGTTTGCGGTGTGGATCAGCAGCCGAGTGAGATGCTTGCAACGTTGAAGATCCTGAGAGGAGGCCGGATTTAAAACTTCTCTCTGAAAAATCATGGGGTGCATGCCAAAATGCCTCAACCGCCTCACCTCGGTTTTAAATGTGTCACCACTAAACTCCCTGTGCCGCAGCAAAGCTTTCTCTGCATCAGTGAAGGTCAAGTGTCAAGGGCGGAGGGGGGATAAGTAACAATACATGGAGGAGGGGTGGAAGTGTCATTCCCATATCTGAACGCAAAGAGGGGTCGGCTTTTTCATTCCACCTTAAAATGCATTTACCAAATTAGGAGTCAATTAGTGGAGTGTGGAGAATGGCCTGAACTCCTGTCTTCTCTCTGGGGAGGCAGAACACATAAAAGCAGCCCTATAATCCTCTGCTGGAATAAAAGTGATACTGACACAGCTGTAAAAAAAAAAAAAAGAAGAAGAAGAAGAAAAAAAATAAAATAAAGAAGATCAATGACTGGAGCCAAGGGACAAATACAAGTTTTAAGGTTGAGCCTTGTGATTCAGGGGAACCCTGCATTCAATAAAAATAAGTACTTGAGGGGGAAGAAGAGGTCCAGCAATGATTCATTGTAGGCAACAGAGGGTATCCAATTAGATCAACAGAAGAGACAGTACCAAAAAGATATATGGGACCACATGCTGCTCTAGACCAACAAACGGGAAGAAACTGCTCCCAAGAAAAGTTGTGATTCTATCTGCCCTGCTGATTATCCAGCTGCCGTTAAAGTGCAACCACCATGAGGCAATATTTGTAAGGGTGTTAAGGTGATACGCATACTGCAGAAAGAGTCCCAAATAGAATCCATTTAGTTTGAATTCCCTCAATAGCTGTCATTACAATGTAACTCACATACGCTGCTACTTTTCATAGGTCAATTTCACGCTACTGACCTAATGTGTTCAGCTACTTCATTGTAGAAAAATCGTGTTGCAGTTCAGATCAATTTTGGAGCTAGTTAGGAAATGCAGAGAGCAGTATGCATTAAATCTGAAGTGAGAAACCCCACTTCTGTTATCAAACAGTGACAGAAAGACTCATGAATCCTTAACTGGCGAGCTGCAGAAAAACAACTAAAACAGCAGTCTGAAGGGGGAAGAAAAGTGCTACAAAAAATATCCACCAATAAAACGACATACTGTACATCCAGAGAGACGAGGCTTAACTGGAGTTTTGTGATTGTGAGAGAAAAAAACAATTAGGAACAGCATCAAATGTTGGGTCTAATTCCAATTTGGGGCAAAGGGAATAACAGTACTGAGAGTGGGGAAATGACAGCGTCATGCTTTAATGCACCGCAACTCCAATCTCTGTTGGAGTATGAATAATAAAACCGCAGTTCCTTCGCAAAATGAAATCACTCATCAGAAGGCTAAGCAGTTAACACTGAAGAAGAACTGACCTACATAAGGCATCACAACCGCACTGACAGTACGTTTCACGCAGCTGAATTTACATTAGATTCAAAGAATAAAGCAGCTTTAACTGTGCAGCGGCAGGAAGCATGGTTCAAGGCAGTACAATAAGCCTCAATCACAGCTCGGTTAATGTTTTGCTGTGAATAATCAAATCAAAGCCGCAGTAATTTAAAAGGAACAGACACAATTTTGAGCTGCTCTTTAGGCTGAATATTACATTCCTACGGCAATTACTGGCAACGGCGTCGCTGATAACGAGGAGTACACAGAAAGAGCAATTTGTTTGCGCTGTGTAGAGTTACAGCGTAAAAGCACTTTGTTAAAACACGGTTGATAAATGACATGCCACAAAGCCAGCATTTAAATTACCACCTAACAAAAAGGAAGGTGAGGTGAGCCTTAATGGGGCAAAAACCCACCGTAAATGTTGGATCATTCTCCAAAATGCTCCAATTTGCAACAGTGTCATTCCAACTCCTGACATTTCCAGTTAAATGCATTAGGATTTGGCATCAAGTGTCTGGCTAAGAACTGTAATTTCTTGTTAATAAATCGCCAATCACTACCGACATCCAACCGCTAAATGCAAACTGGGTTTTTTTGGCCTGAAATCTGGACACTTTCAGTCCTCTCTCTCCTGCAGCCTGTCAGAGGAACTACTTGGGATGGAAACACTGTGGCTTTGATGGAGGTAAACATGTCAATAAAACTGAGCACACAGGAGAAAAGCAGGAGAAAAATCCCACCTGTCACGATAACGTGCAGGGCTACATAAACTGTTGTGAAAAGATCTGAAATTACACTTCCCATGTAAAAACTCATTACATTTCTTTATCTCCTATTCATTATAATGTGTCTGAAGTTTTTCTGAAGATTTTCACAGAATAGCAACAGCAGCTTTTGTGGTGTGTTTCAGCATAATTAAAGCTGACTGCACTTCAAGGCTACAGCTGGCTTTGATTAGAGAAATTAATCAGTTTGCTATTAAAAATGTGGGTTTAACTCCACTGGTGAAGCCCACCGCGGTTTGTTGTTTAGGCTATTAGGCTCTCTTTAGTCTTCATTAAAGAGACAAGCCAAAAAGTAGCCAACATCAATGAATCCTCTAAATCTGTCTTTATTTACAAGTCAAGGTTGCAGATATTGATCTCCTATAAAATGACATTCTTGAAAAATGGAGAAAGCGTCTTTAAAAAGGTAACTGTGGCTTGAACGTCCCTCCTTAGTATAAATAATACTGTCATTGCATCAGCCTGGAGGAGATCGTGTCTTCTCTTCTCTTTATATCATCCATATCTTTTTACTGCAGTCTGATGAAATAAAGGCTGAATACTAATTGATTCCTCAGTGGGATCGGGCTTTGTACCTATAACAAAACAGAATCTAATCTGGTTCAATAACCTTTGTTACACTTTATCTGCCTTTTCATCTTCATATCTCTGCTAAATTAGAAGTGAATCAGTGAAGAAAATGAAGTCAAATATTTTCTACTAACAGATTCTACGCTGCCACACGATTTAAACATTATTATCTTATTAAAGAAACACAGACAGAGATTCATTTGAGTGTAAATACACCATTAACCTGGAAACTGTGCTTCAGAAAAGGCTGTTTCACATTTTATTTCTATCAGAGCACCTTTATGTTGTTGGTTTATGTTTCTCTTCAGCTATTCCCCTCTATCCATCCTAAACCATCTTTGTAAAGACTTGTACCTGCCAGACTAGAGCTAGTATTACTGCACCGTGCTTGCTCAAGTTTTAATACAAACACTTTCACAAACAGTTATTTCAGCTCATGTGGTGTCAGAGGAAGTTATGGATTATTGGAAACCTGGATGTAAGCTTATCAACCAATAATTCTTACCCACACTAGCAGCTACGGCATTTCATGATCCCCAGCAGATGAATCCTACTGACTTTGGTAATACCCAAATTTTTCCTCTAGCACCAATAAGAGGTTGATATTTGTGCTTTCTTATTACTTCTAATACTTTGATTTATTACCAAATAGCTGCAAAACTGATGACATTCCCATATACTTTTGCTAATATGCTTGTGTATGATGGTGAATATTACTTATGAAGAGCATGTTAACATGTCGACCTTAAACATTTAGCTTGAAGTACCACTAAAGCATGTATAATAAAACGTAAAGGCTAGACTATTTTTAATAGTAGAGAGCCATATGACAATATATATACCACGAGACAATATATAGGTGAATACCCTCTGGGATTGTGTCATACAATTTAGGCCTTTCTCTTTATTTCTGGATGTATATGGGTCTATGTGAGCAATGTTACAAATCATTAAATATAAAATATTTTTGGAAATATATTTGCCTATTTGACAGTAGCAAGGTGACAGGAAATGAGGGGAGAGAGGCAACAATATATAAAAAGGTTCCTCTTGTTGTAATCATTTTGTAGTCACAATATAGTATCCATCCTAACCACTATGCAACCACGACGCCCTGTCGGATTTTATCCATGTCATCCACCCATATTTTTAAATCAGTTTAAATCTTTCTATTTTTTCCATTTACTGTGTCCCCCATCGACTGCGATAACATGGTATGTAGAGATTAGCAGATAGTTCCAACCCTAATAAGATTTTAGTTGATATAATAAATGTATGCCTCTATCTTAAGTTATGTTTCAAATGTGTGATCCATTACTTGATACCAGTTTCTTGTCCTGAGGTTCTAATTTTGTGATACTCTGATAAGAACTGAAGTATTCTTATTCAGGCATCATCACTCAGTCTTAACACTAAAACCCATTCTGTTTCCATCTCTTTAAACAGATAAAACCTGTCACAGTCCTTTTCCAAACAGAAACCATGATTAGTATTCTTTGAAATGACAAGGAAAGGGACTGAATTCATTCTTATCTTCCAGCAATACTAAAACCAGCTCTAACAATTGGTTTTATTCAACTCTTAGTGTGGCAGTCCATCTAGTGGTGGTATTCACCTTTACATTTGATGTAAGACATTCAGCTGAAAGATTCATCCAGATTATAAGATAGCGATATACTTCAGTCAGATGTGGGTGACTTCTGAGATACCCCTGTCACCATTACACGACCTTGCCATCGAACAAATTTAAGATGAGCAGGAAGAAAGGCCCTGGAGAAAAGCTGAAGTCCCTAGATACTAACAGACAAAGAGCACTGGGATATTAAAATTAAAATAGCAATTTCATGTTTCTGCCCATCTTTGCAGAAAAGTTTGAATACCATTAGAGCCACAATAAATGGCTGGTGTCCTTGAATACATAAGATGAGCAAATCTCTGTTAACAGCACAATAAACAGGACAGGAAGGACCTTCACTGGCAGCAGGGAACTCTGGGATGCAGTATTTGTTTAGATGGCACCACGTTATGAATTGAGCTACAGATTAACTGTAATTGATGAGCCTAATGCAATGGCCGAAGAGAACAAATGTACTGGGCTGTGATCATTAGGTGAGCCCACATGAGACGCTCACGATGAGATTAAGAGATAAAGTCAGGTATAAAGTTATAGAGAGCCAGTCATATGCCAATGCTGTTCCACTACATTAGTATTCATACCATCAAACTCCGGCCCTGGAGCTATTGATTGCTGAATGCCAAGTCCTAAAGGCCAGTCAAATAAAACGAAGAACTCAAGAAGAGTCTGAATGATCCCACAAGACTGAAAAAAGGGAACTCGCATGACCTGATTTAACCCAGGTCTGAACCGAAAGGTCTCCTCCCTCCGAGGTAATCTGTGCATTTCAGAAATAAAAAAAACAACTTATCGTTTTCACACTTTCAGGAATAAACTAATTCTGCATCAAATGTTCTGATGTAACACCAGATCTCATTAGGTTTAAACGAGCAGTAAGCTGCAAGAGCTGCTTCGTATCAAATTTTCAGTGAGCAATTAGCTCTGAGAAATATATTCTGACGAAGGGGCATTACCACTTTAAATTCATTTCTTACTTTTATCTGATGTTCTTACTGTGCAGAGAGCCATTTAATTTGTGCAGAAGAATATTCTTCAGAAACGAACTTTTTCAGTGTTCAACACGCTCTACAATCCAAATCATCATCAAATTATGTCTTGTTTCACTCTTACTGCACACTCAACTGACCTCTGTCTGCCATTAGTGTTGTCTAACCTGAGTAATAATGGATCTTTGAGACTGTGTTTTTACAATAAACAAATAAAAGGATCTGTACATAATTAAGAATAATGACCTAAATATTTACTAAACAGCACATTTTAATGTTAAAAAAAAAACTGTCAGTGTTCTCTAGACAGACAAACTATGCAACAGCCAAACTGTTCCTAAACAACATCAAAACCTATCTCTGGTTTTCCTGTGCTGCAGTTTCTAGTGGCTTTAGTATTTACATTTACTATAGAGACAACAGAAGGTAAGAACGTCTGTTAACCTACTTTTGGTCTTACGCCCTTCGGCTCCAATTAAACAAAATCCTTATGCTACAAAATTAGAGCTGAAACTACTGTTGTTTCTATTAGTGACTAATCTACCAACCATTTTGGGGCATTTATAAACTGTTTAGCATATAAAACATTAGAAAACTTGACTGTCATAATTTCTCAGAAGCTAAGATGATATCTTCAAATTGCTTGTTTTGTTCAACTAACAGTCCAAATCCTCACAGTCAGGAAGTCGGAATCATCAAAGGTTTTGGCATTTTTGCTTGAAAAATTAAAAATTAATCAATTATCAAGAAAGTTTATAATTTTTTAGGCAATTAACTAATCAAATAATAAACTAAGAGCTGGCATAATATTATTATCAGAACTGTACGGTAAAAGCTTTCGTTTCTCAGTTTTATAGCCCAAAACCCATCACAATACAATGTCTGATTTCAGTCCTCACATACAGAAGACTCAACTGATTGCTCATTCTTGGTGCCTACATAACATAGAATGACTTCTGTCTACATGCTTCTGTACTTTTGTACTTCATGGTGTGCTCAGGCTTCTTATTTCCAGTCATGGGAAATCTAAACGCTATTGTATACACTGATATTTTTTGGGGCAGCAGTGTGCTGCACAGAACAGTCCTGCACAGAACCATCGATGCTTCATTCCCATCAAACTCCTCAGGTATGAACGAGCACCAACTGTGAGCTCACTAATGCTCTTGTGGCTGAACAGGAGCAAATCCCTGCAGCCATGTTTTCTAAAATGCTGTAGAAAGTCTTCCCTGAACAGTGGAGGCCGTTTACAGCTAAATATGAACTCCCATGGTTTCTGGAATGAGACGTTCAGTGACAGTCACATATGGGTGTAATGTTCGATGTCCATATACTTGTGGCCACACATCATTGCATCAGTTCACTTGTCTTCTTGTTGCTAAGCAGTCACTGCACAATATAAGACAAGTTAATGAGAGCAGCTGTTTTGTGTGTGAAAAATGGACTAGTGAAGCAGTACATACCCACAATGCCCAGCCCGGCAGTCTGGGTTCAAACCGTGACCTTGTACTTGAATAGTGATGACTAGTGATGACTCCCAATCTAAACTTCCTGCATTTATCAGCTCTGCTTGCCTGTATTCAAATCCCAGGGAGGCTGTTTTCTTTACTGGCTCCTGTGAATTACACTTCCCTCTCCCCATCACGTTTGAATGGCAAACTGCCTGTATTCTGAATAAATCTAAAAAAGCAAAAAAAACAACAACAATAAAGCATCAGCAGCAGAAATGGTACTTGATAAACATAGAAAAGGGAAAACAGCCCGCAGTTCAGCTCATCTTCTGATACATTTTGCAGGCGGGCAGCATGTTTTTTATGTTGTGGCTACATACATTTTCCAGTATTTGAGCACAAAGCACCTGAAAACCACAGACTGACGTGCGTTTAAAAAAAAAAAGGCTAAAGTTACATAAGAGACTCAACTTCAACTTTTATCTTCCGATTGACAACAGGATGTATTAAGTTTTAAGCCTGGATCCATGATTTATATGGTCTGGATGTACAAAAAGGAGGGAAAAAAGACATTTTCATCCCACACAACATCACCAGACATCTTTAAAATTGTGGATGATATTCAGCAACAACACTTAAACGAGCAATGCAAAGGGAGGAAGAGGAGGAAAAAGCAATGCAGTCACAGATTTAGATGATTACAGGAGAAGCATCAAAGCCATCTCTACGCAACATGTGGATGCACAGGGGTCTGACATTATAAAATCCAGTCTCAACATTGCAGCTCAGAAACTGCAAGTCGAGTGTGACTGCAGCCAGAATGTGACAGTAAACCCTCTGAACTCTGGAGCCATCTGCCCCCCCTGGGTCTGAGCTCCCGCTGCTGCTGCTGGACCTCACATTCAGAATATCAGAGAAGTATGATTAATATATAAACAGCGTGGGTGGGCGGTTATTGAACAGGAGATGGACACCAGAATTAACAAACTTGAATCGATGCAGCTACAAGGAACCTGGACAGAAGCTAGATCTCGATTTTGCAGCTAGGAAATGACTCAGCTATTTTATAACACTATCGGCTGGACTTTTTTCTGTCTCTGATGTTCTCTCACAGTTTTAAACTATTTCAGCATGTACCAGTGGTTTCCAGCCTCGCGGTCGGGACCCGCAGGGGTGGTTCCTGGTGGGAAAAAAGAACAAAACTGTAGCTACACAAGATTATGCTTATTTCCTGAGTGCTCTCCAGACGTAGCTTTTTTTTTTTAAACACTACTGAACACTGAAAACCACTCAAACACTCTGTGATGAGGGGTCCCAAGCAAAAAAAAAAAAAAGGTGAGGATTTAACTAATACAGATTTGGCTAACTAACGTCTCACCAAAAAGGTTTAGCACTTGTTCAATGGTGTCATTTTTAATGATCTTTTAATGTACGGGATATCCAACGAGTTGTACGTCCCGTGGTCGTACCGGATGACGGTGGCTACGAACCACCCGACACAGAAGAAAGTGAGCGCTACCAGCTTCACCGTTTCTAAAAGTCCAACTGTTTGTTGGTTTGAACATCCAGATTCAGGCAAATAAACACATTTTAAATTCAATTTGCACAGTTCTCACTGAGCAGCTATTTATCTTTATTTGGGTTGTTGTTTCTGGTGGTGGTTACAAAAATAACCCTATTTAGTTAAGCCTCACTGTTCTTCAACAACAGTTTAATTTAGCTGCATTAATTTAGACCCACAAACAAACACATAGTGAAACAATAATTACGTATCAACTTGCAGGTTTATGGTATGATTGACTCTAGTAGGTCTAGTCTAAACTGGGGGCCACAGAGTCATTGCAAGGGGGACACACACAACCAGGAGGGAAACTTTTTTCCCGCAGATATTTTGACTTATCTAATAACATCATTCATTGCTGCACTGCATTGTAAAAACTGCTGGATCGAAGCCATTGTTAATGTTATTAGTTCCGTCTTTGCTTTTCCTGCTATGACAAGTCTAATTTGTGCTGTGAAAAATGTCTGTGAATCTGATTAATTTGGGAACCACTCAAAAACAAAAGTGCTTCTTCTGAATCTTGATAGTCAGGCTTAAGTTGTTAAGACTTGAGTTCAATATAGCAGAAGAGCCTTGTTGAGTCTTTTGTGTGTAAAAACAGGTGCTAGGCTTCTTTATAGCATTAAATATTTATGAGAAGACAAACAACAATGAAAGTAAAGGTTCCTTAGGTCATTTATAAAGAGCTTAACACTTAAGTAATCTGCTTATTGATGACTGTGTGGTTGTGCTTTAATTAGATTCGATAAGCAAACAACTCCACAACTGTCACCAGATTTTGATTTAAGCATTGCTGAATCCTGGTTTTACACAGTTGGGCCTCACCCAGTTGAAACCAATAAAAAAATGACAAACAAAAACATAAATGAGAATTAGTTATGACTTGAGAAATGTCTCAATTCATGTAGGACCACTGCTATACAAAGCTGACTTGGAAATATATGTTTTTTAAAATGGGAAACATACATTAACTTTCATTTTTTGAACTGATGACAAACCTGAACAGAAACATACAGTTCACGTGAAACGGTATGATGGTATTTAAATAAAATGTGGGTGTGAGTCTGATGGTGAGCTGAGAGACACAATGTACAGCAGGAAGAGCTCTCAGGTGTGAATGGGGAGCAGGTGTGTTACATTTGGTGTTATCGCTCTCACTCTCTCATACCGGTCACTGGAAGTTCAACATGGCACCTCATGGCAAAGAACTCTCTGAGGATCTGAAAAGAAGAATTGTTGCTCTACATAAACATGGCCTAGGCTATAAGAAGATTGCCAACAACCTGAAACTGAGCTGCAGCACGGTGGCCAAGACCATACAGCGGTTTAACAGGACAGGTTCCACTCAGAACATCCCTCGCCATGGTCGACCAAAGAAGTTGAGTGCACGTGCTCACAACATATCCAGAGGTTGTCTTTGGGAAATAGACGTGTGAGTGCTGCCAGCATTGCTGCAGAGGTTGAAGGGGTGGGGGGTCAGCCTGTCAGTGCTCAGACCATACGCCACACACTGCATCAAATTGTTCTGCATGGCTGTCGTCCCAGAAGGAAGCCTCTTCTAAAGATGATGCACAAGAAAGCCCGCAAACAGTTTGCTGAAGACAAGCAGACTAAGGACATGGATTACTGGAACCATGTCCTGTGGTCTGATGAGACCAAGATAAACTAATTTGGTTCGGATGGTGTCAAGTGTGTGTGGCGGCAACCAGGTGAGGAGTACAAAGACAAGTGTGTCTTGCCTACAGTCAAGCATGGTGGTGGGAGTGTCATGGTCTGGTGCTGCATGAGTGCTGCCGGCACTGGGGAGCTACAGTTCATTGAGGGAACCATGAATGCCAACATGTACTGTGACATTCTGAAGCAGAGCACGATCCCCTCCCTTCGGAAACTGGCCACAGGGCAGTATTCCAATTTTTGAGCATCTGTGGGGCATCCTCAAACGGAAGGTGGAGGAGCGCAAGGTCCACCAGCTCTGTGATGTCGTCATGGAGGAGTGGAAGAGGATTCCAGTGGCAACCTGTGAAGCTCTGGTGAACTCCATGCCCAAGAGGGTTAAGGCAGTGCTGGAAAATAATGGTGGCCACACAAAATATTGACACTTTGGGCCCAATTTGGACATTTTCACTTAGGGGTGTACTCACTTTTGTTGCCAGCGGTTTAGACATTAATGGCTGTGTGTTGAGTTATTTTGAGGGGACAGTAAATTTACACTGTTATACAAGCTGTACACACTGACTACTTTACATTGTATGAAAGTGTCATTTCTTCAGTGTTTTTGCAATATTTGCAGAAATGTGAGGGGTGTACTCACTTTTGTGAGATACTGTATATACATTTTTCAAATTATTCTAGAAACTTTTAAGACAAATTTCAATGGATAGAAGTGTCTGTATCTAATAGATAATATTAGCTTATTGCGCTTATATCCGTATTACCATGTATGTAAGCCAATAGCAAAGTCATGAAATAAGACATTGCAAAACAGGAACACTATTGCACAGTGATTTTTTTTTTTTCTCAACTGTAAACTATTACAGTACAACAATCCTTAAAAAATGCTTTTTATTCGAGCTAATTGTAAGGCTGTGTGTCCGTGTTTAATGAATGCTTGGACATCGTTCTTCATGTTTAATTGTGACTGAAACACTAATTCATGCTTTGTTGTTTTTTTACCCCTTACCTTATTTCAGATATATGTGATGCACACATTGGCTGCCTCCTTGTCAGCATGTATATATCAGTGTCTGTGTGATGGACACACCCACAGGTACGTGTCTCACCTGCCTCACCTGCTACCATTATTTTTCAGCTATTAACCCTCAACGCTGTCGGACTGTTCTACATGCAGCATAATCAGCAGCTTCCTGCTGTACTTTAATACAACACAAACCTGTTTTCAAACTGTACCTGTAGTAGACGGCGCCCAGTTTGGAGAAACAGACAAGCTTTACAATCTACTGCTGTGGTTGGGGTCAGCAGAAAAACTTATTTTAGCCACCTAAAAAATCAATATGTATTTCAGTTTACGCTATATTTAGAGTATTTTCACCTTGCCAGAAACTGAAATGTCAAAGAAGCCTGGTGGCTTTGGAGAGAGCAATATAATGGCTTCACTTTCCCATCGGAAAGGAATGTTTGATGGCGAGGTAAAGGGTGAAAATATTTTAAATATATCAAACGCATACCATCCACAGCAAAGCATTGTTTATCCTCCATGCTGGTACTTGTGTCTGCTTCTCCAGACTGGGGCCGCCCTGACCGCCGTCTACTGGTAGGTAATACACAATACCTCATACAATCCCACTTAAAAAAACCTGAACTATCCTTTTAACAATGATTTGTGGATCTGGGGGAAATAAATCTTTGTAGATCCCAGTGCAATGTTTGGAAAAAAATGCTTTTATGCAACCAGACTTAAAAAGGTTTGAGTTCATAGTGGGTGTCTACAGTGCAGTATCTCTCCAAGCAAACGTCTTGAATTCTTTATATGACTTCAAGCGATGCTTAACTTTGATACAACTTCTTCATTTTCCACCACACTCACCTTGACACGACTCCATTAACAGCACTAGCCACCACTGGATTATTTATCGATCAAGAGTGATCTGACTTTGTTTTCCTATTCTTAGCTTTAGCAAAGACAAAGACAAAAAAGACAAAGACAAAATGCTGGCAAATATAATGCTAATTTGTGTCCTCTGGTTTCATTTGTGTGTGTGTGTGTTAGAGGGTTTTAGACTTATTGGAGCAGAATGATAAGACATAAGGAGGAAGGGACATGACTGCTGGTAACCAAGCATACTTTATGATGAGAGGGTAATGCACATACACATCTAAAGTCAAACACTACAAATGTAATACCAAAGTGGAAAATGCTTTTCAAGATGTCTTAGGATCATCTTAGCATGCTTTAGGCTGGTTTTACAAAGAACTATAGTAGTGTGATTTAAGACATGGGAAAAGAAAAATATGTTTGAAGTTTGCTAACCAAAAATATGACAGTCACTTGTCTGTTTTGATTGTGTTGAGAATGATTTATGAAGGCTGCTGTTTCTCATTCTAATAGTAAATACTTAATTAGATTTTTGGTTTTGACAGATGGGAGGGACATTGTTTATTTAAGACGAGTATGTACCAAAACTCCCAATCACTTTGACAACAACCCAGTAGGATTTCAACTTTGGATGGGTGAATGAGTGTGTGCAAAGAGGTTGTAATGGTTTTTTACAAACTGTTCTTGGCTGATGTGGTGAGCTACAGGACATTGGGATTACGTCAGACAAGCGAGTGTATGGAGACATTTTACTTGATTATTGATGTGATTGTGGACTTATTGAAGCGTAATAGATACCGCTCCCACTGCAGTTTGAGTGGGAAAATCGCTGCTTCTCAAGGACTGGCAGAATGTATCGGATGTTAATTAAAACTTCACAATCCTTTTTTGACCAAAAGGTGTATTTATGTATTTATGAGAGAAACTTATTGTAACTAAATTAACTTGTTGTTTTTGTGCCACGGGTGCAAACTGGTTGTCTGGAAAATGTTTTGTAATTGAAAAGGAGTAGTTTTTTCAGCCAGATAAGTATTAAAAGTGGGTGTGTCATAAGTTTGATAACGTGTTAGCCCTAAGTTTTCTTTTTAAAGTCATTGTTTCACAGTAAAATGCGGCACAATGAACATTAAGCAAACAAAGTGATCAGTGTATGCTCAAGCGAATGCGTTACCGACTATTTTGGGGCGATTTGGATGAAAGCAGTAACAATGGAGACATTAGTTACATTTGCCTGGTACGCTCACTAAGACTGCTCATTGGTTTTCTCATATTCAATGTAATTCAGTATGCCTTTATTGTGTGCGTTATAGCGGCCAACTTCTATAGAGAGAACTCACAGGATTTCCTATAGGACGAACTTTTGCAAGACGAATAAAAGCACATAGAGCTGTTCCGAAAGAGAGTGGATATATTAGTTACCCATGCGATTAAAATGGGACTATGAATGAGTGCAGACACAAGAGTAGAAGAAAGATGGAGGAGTTCTCGAGTGCATCGTTAATGGGAGATGTCCCCCGCCCGTCGATAGGTAGTGCTCAATTATAAGCAGCTTTGGATAAGCTAAGTGATGTTCAGACTAACCTGAGCCAACCCTACCCAACTACTTAAGCTTTATCAAAGAGGAACGTCTTAAGGCCTATCTTAAAGTGTTGGAGAATGTTTTGGATGTCTGCGCCTCCCCCGAACCACAGCTGGAACGGGTTCAAGGAGAGGGTTGGTACCTGACAACGGTCTGTATTTCTATCACAGCTTATAGAAATCTTTACTTACTGTTCTCCATGTTCCAGATCCGTCCTCGCAGCATTTTCCAGGAGAACGTAGTTGTTCCATTTTAGAAGGGGGGTATTAGTAGTTGATCAAAAAGTGGGATTGAACTTGGTAGTCCACAGGTGTCTGTTCCGCAAAGCCTGTTTTAAAGGAAGGCTTTCTGACCAGTTCAATGAACAGAATGGATAATACATCATAGGATTCCACTAGTTTAATCTGAAGGCGGAAAGGATGGGATTACTCAATCATAATTAATATATCTAATGTGCTCAATATAGGTTAACATTTAAGATACCTGCGTGCGCGCAGTGTCTCTTATTCAAGAAGAGACAAGTCTTTGCTTTCTGTTGCGCTGTAGTTCAGGACGCAGCGCATATCTGGTGTTATTTATACATTGGTCCCCTGTATACCTGCCTTACTAGAAGGCTCGAGACCTTAGTAATTTAGTCAGTGTGCTCATACATCCATCAGCTACCATAAAGATCATTACACTCTGCCCGACATCCTTGGCAACAGTGCTAACTGGGGGCAGAGCTTTCTTGGCGCAAACGGTTTTTACTCCTTCAGAGCAACAAAGTAACTGACTAGACCAACACTTGCCCTGGCTCGCAGGTTACTGGAAGGCTGTAGTATGGTTTAGGTGGATTAGTTTTTCTCCTTTGATAACGCATGGGGTAATCTATGAGCAGAATGGGTACGGGAGTGAATGATGTGCTTGATTTATTGTTTATGTATTTACAATAGTAATAATATGAAGCAGTCCTAGAGATTCTGCTTTATGTGGGGAATTTAAATGGACAATAGTCTGATCAAATATAGAACTCCAAGATCCTAACAGTGCTAACTATGGGAGGCCAAAATATGGAAGTTTGTGGTTTAAAAAGATGTTTGTAATTCATCTGTGAGATAGG
>NW_023339785.1:12019031-12045494 GCF_004916995.1 Morone saxatilis | reverse complement strand
AACTTGTGTTTTCAGCTTTGTTTGCTCTGCTGCTCTTCGTTTGCGTGTTCCTTCAAACGCCGCACACAAACTTACACACTACTAACTTCCACCCAGCCCATCCATGTTCACGCAGCACCACAGAGGAAGCAAAGCAGAGCAAACAAAGCCAAAACACAATTTTGTTATGTTTTTTTCAAAACATCTAGGAAGGTGTAAGCTGCAGGACAAAATTTTTTTGATTCATGACATATTTTTTGGATGTTTGAAGCCAAGTTGCCGTTCACTGTAGTTTTGTGAGAAACAAACATCTCGGCAAACTCCCAGAAGAGCATGAATGTTGACAAAACTTCAGTCCTTTTATCGGCATCGGGGTGAGTAGATGATGACAGAAATTTCATCTTAGGGTGACTGAAATGGGTTAGGTAGGTTAGGTGAGGTAGCTTGTTAAAGGCACAAGGACAAGTTCAGGAACTGTTTGCATAGAGCATACGTAGCCTATCTTTTGGATAGGCTTTTTAACCTTAAACTCTCGAAAAAAAACGTTTGACATGCTTCAGGAACCTTCAGTGCATCTTAAATTATTTTATTATCTTTTTATTATTTGTTTCATCTTAAAACGCTTCATCTTAAATATAGTGTTTTGCCCTGAGGTTCTAAACGTCTGTTTCTGTATCATGAGTAATATCCTACAAAAAGCAGAGCATCTTGACACTAAAAAGTGCGATATTTCGCCCTCGCTCTTTTCATGCCCACACTCACATCCGTGACCCATTGAAAATGGCTCCACGACCCACCAGTTGAGAACCTCTGGTTTAACTTGAAAATGCTGATCTAACTTATTTTCTTTTGTCCCCAAAACTTAGCCACTCTACATGGCCACATGTTTAATACAGTACTTAAAGTTAAAATAACAATTACATTAAAACGAGAGAAAAATAACAAAAATAGACAAATAGCCACAGAAACAACTGTGCCGTATTTTTCTTTTAGCGCCCTCTTTGAAAGGACAACTCAGGGGTCAAACATGTGCATTCAAGCTACAAGCTTGTTTCGCAGAGACAGGATTTTCGGGGACAGCTTAAGGACATCAAGTTCTAGAAGAAGTTTTTAAAAAACTTCAAAAGTGTACTTCATGGCATAAATGATGCCCATGAGCAGGAGACAGGCCTTTGCAACACTTCCACAGTTGTCAATAACAATCGACACATCAGTGTCAGATGCACCTTCATCTTCTTCACTTGTGTGGAAGACACCGATCCTCAGGACTTGCTCAGCCTGGTCCATTTGAGCTTCACTTCTTGGTTTGTGGGGATATCCCTGTAAAATATATGTGAAGCCATGTTCAGGTGCATAGTACAGCTTAATTTTTTATTCAAGTTATAGACTAGTGTCAAAAATATCAATATTTCAATACTTATCGATCCTAAACATTTAAAATAATTTCACTAAAATTATTATATTAGGAAGTTTAGAAATTTAGTCTTTGAATCATACAAAAAGGAGGAGGTGTTGTTAGGGTCTGGAAACATAAGCTTTGCTTAATCCAACCCCTTTTCAAACTCTTATAGTACTGTGTACTGTCTGCTGCGGAATTTGGTGTCTTGTGAATATTCAGTTTGAAATAAATTTTTCTGATTCTGAAAATATTCCTGTTCCACAGTACCGATAACAGCTGAAGTTTGCACTCGCTTTTACACACACAAACAACCTGTAGTAAATCAGGCCTTACAGACCTTATGCACAACTCTAGTGATTCCTAAACTTTATTTCCTGTCTCTCATTATTGGAAACACTGAATAATACAGATGTGCATGTAGCACGCCGAGAGGAGAGGACAGAGGAGAGGGGAAGAGAGAAGGGGGGAGGAAAGAGGACAGAGGAGAAGAGAAAAACAAGGAGAGGAGAGTGGAAGAAAGAGGAGGGGAGAGAAGAGGAGAAAGGATAGGGGAGGAGAGAGAAAATAACACAGGAAAAGGTAGGAGAGAGGAGAAAAGAAAAGCGAGGAGAGATAATAATTACCCCAAATTTTTCATGTCAGGAATATGATTTAATTCATTGACATTTTAGATTTATTTCTTATGAGATATTGAGTTAATTTAGAGACTTTTAGGAATGCATTCCCACTCACACACTGTGTAATAGGCCATATAGTTTAATTACATCTATGAAAATATCTTTTTGTCATCTCCAACTGGAAGAACCACCTGAATGCACTTACAATAAAGACTACTTATTGAAAGGATGCATTTTGATTCTTTTATTGAGTTGTTATAAAAGGCAATGATCAGCCTTAGGAATCCAATACTTCAGTTAATTCTGTCAATTTTCATTTTTTTGCTTTTCATGCATTATACAAACTTTCATCAAGCAATATACAATTTTTATCATTTAGGTAAACTTATTGATTGTTTAAATACATAATTTGGTAAATTAAGATTAAAATTTGGTTCTGTGATGACTTTTTTTTGACATCACACAAGAATGCAAATTTGCCAACAAGGACAGAAACTTTTCAGGCAACCATGCAAAAAAAAAAGGACCAATAAAGGTCCATTTAAAAAAAAGATTTCTCACAATTATTGATGGTTCAAAGCAAAGTTGTATTTAAAGGGGAAGTGAATAAGAATTCAAAAACTCAAGTGAACTTGAGTCATTACTCTGAAAATGTGTTGAATTTACCTTGTAGTCGCTTGATGATTCCCCTGAAGATCCCCCAGGAATTCCATCAGGGCGCGGGAATAATGTGCCTCCCGTCTCGCTTCAACTGTGTCGCTGTTTTAACAGACAGAAGATACTTTGTGTAAAGAAGTACTATATGAATTCACTAATCTATACATGTTGTCAATAAGAAAGCAACATCAAAATTCATACAAAACTATGATACTCATTAAACTCCTGGATCTGCATTGGTTTGGTCCTCTTGAGCGGCATTTACTCCTAACTGCTGTAGGGTTAATCCACGTTCCAATAACTGTATGCATTTGAAAACTTTAAGTCAGCCTTCCAAACTATGGGGTCGGGACCCCAGAGTGGGTTACCTGGCTGGAGTGAATCTAGAAGTGGTCGTATTTTGGTCCCAGCTACGGCGGCCCCTTTTTTGCTGAATATTCCTGCATTTTTGAGTGTAGAAGTCCAGCTTTTAAGTGGGAGAAAAGTTCTTTCCAAGGGAACGTTGTGATTCTTTTTTGAATTCCCCTTGATCTGAAAAAAAGGAGGTACGATTTTTGCTATTTACTTTTTCTTTGTAACAAACACTATTTCTTAATGATTATAAACAACACCCACACTTGTTTTACCTGATTCAGAGAAAGAGCAGCCATCTCCAAATCTTATGGCGGGCATGCTTTACAACTTCCTTCTCGTTAAGGAGAAAGAATCTTTCCATCTTTCTAGATATTATCCGCTCATTTTTTCTTCGTAATTCTGTGCAGCATGTCTACCCTCTCCTTCTCTTTAAAGTGGCTTCCGTCTCGCTTCAATGTGTCGCTGTTTTAACAGACAGAAGATACTTGTGTAGGAAGTACTATATGAATGCACTAATCTATACATGTTGTCAATAGAAGCAACATCAACTGAATGTCCAGCTCTGGACAGGCAAGGATGGGCATCATAGACGGCCTCTCAATTTTGCACGGTAATTCCCCATTTTCCATTTCATCCTCTGCTTCCACCCATAAAGGCCATTAAAAGACCCTGGTTCCCTGAGACATGGGAACTTTTCGATTAAGGCTTCGACCACTGTCAAAATTTGAATCCCTGTGGGGTATGCCGTGTAACCAAAAACCACCTCTGCAAGCTTCTCCAGTATGCTGCTTGTCAAACTTGGGTGGTTGAGCAGGGCACCATCCTTCAGGAATGCTTGGTTTCCAGCCTGCAGATGTTGTTCTACATCAAAGGAAAATTTGGTATTTCAAATCTGGCTGGCCATGGTTGAGAGCGTCGGGAAGTTCTGCTTTCATCAGAGGAGGAGAGAATGATGGTGTCTGATGATGATGAGTGGGTGGAGATAGTATCAGAGGATTCTTGTGGTGAAGGCGAGTCAACCTCTATTTCTTCCACTGAACTGAGAGTGAGGACAACTGGCTTTACTGGCACAACTTTTAATGTTGCATGATCTTCCACATCTCCAATGCTGGTTAGAGTGAAAAACTGACCATTGAAATCCATGTCCTGATAATGCACAGAAAAATCCCCAGGAATATCAAAAGAATTTCTGATAGCACAAATAAGGTCTGTGAGGCTGCTTGATATGCCTGCAGGTAGAATGAGTTTACGAATATCGTCGTCTCCAAAAATGATGCGGAGCTTTGCTGGGGTGCCCATCCTGGCAGAAAAAGCTGCATCATAAACACAAAAATTGTTTGCTAATCTTTACAGACATTCATTCTGATGTGAAGTTGCAACTAAGTCCAGAAAAAAGTCCTCATTTGTGACCAGAAATAAATGCTGGTTGTTACAAATATAAGTAGATGTGATGAATAATCTGTGCAGCACCTAAGGCTGTTGACTTGAAAACCCCTGTGAATGCATCTGTGGATGGAGACAGGATATGGGTGTTTAATGTCCAGACAAAAATAAAGCTCGAACTCGAATTTCAACAAACATCCCACATTTGTGTCCACTAATAAGGGAGGCAAATGTGGTGCTTCAAGGTTACCAGACGTCTTCCTGCCAGAGTGTATGCCGCCAAAGGATAAAAATCTGGAAGATCCTTTTGCTCAATTACTTGCTCATTGCTTGTGTTCTCCAACTCAAAACTTCTAAGGTGCTCATTGTACCATGCCATTTTTAGTCTGATGACAAACACTGGTTTGTTATGAACTACCATAATTTGTAGCACCTCTGCAAAGTCTGGCAACCCAGCAGTAGAACCATGGCACACCACCATTCCAGCAGCATAGGTGGTCCCTGAACAGTTCACAGAGTTGGCAATATGTACTCTAGTGACACCTGGAAATCTTCACTTCAATGTGTCTTTAATGTCATCCTTCAGAACATCCAAAGACACCTCTGTTGTTTTTGTAACCAAGAGTGATGGTTTGACTGCATTCGATTCATGGAGATGGTTTGCAATCATGAGCTGGTGCTTGTTTGCAAGAGAAAGCAAGATATTCTTGAAACATCCTGTGTGTCTGACAACTCTCTTGAAGAAGCTGTGTTTTGCTTCGAATCTCATGGTCCACAGAGCAGCTACAGGACCAAATTCTCGGATAAGCTGGGGATAGTGCTCAAGAAAATGGTGCTTAGGGATGAGCTTCTGTTGAGGAAAAGCTTCAAGAAGTCTGCTGCGATGTTCAGATATTAAACTGTCCAAATAGCAAATGCTTTCCTCTGTATGGCTTGGTGACATAACAAGCTCCACAATGCATTTCAAAGTCATAAGCATCTGCCACGCAGGCTCATCTTCAGGTACTTTCAAACCTATCATCAGAGGCAGCAGACGTAGCAGGCACCAATTTTCATGAGCATTGCCTCCCACCGATTTACGGTTTGAAAAGTTGCCGGGGACAAGATGAGGGCGATTTGTCTTATCACTCCACTTGTAAGGGAACTGATGGATGACATCATTTAGTTCAATGAGAGAAAAATACTTCTTCTTGATGAGGACATCAAAAGACAACGCCAATTCCAATGGAATGATGCCTTCAAGAAGGTCATGTAAAACATCTGGAGGGTACCCAGATGTAACATGAAAGTGCTCAAGCTTTTCAGACAGTGCACACTGGTTTTTCACACCATAGCACGGGGAATTATTCAGACTGGACAAAGCAGTCTGAACATGTACTGCATTTTGCTCCTCAGTTCTCCGTTGAAAAAAACCAGATCTCACCTCTTTTGACCTGCTCAGGCAGCAAAAACGGCAAGCATCCTCACTCCAGCCGCTCAACCAGAAATAGCTTCAACAAAAAGCCTGCAACGAGTGTGCTTCCTACGTTGTCTGCTACCACACACATAACAGTTCCTTTGACAACTTTTCCCAGAGCTGGAACAAATAAGCCATCTCTTTCTAAAGTCCTCAGATCCATCAGCAATGGCTCTAACACTTTCTGGTATCCAAATGTCTTGGTGTCTACTGCCTTACACAAAACAGCTAAATTAATGGATGTTAATGCTGATTGAGACTGTGCTGGAATGTTTCCCAAGATCCAATACACAGCTGTTACTTTGTGTTTTTTCCTTAAAGTTCCCAAAGGATTGCACACATCAAAGTCATCAATGTACAGGATAAGACTAAGTCTGTCCTCTTCAGAGAAAAAATCATTCTTCTGGAAGTTGGATCCATCATGAAAAGATTGGTACTGTAAGGCTCTTACCGAATTTCTATCAGTATCCAATAGTTCTTCTTGATTGCGTTTGTTGTTCAGAACCTGTGATAGAGATTGCAATATTGGCACATACTGGAATGTTTTGCCCTCTTTTTTATCGAGTATATACTCTTTTGGTTCAACAACTGAAAAATGTTCCTTTATGAATTCTCTTCTCTTGTAGGATGTTGAAAAGGGACCGTTGCTTGCCAAAGCTAAGCTGATTGGGTGTGCCTCGCTGAGAATTTTAACCAAATCTGAGATTACAGCTGTGTCCAACTCACAGCTATGGGTCCTTAGAGTAGACTCGATCAACTCTCTTATAACAGGAACTGATGCTGTGGATGATAAGAATTGAAGCTCATCCACAATTTCATCAATGCACTTGTTTGACACATTAAAGGTGCTCTCTAACTTAAGAAAAAGGCTGCCAAACTTCTCCTTTATGATCCGAGATAGATCCTTGTCTTCCTCAATCAAAGGTTGAGGATCCTCCTCCTCAGTGTCAAACAATGGCTCATCCTGAGCAACAACTGGATTCGAGTATTTTTTCAATACTTCATCTTTAAAGTCTTCAAGGCCATGTGGAGAATGTTTCCTATGTCTGTGCGAGGCGAAGGTTGAATATATGTTTGAGCTGAAGGTGCAGTTTTTGAATACACATGCAACTACTTCAAATCTCCTCAAATGGCTTCCAAGATGTTCAAAATATTGCCTCTCTGAATCAAAACAAGCGGAACTGCACAGGACACAACTAAAAGATAGAATCTCTTTTGATGTCACTGCCTCAGGGTGCTGCCTGGATAAATGAATATTAAGGGCATTGAACGTCTTAAATGAACATGGGCAATCCTTATAAAGGCAAGGCACTGTCTGGCCACGGCTAACCATTCCATGTCTTAGTCTGTAGTGTTTCAACAGTTCTGTCCGTGTGTCAGCTTCAAATCTACATGTTTTACAAGGCCATTTCATCTTTTTTTAAATCTGGAAAATACAGACAGAAATAAATCAAACCTCATCTGAACTCGATTTTCATGTCAGTATAAAAGTCAACTTAAAACTAAGAATGAGAGGTACCGGGTTTTAGATTTACCTTACATTAGCCGTTCCAATCAAATACTGTAGCACCAACTTTTCCGGTGGAGGCTGTAAAATACAAAGAACTCTATTAATGCATCATACTCAAAGTTACTTTCATGCCGAGGATAGTGAGACAGAACATTCTTGGGCTATTATTCATATCACAAGAATAGAGTATTATACATCAGATTGTCCTTTCAACTTTTGTATACATTACATCTTATGCGTGCAACACATAACTTCACAATTCAAAATATATTCTGCTTCATTTTAATTTGGAATAGTATGTATATTCTGTGATGATGGTAAACCTCTTACAACTTATGAAGTGCAAAGCACTCCACAATTTTTTTTTTTACCTGAATAGCCAGATGACTTTACTTGACACAGCTTGCTGTAGTTGCTGCTTGAGGGGGCACTGTGTCAACTGTGGAAAGTTGTTGCTTTGGGCTTAAGGACGAAAAACACAAGAAACAATAATTACATTAAAACTAACAGAATCATGTAACCAAAATTAACTGTACCACTATCAAAACCAATGTATTTTGATAATATGCTGACACAATATTGAAAATATCGGGCCTCCCTGATCTTGAAAAATTAGGGCACCCATCAATTACACTTTCATACAGAAGTGCGAACGCATTCCACATTATGGTTAAAGGTTTTTCCGCTTGGATTCTTTGCTCTCCCTCAAACAGTCAGAGCATTGCTTCTAATTCACTTGTTTAAAAGAGCTGTGTATATGGTATCAAGAATGGATGCAGAGAATCAAAATTAAACAGTGTAAACAGAATCAGAATAAGGAACAATGGGGTTCATATGTGCAAAGATTGAAAGATATCTATCAAAAAGACATGTTGCTGTATAATTTGCTTCCACATGCTTCCGGTATGTGTAGCTTTGGTGTACTCTGTCGTTCCTGGAGTTAAAGTTATGCCGAAGGAACGTCGTATCATTTGTGGCGCAAAAACCGCCATTTATTCAGACACTCGTAGAAAGATCATACAGTCAGTCGCGCCCGGTAAAACTTTTACAGGCTACGACGAACAGCACTATCTAGACAACTAACATCGAGCAACAGCTGAGTCCTCTGGACTCAGCTCGCAAGGGTGCAAGGAAATTACACAGTTACAGGTTTAGATGAGGACTCCCATACTTCTCGCTATTTTGCGAAACTGGCCACTTGTACCTATCAGTGGCACTTTCACTGAAGAATGATTTGATGGAAGATTTTGTATTTCCCATGGTGATTTTTTAAATTTGACCCTATAAAAAGAAAGGACTTAGAAAGAAGAGAAAAAACCTTATGTCGATCAAGACAACGTCCTGGTCTTTACAACATATATATAGAGAACACACCACTGGCATGCGACCGTTCAGGAGCTGATACATTTTCATAAACAAAATAAAACCATCGTTTTTGTATAAATTAAAGATAATTAATAAAAAAACGATGGTGGGAGCTCCATCAACTTGTGCAACTTAGCCGAAGAGGACTAGCAAGGTGTGACTGCTGTACGCGGGGTGCGAGCGACCGGGCAAAACTCCGACAGGTAAACTTATGTTGCGTTTAGTGACCATAGTAAAATTAAGCCTACAGTGGAGTAACTTACGTTATGTATTGATGCAGCACAATAATGTCATTGGAGCGGGGACCCCAGGGCCACATAAGCATACAGATGGACCAAGTAGTTGGCCCTTCATATAGGATTTATTTAGTATATTCTCTCTTCTATACTTCTCCTTAATCCTTCCGTACATATGCAGGAAGAGGAAAACCCCTGAATGACTTTACCTCTCAAGATGATTTATGTCTTTTTGGCTCCTGCCGTCCATTTTAAACGCGTAGGACCGCCGAGGGTCATGTCCGGTATCGTCTTGCTATTTTGTTGCGGAACGGACCAGCGGCATGCCGTAACCCGTGTGATGCGCGCTAACACAAGGCGCAATTGCAGCTGGATTCTCAATGGATGGGCTACTCCTGACAAACACGGTGTTTAACCTACAGACATTTTGTGCTGCATCACCTGCTGGGTGGTTGTTCATTAATCTGTAGATCCTCAGACTGTCGTTTCGACAAAAATGTTACTATCGCAAGCACCTGTTTGGTGATTTGTTCTTCTTTCATCTGAAAGATGATATTATGTTGCAAATCAAGCTCTGGGTCGTATTCTTCCCACATCTTCTTCAGTGTCGAAATATATGTAGCAAACTGCATGGTACTCTACATACTTACCGCGCAAGCTTGGGGGTTCTAGTTCATTCTGCAGCACCGTGTATAGAGCCTTCCTGCACTGGCATTTCCATTAGTTATACCTAAATGCTTTCACACAAAATGGTTATAGTTTTTTACTGATCTGATTGTATTATAAATTTCTAGTTACCTCGATGACTACGCTATCCAAGTTCACATGGTGTGTTCGAAGTGTATAGATAGAGAGAGGTAAAAGTAGTTTTGATCAGTTTTTCCCAAGTCCACATCCCGTATATTAGCACACATCAATTTATCAGTATATCTTATTACTTTACACGACAAAATTCATTAATTGGTTTGCATTATGACATGAATTGTTTAGTCGAGAGAAAGATAGATAGAGTGAAGCATCTTTGCATTGTACAACAACATGGAGGTGACCTGAGGTTCAATGCATTCAGGGCATAGAACGCGCATTCAGATTGAAAGGATGAGGAATGAGCATCACCCTTATAATTGAATGATGCCGCTGTGTTCTCCAAGTCATGTTTATTTGCGAGAGAACCATTATCGGCTTCTCGGCATAGACTCATGGCATTTATCTAATCTAGCTGATAAAAATCTCAAAAGCTGAACAAATCTTTGGCAGTGAAGTGAACAGCGTCGTAGTTCATGTTCAATTTGTGAGTCTTCGCTAGTTGGCTCGTATGTGCCTGCAGCAGCCTTTCAGGGAGTTGTGGTTGCTGAGAAGTATTTCAAGTACAGTAGGCTACATGGTATATGACAGTGTCTGTCGTTCTCGAAGGCAGAGCCATATTGCATACTTAAACTGTGTGAGAGGAAATTGCTCTAAACGAGCATACAAGAAATGCTTAATGTTGCAATCACTAAGAAGTAGAATGTGTGAGATATAAAATATAGTAGTGGTATCTTAGGAGAGTTAAAACAATGTCTATGTCATGAAGTGTCTGTGATAGGGAATAATATTATTGGTGTGTGAGCTAGTGTTTCAAGTTTTTGTACCCCAACCGTTGTATACATCTTTTGTTGGCTGTTAATCCTGCGGTAAAAGTTGTAATGATTAATTGTGGTTACATGGTGTCATTTTCGGTTTTTTCAATCAAAACTGTAAGTGTCTAGCTGTATATATGCTTGGTTAAAACACAAGATGGATGCAGACATGTACTATACAGCAATATATTTTTGATTTATTTATTTTTTCTGTCTTTAACCCGTTCTTCGACGGTGACCAGCAAATGAAAGCTTGTGTATTTTAAGGTCAAGACCTCTTTCCTCATGCGCTGTTCAACTGGGATGAAAATATATTATATAACTAACTAAACTTAACTTTTTATAAGATACATTATAATAGGGGACGTTCTCTCTTTACAATATGTATACTGGTGTCTTTTATCCTATTATCTTCATATTGTGTGCTGTGATGCATCGCAGTCTCATGATTTGTAAAGTAGTATGGACAGTAGTTCTTCGAGTCTAGATAACGTGCGGGTGAGAATGATATTTATAATTTAGATCGTACTAAATAGATATCGCACCAGGATGTCAGATCCAGAGTTAGCCACTGCTATGATGTAAGAATGATAAACCTATATGCGGCTGTATGTTAAGTAGAAAGACTCTCTGCGCGAGTCTTCGAGCGAGTTGGTATATAGCAACTTCTTGTCCTGGGCTTTGCAGTTCATTGTATAGTCTTTCACAGGCGCCAACCATATTGCTTATAATTTTTTGGTATCACTCGCCAATTGTACACTTATATATATCTCAGCTTGGTGCTTATGTAGAGTGTGGTCCTCGCTGTAATTGTGCCTAGACAAAGCTTATGCCTTCACTTGAACACCCATCATTTCTTGCCTTTCTCTTTATAGTTGTGCTGATAACAACTCTAACCTTCATATATATAATTTGATGGCACTAACAAATTCTAGTATTTCGAGCAATGTGTGCTAGCGTAGCAGTACATCGTTATGTCTTACATTCTTGTTCTATCGCGCCCCTGGACTAAAGAAGTGCGCTCTCATGATAGGTTGCTTGCACTGGAGCGTGCAATATCATGTTCGAAGCAGGTTGGATCTTTTGATTTGCTGTTCACAATCAATTGAAAGGAGATAACTGCTCGCCAAAGCCGTTTTCCTGATGTGTTTGCTTCAATACCTTGATATAGTGTATGGGTAAAAGCGCACTCTATCTTTTCCTGGAACAATCAGGGAAGTAGTGAGAAGCAAGCAGGATAACACTCCTCGCATTGGACTCCTAGTGAATGAGCGAGCTTTCCAAATTACAACTAGACTAGCGAGCATTTCTCCAGTTAATTTTATAGTTTCGTATCTATAGCATTTGTTAATATTTAATCCCTTTTTGTTAAATTAGATTACTTGGTTTCTGATATAATGGGTATTTATATTAAACATATCCAGCGATCTTTTTTAATCATGCGCGATTTTATAATACTGCCTTTAATTTCAACTAGTCCAGTTTAAATTCTCATCGCTTGTTAAAAAAGTAGACGGATAGTGGATCTCGACCTGGTGTGTGCGCGGCGTGGTGGTCCATAGTATTTTCTCGCATTACCCAAATTTCGCGCGCGCGAGGCGTGGATCAGGTAATCAATGGTTGTTGCATCGTGTGCAGTTTCTAGTATCATGGAGAAGTGATATGACGCGATTCTTTACTTAGCTAACTGCAACGTCTAGTAAATGACTGAGGTATGGGATTCTTGATCCTTGTAGTTACGAATAGTTGTCCATGTTTTATGTCTGTGCTCCCTTGGGGAGTAGATGGCAGACCAGTATTTATAACTAGCGAATAGTGCTTAAATGGAATGATTTCGCTGACAATGTGTTGTCCTCTGTTTAGGATACTACCGCTGGGTTTGTGTCGACCCATTATAACAAATAAAAGGCATTGCAGAATCATGTCAGGATCGCTGTGGTGTTTCCTCTCCCTCCATTCGCCATGATACGGGCAGAGCTGCTCGATTTTTTGACTCGACTTCCTCTTTATTGTTTCAGTATTCATCTGATAATGACCAGATGTGCCAATAGCAGCAGACATGTCACCCTTGCCCTCACTACCCTGCAACTCTGTTCTAATACTAGATACAGAGCCTGACTGATTGCTAGTCTTAATTAAAAGAGGATTTAAAATTCTCAGGCCATGGTATGATTACCTCTTAAAAGTCATACTCTACGCATCTTTTTCAAGTATCTTGACTGTATTTTACTATAACTCATAGCTCACATCATAACTTCCTTTCTTTTTTGTCCTCTACCTGTTAGCACTTGTAGTAGCACTTGGTCTGGAGTCTTCAAATATCTTAGTCAAGAGGTTCAGAAGGTCAATTTGAAAATGCTGCACCCAGTTTTCCCATCGCGCAAAAAGTGTAATGGCAATAGGCCACGGTCTCTTCAACCAGTTAGGAGGGTGGTTTTGCTATTGCGTTTTATTAGCATGTTATTATATGCCTATGTCAATTCATAAATACTTTCCACTAAATTCAGCTTTTTGGACCTGGGGATTAATTGTAAATACCCCAGCTTCCCTCACTAGATATAAAGAGTAAACTTAAATTGTCCAGTGTTTAGGTTGCTTCTTGACTCACTGATCTACCTATTGATGTTCTTGTATTCTCTTTTATTAGTATTGTACAGTGGTCTTTGAGTATTCAGAAAAGCGCTCTTTTAAATAAAATGTATTATTATAATAATAATAATAATAATAATAATAATAATAATAATAATAAACTAATAGCATGGCTTGCATTTGCATTATACTCATGTTTAATTTCATCACCTTACAGGTACTGAGAAGAATTTCTTCCACCATCTGTATCCAGCACCAGAATTGTACTTAACTGAGCCTCATTGTCAAGTATTGCATAATGCATATTTTTGGAAAACACTCTTCAAAGGAAAAAGAAATGAGTCAGGTTATGGTTTCTCTCTGTCATCCATTCCTCCCCCTCTAACTGCCATCTCCTCTCCCCACCTCCCCTCCTGTCTCTCCTCCTCAATCTCACCATGTTTTTCGTCATCTTTGAAATGAGGACACATACTGTAGGGTGTGGGGATGCGCCAGTGAGCCCCATAGAAAATGTATTAGCAGCTCAGATGTTGGCCAGCCAAAACTGTGATTGCTTAAGCATTTTTTTTCACGGTGAGATGTCAAATGGATGTGTCATGCTCGATGAAAATAATTTGTACTCAGTTTCCTGTCCCTCTCTGTTCCTGTTATCAGCTGTGCGTGTGTGTGTGTGTACTTGTGTTACCAAGCCATCTGCATTGGTATTCATGCATTGAAGCACTTATGAAAAATATTCTCATATATTCATTAACATCTGTGCCTGAGTGTTAGTGTGTGGACAGTGGACAGAAGTGTGCCTCTTAAATTAATGTCTGTAGATGCACATATGTGTGTGTGTGTTTGTTTATGTTAATATATGTGTGTGTTCATGCTCATTCTGCATCACTTTCATGGTTGAAATCTCTGAGCCAGACCCCCTCTCATTTCCAAATGTGCAGAGGGCAACTCTCCTCCACTTCACTCTAATGAACCGCGAACACTCGACAAATGATTATCTCTAACACAGACACACACAAACACTCTGAGATGAATACACTTAGCTGTGTGTCCTCTGAAAGTGTGAAAAGAGAGGCGTACAGTCAGTGATAAACACACGAGTTACATGAACTCTCATTAGCTCGGATTTAATCACCGAGTTTATGGTCCTGCAGACATTCTGCTGTGGCTGCCACCAGCTTAGATAGTCTACATTAAAATGCCATTATTATGGATCGCCTGGAATATTTTGGATCATGTTTTTAATTCAGAATAGTTATTACATTCATGTGTACTTTGCAGAGTTGTACCTCCACTGCATCATTTTCCTGCTCCATTCACACACTTTAATCAAGCTCAACCTCAAGCTGAGCTATTGGTATTGGCTATGGTACTCAACCGGTACAGAGTACTGGCACTTCAGTGTTTTGTCTACATGGATACCCTTACTTCTTATTGAGAACAGCCAGGTCTGGTCCAGGAGGTATGGACCTCAGTATTTATAGCGTCAAACCGTTCACACCCCTTCACTCTGGCAGGAAATGTCAACAACTGCAAAGACATTTTACTGTGAAAATTCAGTGCAGTGCACACCTGTCATATCCTAAAAAATCAGATCAATACAAGCATCACAAAGGTTATTACAGGCCTATTTGGATTGCAACTCAGTCAGTATCTTTACTTAAATATGCTGAACTTTACAACAGATGATAAATGACAATCATTAAAAACCTACAAGTGCAATAAAATAGACTTACACTACAACAATAGTTGATTACAGTTTTTATGCTGCCGGCTATAAAACTGCAGATATCCCCATATTCCCAGGACAGAAGGGATATATAATCCCTCTATCCTTTTATGGGTCTGCCTTATTGTCTCCTCCCAGTTGGACAACCCCAGAGTAACTTCACAGGCAGGCATTCGTGTCAGATGTCTGCACCTCAACTAGCTCGCAAAGACCCAGTTAGAGGTCCAGTGTGTAATGTTTAGGAGGATCTTTTGGCAGAAATGGATTACAATATGCATAACTAAGTGTATATCACCTGAAAATAAGAATTTGTGTATTTGTTACCTTAGAATGACGCCGTGGGTTGCCTTCCATGGAATCCATTACATTGAACCGCCATGTTTCTACATCCCAGAAGGGAGAAACCAATCCAGTACAGATCACTACAGACTGGTTTGACTACTGTCCAATCCAGTTTAGAAAGCTACAATTGATTACATTTGATTACAGTTCACACAACTTTAAATTTAAGGAGAAAGTCATCCTCTACATCCTGACTGCTATGGTGACCAGAATAATAGGAGATAACACTGACTGATTTTTCTCACTTTCATGACTCAAGCAGTTACTGGCTCTGTACAGCAGCAAAATTCCGATCAGTTCACTGTTTGAGTGCAGCTCACTAACAGAAGCCTATTGATATTTTAGCAAACTTACATGATTTACACTACCAATACTGTATGTTTCAAGGATCACACAACAAGTTTCTGTCACAGTACTGTTGTGGCTTCCCCTTTTGCTAATCATTTAATTAATGCATATTATTGTGTTCAGACTAGTGCTCTCAGTCACTTAAACTGCCTTCAGATGATCAGAAATTTGCTCTTTGCTCACTGCAAGTTAGGGTGTAGATCATAGTGCAGACACTTGCAGATGCAATGGGCAGGTACAGTATCTCACAAAAGGGAGTACACCCCTCACATTTCTGCAAATATTTCATTATATCTTTTCATGGCACAACACTGAAGAAATGACACTTTTATACAATGTAAAGTAGTCAGTACAGTGGTAATTTACTGCCCGTCAAAAATAAGTCAACAACACAGCCATTAATGCGCTGGCAACAAAAGTGAGTACACTCCTAAGTGAAAATGTCAAAATGTTAAATTTGGTGTTATCGCTCCCACACTCTCTCATACTGGTCACTAGAAGTTCAACATGGAACCTCTGAGGATTGGAAAAAAATAATTGTTGCTCTAGATAAACATCGCCTAGGCTATAAGAAGATTGCCAACACCCTGAAACTGAGCTGCAGCATGGTGGCCAAGACCATACAGCGGTTTAACAGGACAGGTTCCACTCAGAACCTCTCTCGCCATGGTCGACCAAAGAAATGCACGTGCTCAGCATCATATCCAGATGTATAAGTGCTGCCAGCATTGCTGCAGAGGTTGAAGGGGTGGGGGGTCAGCCTGTCAGTGCTCAGACCATACTGCATCAAATTGGTCTGCATGGCTGTCGTCCCAGAAGGAAGCCTCTTCTAAAGATGATGCAAAAGAAAGCCCGTAAACAGTTTGCTGAAGACAAGCAGACTAAGGACATGGATTACTGGAACCATGTCCTGTGGTCTGATGAGACCAAGATAAACTTATTTGGTTCAGATGGTGTCAAGCGTGTGTGGCGGCAACCAGGTGAGGAGTACAAAGTCAAGTGTGTCTTGCCTACAGTCAAGCATGGTGGTGGGAGTGTCATGGTCTGGGGCTGCATGAGTGCTGCCGGCACTGGGGAGCTACAGTTCATTGAGGGAACCATGAATGCCAACATGTACTGTGACATACTGAAGCAGAGCATGATCCCCTCCCTTCGGAAACTGGGCCGCAGGGCAGTATTCCAACATGATAACGACCCCAAACACACCTCCAAGACGACCACTGCCTTGCTAAGAAGCTGAGGTAAGGTGAGGACTAGGCCAAGCATGATCTCAACCTAAATCCTATTGAGCATCTGTGGGGCATCTCAAACGGAGGTGGAGGAGCGCAAGGTCTCTAAATCCCCGCTCCGTGCATGTTTCATGGGAGGTGGAAGAGGATTCCATGGCAACCCTGAAGCTTCTGGTGAACTCCATGGCCCAAGATGTTAAGGCAAGTGCTGGAATAATTGGTGGCCACACAATCATGGACACCTTTGCCAAAGGGATGTATACTCACTTATGCCAGCGTTAGACATTAATGGCTATGTGTTGATTATTGAGGGAACGTAAATAAGTTAACAAGTGTACAAACAATAACGTACATTGTGCAGTGTCTTCTTCAGTGTTGTCCCATGAAAAGATATAATGAAATATTTGCAGAAATGTGAGGGGTGTACTCACTTTTGTGAATCTATCTATCTATCTATATATCTATATAGATATATATAGGGTGAACAGGTGTCCCACATTTACACTGGCTCTAGTTTTTAAAAGTCAAATCAGTGCCTGACAGATACTTTTCTAAAATCTGTTTTCATCCAGTGGTTAGTCGGGAGTCACGTCAAAGTCACAAGCTATGCAGATTTAGGTGAAATGTGATGGAGACTAACCACAAAGACTGGGAAACTACTTGCTACCACTAGCTGGATGAAAACAACACTTAACACCATGAGAACTGTGAAACTTCAGCTTCCTTTAATGCTTACTGTATTTAGGAGTTAGCTGGAGTTGCTTTCAAATAAAATAAATTCGTTAAATCCCTCACAACACCATTTGGTTTCTGTCCACCCTGTGTATAACAATAAACCAGCCTTAAAGCCCTGAATGTCCTCCAACCATAGCAACGCCTCTGATGGGAGCTGTGACTTTGTCTCCTGAACACCATGAATGAATGTTTCCTTTGGGGAGCCGCTTAATCCACCAAACCACGTGATCAATAACAACTGCAAGACTGATACAATAGCACCTTTAAAATACTGACACCACACACACACACACACACACACACACACACACACCACACACACACCACACACCCGACACACAGTCACATTGAACGAAGCTACTCGCTCTCTACCTGCATTAAGACTCCGACCAATAAACAGCTGAAACCCTTCACACCAGCTCGACCAGGAAGGTGTTAGAGAGTAAAGAGTTATAACCCACGCTGTTATCTAACCTGTCTGTTGTCCTGCACCTTCACGCCGTTAGCAGCATCCTTCAGGGCGCAGACATCTTGGGTTAGTGAGCCCGGTGTGTTTGCTGCTGTTAACCACCGTGCTGCCCCCTGTCGGTGTGGAGGAGCAGCTGCAGCCTCTGCGAGGAGGCCCTGAGCTAAAGGGCTTTGCTGCAGGGCACTTCAGCAGCTTATGTGGCTGTTGACACTCAACCTTGCTCTTATTTGTACACACATTCAGTTCGGGTCTCCACAGTGTGACAGTCAGCCACGTAGTTAATATAAGACCCATCTAATAGCTGTTTAAATGGCATCCCAGTTGTCATGGAGATGTATGTGTAAATATAAATGTTTAGCTTTCCCCCCCATTTAGTCCCCACGTTTCATTCCTCTGAGCACTATAAGGAGACGATCACATGTGCTTTCATCATCTGCTTGTTTCAATAATCTTAATTAACGAATGAGTGACATTTTCAAGACTTAATGTTTTTAATGGTTGTGCTACTCCATCAGATATTATTATTATAGATGTCATGAGTATTTCACACATTATGCAAATTAAACATCACACCAGCAGTTGGTCTCAGTTGAACATACTGTTGCTAGTAGCAACCGTTACTGGAACAGTATGCAGCTACAGGTTACACCCGCCATTTTGACAGATACGTAACCAAACACATTTTTTGTTTCACATATTTTTTTTAATGCGTTAAACTAGATTTCCTGCACTCAGTTTACAGTCAACCATGTTAGCTGTTACACTAGCAGTCTGAGGATGATGTGGCGGTAGCAGTAACTGCTGATATACTGTTGAGCTTTTCATGTGTACTCTTCTGTGTGTATGTTTTTTCACTGTGTACTACTTCCTATTGGGGCTTAATGTTCACTAGTGACAGCATACTTGGCTTCTTTCTGTCTTAACGGACCAATCTGACAGCTTTTTGTTGTTGTTTCCTTACTAATATATGTTTACAATACCTTTGGTCTGTTTTATTAACTATAAGAACTTCATGATTTTTTCTGTAGTCACTGATGTTGTTGCCCAGTACTGTTGTTTCACAATTGTTTCCAGTGAAAACATTCATTGTGTGTTTAGCAGTAAGAGCTCCATTTAGTAGCTATTCTGGGAATCTCGATCACATGACCTTAATCAGTCATAGATCTACAGTTCCCTGAAAACTGTACAGACAGACATCTTCTGATGAGGTCCATGTATGAAAGCTCCAGACAAGGTCCTAAATGGACCTTGTGGTGAGTTGTTTTTTTGTTCTTTAAACGGTGAAGAATGAACTTTAATCCTGAAATTATTATTTACGCACAGACGTCATTCTGAATCCACGCTAAGAAGTGATCACATCAGACTGATAAGATAAAATAAACCGGACTAGTTTCTTTCTGTAACTTAAAGTCAAATTTAAGTTCAGTGTGATGTTGTTACCTTGCTCTGGGGAACTTCCGTGAATAAAAAATGAATTCATGTTGTTACACTGCCAGATAATCTTCCCCCTGTGACCCGGACCAGAATAATCCTGTAATTAATTCTGTTACATTTCCATAATAAGAAAGTGAGCATTAGAGGCAGCATTTCCATTAATGGTTATGGAAACAAGGCCAACATTGTTGGCTATATATAAATTGTTTTTGAGCTGAGCTCAGATTTTCAAGCTGATGCAACAGTATGTGGTTCAAATCTGAAGAATGTTTGTATTAACTTAATCCAAAAGAAAAATGTGCCTGAATATTATAAAGATATTTCTCTATAGTTCTTTCATTTAAGTAATTATTTTACCACAGCTCAGACTTCACCTACAGGATTTCCCTCGGTGGATTAACTTCTTAAACTCATCTGAAACATCTTTAAAATATTGCTTTGAGCAAATAACCTGGCATCAGCAACTAATTAACATCTTATATTTACTGCTACATCTGTTACAAAGTATAAACTCATTTAAATACACAAAATCAGAAATATAACAGAAAAAAAAAACCTTTTTATTAAAATATTTTATTTGGAATTAATTCTAAGTTATTTACATAAACACTATTTCAAGTTTCCTTTGTGGTGTTGTCCACTTTGACAGATTTAGGTGAAAATAATTGTGAAATATTATATAAAACTTAACCAGCCAAATACCATATACCACCATACAAGTGCTCAAAGTGACACAAAAATGTTTAAGAAAATGTAAATTATTTTAAATTAAAGTGTAAAGGGTGAAACTCAAACTGTAAAAATGAAACATAATTTACTTTCTCCTCTGAGTTTAACAATAAAAGTAAAAAGCGGCTCCAGTAAAGAATGTTTCTGATTTCAGGTGTAATCATTAAAATATGCAGTTGAACTGTTCAAAGTAAATTCACAGTATGTTTGATATGTTCGGTCACACATATTTTAAGGCATTTTAAGATGTTTAATAAATAATCTGCTATTCTAAAATGTACCATTAAAAACACAGTCAGGTATTCACAGATCGGTTGCTGGAGTTGGTCACTTTCTGCAGGCCAGCTGCACTCACATTTAGGGAATGCTCATTGGGAAAAAATTCCCCCAACAGGAATGACAGGAGGCTCTGTTATGAAAGATAGGGCAAGAAAGTCAAAACAAGATTTGCATGCTATAATAAATAAAACATGAAAATTAGATGCAATAAACAAGCGATGGTGACAGAAAGTAAACACTGAGATACTTACATATACCAGCGTTTTGTTTTCTTCACTGTCCTGGAAAATATTAAAAACAGACTCCATGTCCGTCTTCTTCAGGACAAGATAGTTTGAATCTACAGAGAGAACATAAAAAAATACATTTTAGATGGATTATAGACTAAAAATAACTTCTACAAGTGCAGAGAGGTGTCACCTACATCTGGCATTGATGAGGTTGTGCGCTCTGTCCTTGGTGTCGTTCTTCTCCTCACTGGTGCGAGGAGGACGAGGAGGAGGAGGTGCTGCTGGTCGAAACTCTGGCCATTGTTTGTCACGCATAGTGTCGATATACGAGGCCATCTGCACTTCCGTTGGGTTCATCTTGTTCAGGAAAGTGTTCACTTTTCTGGAGAAAAATACAACACAACCAGAAGTCATTGACAGAGAAGAATTAAAGTACTCTGTAAAAAAAAATCTGGAATCTAATTGGACGTCACACCAAACTTACTTTTTCAAGATTGGCATAACAGGTTTCAAAATGGCGTCAAATATGTTTATGAGGATGGAGTTTCCTGTTAAGACAAACAGCGTGTTAGCTTATCTTCAAGAACATCCTAAAAAAAGGACCACATAAGTGTTTTTGCTTGTTTTAGCTTACTTGTCACCACCATTTTGTACTGGTTTATACAGCTTATCGGTCAATGAGAACGGCTGGGCTCTGATTCAAACAGTACATGTGCAAGCATAAAGCTAAAAAAGGCTACAAAGCTCTGCAGCTGCAGTGTTGCAGTGTGTTTCTCCTTGTCCAAAGTGTTGTCTGTTAAGATTGTAAAGCCCTCTCCCTCCAAGGCAAATTTTTTTGCTATATAGCTAAAATTGACATGACAAGATAATTCTCCATAATTTTAGCACCATTAGAGACCTGATCTGACATAACAGAGTCATTTTATTAAATGTCAGTATTACAAATATTGATTAATACAGGTTCAACAGGACTGCCAGTGATTTCCTCAAGTTTATGAGGCATTTAGATTTTTAAATGCTTTCCTCCAACCCTACCGAGTGAGACACTGGTTTTAGTTTATTTCAGTACAACGTGAAGCATTTATATGTGTATAGTTTGCTTGAGATAGCTAGTTAATCACAGTGAAGGTTATTTTTTGTCAAGGTTGTGTTATTGTTTCCTTACGAGGTTTCTTGGATGAGTGGTGAAACATTTTAGAAACCAAACATCAAATCCAGTTTCCTTTCCCTGAAGCATGTGAGATATCCTTCAACCTGTCATGGCAGCTACATAGACAGCTTCAGTGCACGAAGTTACCAAACTAACAAAATCCTTTTCATCACATCAATGTTTGCTTTTTGTCTCTCTTCCCCTTTGACAACAGGGCCTGTGAATACGATGGTGTTTGACTGTCAACTGTCCAACCCGGATTGTCAGAGCTCATCACAAGCACCTGAATGCACCACCCAAAAGACTCCTCGTAACAGCCCATACTTTCACCTTAAAAATACCACATGATGATTAATGGGCAGACTACATGTTCCATGCAAAGGATTAGCTTTGTCAGTATCAAGTCCCTACAGATTCATTTTTCTTAGAGCACTGAAATGAAATAAAACAACTGGCTGTCTAGACTTGAAATGATTGAATGCATTCATTAATCTAAAAAGCTGTAATATGTCTAAAAAAGTACACATGATTTCAAGTAAATAGACAACAACATACAAAAACACTGGTATGATCCTGAAGCTGTTAATGCTGTGAACAACAGTGTGAACTCTGAACGAACCGGATATTTCTTTCAGCAGATCAAATATGGCTTTGGATGCTTCCAGCTGCTCCCAGTTGACTTGGGTCTTCTGACACTGGGAGTCCTCCACCCTTGGCAAAGTGCCCTGGTCCTTCCCTTTGGCCTTGTTCGCTCCACCTGACATCTTGAAACATGTTTTCTCCTTTTTATTTGACCTCGCATTGAAATGAAGCCACGACAGGCCTTCCGCGCTCTCCCCCTGCACGCCTCCATTTTGGCTGCAGTGTGGCGTGGAGTCTGAATCGGGCGGGTCTTCATCACTGGTGGTTTTTGTGGAGGACAACGACTCTTGTGACCTGGATCGGGTCAGTCCTTTGAAAATCATTTTAAAGTGAGTGGTTAAGGGATTATCAGAGTCCTCAGTTTTGTCCTGAGAGCAGTTTTCATTTGCAGATTGTGGCTCGCTTTCAGTTTCTGCTTCCTTAGACGGTTCTGAAGGAGGATCGCATTGGGAGATAACAATAGCTGGGATTGTAGGACTGGGAACATCATTGGCCTTCCCAGTAGAGGCTTCAGATTTTTCTAAAGTCAGAGCTGTGGATTCTAGAAAAGATGACATTTTGATTTCTTTCGGGGTTTCTGTGTGAGGGCTCGAGTTCTGCAAAGGAAAACAAAACAATCAGGTTATGACAGTTGACCCTGAGACTACCAGCTAAACAAATCCATATACATCGGCTCAGGGAGACATTTATAAAAGCAGCACTACATTCCTCCTGTAGTGTGAGAAAATAACCCTGATGTCATGGTCAGCTTGAATCTTCACATTTAAGTCTGTGTTACAAACAGGTAATGCAGACTTTGAAAAATACGGGCATTTATCCTGCAGGTAGGATCTAATGAAAGACTATGAAGTTGCATTACGGGAAATGCATAGACCCATGGCTTTTGGCTCTCAGGATATCCTTGACCCTGGTTGCTTAGAGAACATGGGTCATATTTCCATAGTTTTGGTCATTCTTTTATTGGTTATGATTTTATGATTAAGTCATTTAGAGATCGGGGAACATTACTCCAACCAACAGGACAAGAAATATGAGGAGTCAGGCCATCAGACAGGTTGTAAACTAGCCAATACTATTTATGCCTCAATGCTGGTGACAGCCGTGGCCGGAGGCATTTTGTTTTCAGGTTGTCTGTCCCATTCCGTGAATGTGATATCTCATGAACAACTGGAGGGAACTTCATTACATCTAGCACAAACGTCAAGGTCACTGTGACCTCACAAAACTAGTTTTTTGGCCAGAACCCAAGAATTAATATCCTAATTATCACACAATTTCACACAAATGTCTGACAGGATAAAATGATGACATTTTATATCCAAAAAGTCAAAGATCAACATAACTGCAATATCATAATGTTCTGAAAAAACACTTTTCTGGGCATTATTCAGTACCATAACTCAGATAGAAGGGAAGACTGTGACCATATTTCAATTTCGTCAGATACTGAATTGATAACACTAATCTTTGGTGCCCACCTTGGTGATTGTAAAGATCTTCTGTGCTGACGCTTTGAAGATGTTTGTGAAGAGTCTATGTTTTTATATTTTGTAGCTTCTTTGCAGCAACGTCCATATTTGAAGCATTTAAAGCATTGTCTACTGTCTGTGTTTAGAATCAGCTTTATTAGCTGAGCACATCTACAAGGAATTTGACTCTGTTCTTTGTTTCTCTCAAAGAACTTACACACTCACACACACACACACAGCAGTATTAAATTCCTTCAAAGTTTTCACTACATACTATACATTATGAGCGTCTGGATATATATGGCTGTAAACTGCACCCTGACTGGCTGACTGAGGTATACACCCACAGGGCAGTAATTCTAGTTTTGGAGTGAAAACCAAAACCGAGTGATGTCTGTAATAATCCCTCACTGCAGAGGGACATGTGCATACAAACATGATAAGTAGGTCAAAGTTGAACCATGATCTGTGAAGTGTGAAGGAAGGATGTTTACACTGGACAGTTTCAGTAATAATTTTACCATTCGTCTTTGTTCTCTTACAATTAAGTGTGTTCGGCTGATCGGCTCACTGTGTTCTTACCCCATCAGAAAATGTTTTAACTTACTTTTACCAACAGGAATGATTAAAAATACAGAAGTCAAAATGAAAAGCACAGAAGTAACACAGAGGTTGTAATAAATCAGAATTATTCTTTAACACATCAACTTGATAAAAAACAGTTTGGTGGAACTTTACCTCTTCTTCCTCTTGGCCTGGAGTGAGGAAGTACGCCAAACCACTCAGAAGGCCCCACACGCCTCCATAATGTTCCTCCTCATTCAGCAGTTTGTCAAGAGGGCAGAGGAACTGAAAAACCGGTTGAGTGTGGCCAATCAGATCATCAGAGACTAATTCCTGGAAAAGAACAAAATGTTGACTCGTGACATTTTTCAAGTGTTTATCTGTCAATACAAGTTTTATCTGGCGTCTTTCACCTGAAGGAAGTGCTCCACTGATACTCTGGCCTCTTCTTTGGCCTCTTCTTTGACCTCATCGTTGACCTCCGACTGCTCTAGCACCAGGATCATAGAAAGGCTGGTCGAGTCCTAAAAAAGGGGCAAAAAGTAAAAACAAATGTGTTTTATGCAAGAAAGGTTCAAGATTTTATTTTACTCTATTATGGTTTACACTCGTTCTGTCATCGTCCTTTTCCTTCACACTTCAAAGCCTGTTCTCATTCCCAGGTCATCAAATACAGACATGAGCAGTGTTCAGTTCAATCTGCAACTTCACCTCTAGCATGCACCAAATACTACACACTGGTCCTTTAACAGTGCTTAGAAACCCTGCTGATTTTGACTTCTGACAATGGTTTTTAAACTGTATTCCATATGAGTGCAATTACATTTTGTGGTACACAAGTTGAATTCCAGGCTCGCGATGCTAAAGTTGTGGTTTGTTTTCAGAACAATGCTTCCCTCTGACTCGCACTGAACAGAAAACACTCTTTTCTCTCAAGTCAAAGCTCAACTCAACATTATAGTCTCCAGGACAGTTAAGATGGTTTTTACCTGCCATCTGTTGCGGAAGTAAACAACATCCATGTATGTTTTCCTGATGTCCCACTGTAGGTTCTCAGGGCTGTCTTTCTCCTCCAGGTGAAGAGTGAAGGTTAGCTCCTCATCCTCCCAGTCGGCCTATAACACAGTTAACTCCCCCTCAAACACCCTGCTCAAACATTAACATAACATCCAAGGACAAGCTTGTACAGAGCCTCAGCAGGCAGATAACAAGCCTCCAGGACATTCCACAGTGTCACTGATATTTATAACTCACATGAGGGATGCTGACAGCCCAGCGGCCAACACGCCACATCTCATATGACAGCTTGAATTCCATCATGTCCTCTTGGACACTTGTCAGGTAGTTCTCCAGATCACTGTCCTCCTGATGGTGTTTGGCCAGAAAAAAGCGACAATGAATCTGTCATGTTTCACAAATTGTCCTCTTCAGTTTGAAATATATTGAGTTATGTGAAGCAGACTCACCCTGTCAGAGTCCTGCTGGCTCTGAATGGAGCCCTCCTTGCTGCTGACATCTTCCTCGTTGGGCACATCTCTCTGGATCGACATGATCCTATTCATCAGCTCCTGCTCCATCTTCTTCATCTTCTTCTTCTTGGCCTTCTTGGTCTTCATCTTGTACACGAATTTGGACCATCCTTCTTTTAACTTGTTCCCTGAAAATAAAAAATAAAAAACATATTAAAAGTTAGAGAAAATTCCACAACTTATATCATCAGTATTTTACCTTTTACATCTCTTGTACCTGTTCAATTTATTGTGCACACCATAGCACTGAAGAAACGCCATGTCCCTTTCAAATATACTCAGCAATAAACGTGGAGTACTCAAGCCAATACAGTCAACCTTGACCTCGATCTCTTCCTTAAAAGGATGTTTGAGCTTCACTGTGCAGAATGATGGATGTGCAGAATTTGACACTAGAAGAATATTTTCACATTCATCTGCTGAA
>NW_023339785.1:12017002-12018934 GCF_004916995.1 Morone saxatilis | reverse complement strand
TTTAGAAATGAACTAAATTTGCATGTTCATAGATTCTGTCATTTTTAATGAGGTAGAAGGAGTAGATAACTAAAAGATGTTAATGTAGAAATGTAGAAAAAACATGTCTTATTACATGTCTGGAGGGGATCTGTAATAATTTGACAGTAAATCTGCATTTTTTTCTGCATTGTGATTAAGAGTAAGATCAATGTGGTTGGAAATTTTGTGAGAAAAACTATTCACCAGATACAATCTGCATTTCATTAGGCAGTTAAGTACTCAAAGCACGATTAGTAATCTAACTTTCAATGTTATTATCACTGTGATGGCCTAACTGAATAAATATCCCATCATACTTAAATGTTTCTTACACAATTGATGGTGTTTATTGAGAACGTATGATGTGATCATTACAGAAAATATACATATTTATCAGATCACAGTGTTCATTATCACAGTATAATTAATGCTTATTCAGTCATCATACTGTTGGATTGTTTGCAATATAAGAGATAGGAGTTGGTTGAAGACAGCACAGAAATGATTTGGCATTCAGCTTGCCGTTTGTGTAATTAGCTGCCTGGACCAAAAAATAAGAGGAACAGGGAATTAATTATCTGCTAAAAAGCAGGCTGGTAAAGAAAATGAAAATGTCACGTAGCTAACAAAACATTGATATTCATCAAACTGTTGTACAAGATGTTATGTAAGCGCAGTTTTCTATTCTCTTAACACCCACAAACTACTCCATCTGCCTCTCTCATTTCTCTGTCACCCTCATCTGAAATGGTTTCTCACTCACAACTGAAAGCCAGGTTGGAATCACAAGTACTGCTCCTACAGTGTCCCAGAGCTTTGAATTAAACAAGCCTCTTTATTACAACAATCACAAAACACACCTTTCCTTTTGGCCTTGATCCTGGTGCTGGTTGAAATCCCGGCTCCCTCCAAGCTCCTAGAAATCCCCCCCAAAAAAAACACAAAACCAGGTTGGTTCCAATTTCAAAACACAGACGGTGGCTCTTTCAGTCACTGCTTTGAGGCTCACTGTGAGTAGGTCAAGCCAAAAGGGTGCAAAAGATGACAGCCACTCACACTTGACTGCCCTCGCCTTCGCCCTCCTGTGAAGCCAGCGAGGTCTGATCCAGGTCTGATCCGCACAGCTCCTCCACAGAGCCTTTGGGGGTCACGCTGTCGAGTTGGCTCACCACCAACTGGTTCAGGTTGTCGGGGTCGGACAGCCATGTCACCAACAGGCCCAAACCTGGGGAAAAAACAGCAAACACCATAATGCTACAACTCCATTTGACACAACACGAACACACACTAAAAAACTAAACAAAATCCACCTATCAGAACCTCTAAAGATCACCAATGAACATGTTATATCTTGTTTGTTTAATCCATACAAGAAAGAGAATATTTCCCAAAATGTAAAGATAAAGCCATCACTTTAAAGTCGGCCCATTTCTTTTGACCTCTAATGTCTCGTGTAGTTGAGAATAAGTGGGAGACATATTTAAAAAGTAAAGCCAAGTAACTGTGTTCATGTTCATGTGATCAAGATTGCTAAGTTTAATTACAACGTTAGACAAGATCTGGATTATTGTTTTTACTTAAGTAAAGCCCTCTATCATTTTCCAACTGTTTCAAATTATGCAGATAATTTTTAAGTACATCACTTATTGTAACTGGGCTACATGCATAAATAGAAAAACCTACTGCTCAGCAAGACTCCCACCACATAAAACATTTTATCTGTTACTAAAAATGACAAAACCCTAAAGGGAATTGGCAAATCATAGTGGAAAGCGCTTTCCTTTTATGTAACCCAAAAATCCATGTCCTAAGCTCTACAATGCCACTGACAATAAGGGATTACATACAATTCACACTTGTAAAAGTAGTCCTGCAAGGCTTAGCCCTTATGTAAGAGAGAGAGAGAGAGAG
>NW_023339785.1:11964265-12016951 GCF_004916995.1 Morone saxatilis | reverse complement strand
AGAGAGAGAGAGAGAGAAATTCAAGGCGTTCTTACCCTTTACAGCAACGATCTCATTTAAGGCACAGCGGTTGACTTCTTGGCCCCAGAGAGATTTGGGAAAAAGGTTACGTACCAGAGCGTCAGAAAACTCTCGGAGAACTGTGATCTCCTCTGCTCTGGAAGTGAACAAGAGCTGTCTGAAACAAAGCAAAAGAGAACAGATTACTGGATCATAGATATGTATCACCACATATCTCTGATAATCGCTTCATCTTAATCTTAAATCTGAGGGGATGTACAACCACGAGGATGTCACTGCAGGTATGATCTCCTATCTAGTAAAATAAAGTCAATTATTCATAGGTGATAAAAAAAATATGGAGGTATTTATAGAGTTCAGACATTACTGAGTGCAAAGAGTAACAGAAGCAGCGTGACGTCTCAGTCATTTAGAGAGAAAGTAGGTGTGAAGTCTCACCTGTCAGACTGCTTCGCATTATGCAAGTGCTGGGTCAAAATCCGAATGGAGCCCACCACCGCCTGGCAGACATCAAAGTTTTTGGCTCTCTCAATGAGCCGGTCGATTATGAAGTCGACTTCCCTGCTGAGCACCTGGTGCAGAGGCTGGTGCTCACGCGGCTCGGGAACGTCGTACCAAGGCAGGACCAGCTGAGCGTAGGCACACTCAAACACTGAGGAGAGCAGTCACAAAGGAAATTCATATTAACACCAAGCTCCCACGCTCACCTCCTCCCTGAACATCAAACTCAAAGACTGCAGTGACTTTAAAGCTTTAAAACTATTTTTTCTCCCCACTTTTTATTTATTTATTTTTTTAAACACCTGTTCATTTCGGAGCAGAAATATCCGTGACAGGATTTTCCTCTGAGCGAGAGGAGCTGATGGTGAGATGAAGAAAGATCTATTCATCAGTGAATACACTGAACATGTTTTATTTACAGCAAACGAAACTTTATTTATGCATCATGTAGAGACAAGTTGAATGTGCTGATGCAGGGCTTTCACACGGTATATCATTTATGTCCGTAGACTAGAAAACATTTATTTCAAAGATATTTTTAAAACTGAATTATTCATATTTAACAGATTTTCAATGAAAAGGCCAAAAATTCCAGTTGGAATAGAAATCACTTTACATGTAAACAGACTATTATAGTTTCATATCTTATATTCTTCTGATGTATTTCTGTATATAAATAGTGAAACAATATCTTTTACAACTTAAAAGAGTTCTATAATAATATTTTAAATAATTATGACTAAAGATTTGTTTGACTAAAGAAAGTTTTTAAAAGGTGCTGTCTTTTTTAGATACATTTTTAATGTATTTTTGTATTCCTGGCAGCCTTATGTGTTGTTAAATTAACCAAATGAGAAGTAACACTTACAGCTGAGTTTGTGCTGAAAATAATGCGACCATGCACGTGGGTACGGACAGTTAAAAGGTGTTAAACAATGACAAAAAGTAATGCGCAAAAATGTGGCAAAAATGAACCAAAGTAAAGCTGAACTCCAGATGGTTAACAGCTCATGTATCTGACTGCGAGCGCTTTACTTAGGACGGAACACATGAAGTGCTTTTAAGGCCAAATCTTTGCATAAAGTTGTAAAATTCCATAGTTTTTCAACCATTTTGAAGGTCTGAGGTGAAGCTTAAGATATATAAACATACATAACATGAATACAGCTACTCTTATAAAAGAAACCTGATATCTTTTGGCTCCACACAAACTAAAATAATAAACACAGCACAACAACAACAGTTGCAAAGCACAAGTGATAATGAAGTATGAAAACCAGTTATCTGATTTCCTGTTTAACACATCACAACCATACACAACCCATCTATTGAGAGAGGGTGTGCTTGTCATCTTTTTTTCTTTCTTTCCCTAAAGCTCCTCCTCGCTTCATGTAACATGAGCTCCAGCTGCAGCTGTGTCTATGCAAAACTCTCCTTTTTTCAACTGTGTCGGATCAAAACAGCTTAAATTTGCTGACAAAACACCCCGAACTCAAGAGCAGAACCTCTGATTTCTAACTTTTAGTTACAGTACGTTTCTAACCTGCAAAGACACACACAAAACAAGCCGCACCTTGCTGTAGAGACCTCTTCACGTGTGGATACTGAGAATCCAGGGGTTCGGCCTGCTCGCTGCTCTCTTCATCAGTCAAGTCACAGAACAAGTTTTCCTCGACAGTTTCCTGGAAAACACAAAACGGTGAGGCTACTACCAGGGATTGAGCAGATAGAGAACATAGTATGAAACTGTAAGAGTTAGTGCTGACCTCTGGGTGACTGGGAGGTATGTGATGAGTGAAAACAAGTTCCTCAGGCCTCAGTGAGGAAAAAAAAACCTCAGGCTATGAGTGAGAATATTTCAATATCTGACTAGTTATACTAATCTCACAGCAGCTGTAACCTGGCAAACACACATTATATTACCAACTTACACTATGATAAAGACACTACTACTTTAACAGTCTTACTATGAACAGACTTCCCTACACATATAATGCAGAGAGGAAAGGCCATTTAAAGTGGTATAATATGATTCACAGGCTCCCATTTTTGATGTTTAACACAGACTCAGTTGTGATCGTGCAACACTCGCTCGTATTAAAGCAACTCGTCCCCGCATTCAAGGACAATAATGCAACATGTATTAAATACCTGGAGAGGATTTTCCTTCGTGTCCTCATCAGTCTGAGTGCTGCTCTCTCGTCCACTGTTCCCGAATAACAGCGGGGTAGAAAAACAAAAGAGGAAACATAAAATGTACTGTGTCACTGTGCGACCGCAGTCTGAAAAATACCACACCAAGCCGAGGGTTATGGCGATGGAGAAACGCCATAGATACATCTTCTTTTCTTCACTAGAGGCTCTTTTCGCTCGTATCTCGCACTTTGAGCCGATGTGTGTTGCACATAGTCGGGGCTGGTTTGTTCACCCGCATCTTTAGCGCCGAGTAAAAACAGAGCCGCTTGTTTCCTCAAAGGACGAAGTGAAATCAAACGGCGGAGAGATACGAACTTTACTAAAGCTGGTTGACAAGAGCTGTGATTGGCTGCGGCCCGTCAGCGCGTGCGTCTGCTTTTGATTATGACAGGATGCCATCTACAGGTCCCAGCTTTACCTGACAGCGTCCGTCTGTCTGTCTGTCTGACTGACTGTCTCACTGTCTGTCTGTCTCACTGTCTCACTGTCTGTCTGTCTCACTGTCTGTCCGTCCGTCTGTCTGTTCTGTCTGTCTCCACTGTCTCACTGTCTGTGTCTCGTCTCTTGACTGGTCTGTCTCACTGTCTGTCTCACTGTCCTGTCTGTCTGTCTGTCTGTCTCACTGTCCTCACTGTTCTGTCTGTCTGACTGTCTGTCTCACTGTCTGTCTGTCTGTCTGCCTGTCTGTCTGACTGTCTGTCTGTCTGACTGACTGACTGTCTGTCTGTCTGTCTCTCTGTCTTGTCTGTCTGACTGACTGACTGACTATCTGTCTATCTAGCTATCCTAAAGTACTTAATGTCTCAAAAGTACTGGTTCTGCAGTAAAATGGCCCCTGTGGCTTATTATATTATATAATATAATATAATATATATTATATTATATTGTTTTATATTATATTGTTTTATATGATATATTATATTATATTATATAATATTATATTATATTATATTATATTATATTATATTATATTATATTATAAATACTGAGGCAATAATGTGTGGGAGTGGCCAGGGGGCTGTGAGATGATTCATGGGGTACAACAGAAGAAAAACATAAATTCTGCCACAAAAAATGTATATTCATTTTTCTGTGATCTTTGTTTGTTTTGTTTTGGGGGTTTTCTTTGTAAAATCATTGCTGGTCTGGCCTCTATGGGCCTCAAACACTTATTTAAATTAAAGAAGTTTAGATTTGAAATCATTGAACTTTAAACAACTCTACAACTATACACCTGAATTCAAAGACATTTCTTTTTGTAAAAGGTCTCAAAAGGTTTGTGGTCCATTGGTTAAATCTTTAATACCAATATCAATTAACAATTACTATTTGAAAAAAGTAACTAGTAACTAAATGTTAAATAAAGTAAAAAAATACAATATTTCCCTCTGAAATGTAGCGGAGTAGAAATATAAAGTAGCAGAAAAATTGAAATACTCAGGTCGAGTTAAAGTACTTGAGTAATTGTTACTTTACAGAGACTGACTGACAGGAGATACACAGACGTTTTCCTTCTTCCAGTGTAACTCACAAAGACATCAACAACCTATTAAAAATAATTTAAAACAACTGAGAACAGGTGAAATTAATAAGGGAATGGATAATGATATGGGTAGTATTTATTATCCTAAAGTTGTCCTGATTGAGATAATAATAACAGACAGTAATCAGTTCATGAAGGCCTGTATGTTACAGATTTACTTTACTTTTATATTTACTGAATCATCCACCGGACAGATAATTAAACTTAATCAATAAATACCTTAGTGCATTACATTAAATCAGTTTTAATAACATTGATTTTGGTACAGAACAGTTTTTTACCCTCTAAATTATACAAACTCTGAAGATGATGTAATAGTGATGAAACATACTAGTTGCTGAAGCTGTTTGGAAAGATGCATTAGCTCTGAATATTACTGACTTATAAAGTCTTTAAAGCCGATAATCTAAGGTAGCAGTAACCAATTAATGCCACACGGTGGCGCTGCTGCTGCTCTTCATCTGTATACAGAGCGGAAGTGAAGCCAAACACCTTTTGATTTGGAGGAACATGATGATATGGTTTTATCTGAATATTATTGATTTCGTACTATCAATCAGAACACAGGAACATATGAATGTGCTTCGCTGTTGGGTGTAAATTCAACAACATACATTAAGAGTGCAGTAAACACACTCTAGAAATAGCTCAACAATTATAGTCACTGAAAGACTTTAAACTATTAACAGACCTTTAATGAGCACCCTTAATTTTAATTAAGAATGGCTGACTGGTACTAATAAATCGAATCAATAAAGCTGATACTATCAGCACGTATTCTGTGCTCTATATTTAATAGAGGGCTTCACATTAACTCACACTGCCTTTAACCAGTTATTTATTTATTTCTAAGTCATCTCCCTCATGAGCGGAAACCACTGAGGTCATGACCTGCTGGAGCTGTGACGTAATTCAGTCTAGCAGCTGAAATTACGCAACAGGCTGCCTGACACAAGGTTTTTAATGTGAAGGGTAGCTTCAGTGATCCGTACACCTCCATGTGGATACATACACTGACTGTCAGAGAGTGGGCCACAGCAGGGGAGGAATGTAACTAAGTACATTTACTCAACAACATGAGGGTACTTTTACTTAGTATTTCCATTTTTTCTTAATACTTCACTACAATTCAGAAGGAAATATATTAGTCTAGTTATTAATTCCACTATATTTGTTTGACAGTTATATGTAATAAATTAAGATTATAAAACATGTCAGTTAATGAAATATGTTGCATTGTTATAGATTAAAATAATACATACTAGCTCCATTGCCACTGCCTAAAACCGACTTACACATGAATGCAGCAGTAATATTAATCTAATAATATAGCATAACTAATTTTTCTGCACTGAATACTTAGTTACTTACTGATACTTTGAGTATATTTCGTTAATGCAGGACCTTTACTTGCATTTGAGTATTTTCTACAGTGGTGCTACTTTTACTATAGTGATGGAAACTTCTTCCACCAGTGAGCCACAACTGCTCAAACACAAAGGTTGAAGCAGGAGGGCTGAAACATTTACTAAAATTTAATTTGAATGTTTATTACCAGGCTGACTTGAAAATAACATTCTCTCTGACCTCAGTCTTTGGGTCCTCTTGGGTCTGTGTCCAGACGCTCAAAGCTTTGCATGAACAGAACATATTTTAAGGAGTTACTGTCGCCAAATACTGAGAAATATGAATTAATTCAAACACACAATTAGGAAAATTGCAACTACCAACAAAATAAACGTAGTTTTCCATAGTAAAAAAAAAAAAAAGACTACACTTGTCTGACTTGTTGCGTGTGTGACCTCAAGGAGGCGCGGCCTATCTAAAGCCTACAGACAGACACACAGTGTGTTAATGGCTGTGATCCCTGTTGCTTCTGATTCACTAATCCCCGTTAAAAGTTGTAATGGAGCCGCATGCTGAATGAAGGATTAACCATGTGCTACCTGCTGAGAGGGGCTTTTGGGGATGGAGTGGTCAAAACAGTATTAAAACTGATTTTCTTAGGTCAGGAGTTACGTCCAAGACTTTCTGAATTGCTGAAAGGAGATTAGAGTATGTCCAGCTGAGTAAATCATGTAATCTGATAGTGTTGCTAAAATGAGGCTATGTCCTCCATTCAAGATCAGCCTGGGTTCAGTGTCCAAGACACACTCATTGTGTCTACATACTTGCTAAGCAGAGTGCTTTTAAAGTTCACAGGATGAACTTCTGAATGTGTATCAGCTCCAGACATGCACATTATCTGTAGCTGGTTAATTGTACTCTTATTTAAATATGTAGAGGACATTTTGGGAGTTAATCATATTGGATGTTTAACCTCCATAAGTAAAGACTTGTGGGGAAAATGCAAGACAGACCTCTCTAGTGTCAGAAATAAACTTTTAATGAACTGCTAGACTAACACTTTAGACCCTAACTTATTCTCATATACTCAAATTATGTAGTCACACTTTCAATAAGAGTAATTAAAGCTGCAGGGACAAAAAGCTCATGGAGGATTTCTGTGATGTTAAATGCCTGCAGCAGACCGAGAACTTAACTGTTCTGTTTTCCAAGTCACTGATAAGAATTTCAGACCACACATGTCAAATAGCCTCTTAAATGAAATGGTGTCTTAATTTCTTTTAGCCTGACGTGGATAGATAATGTTCCCTGGGGGCAGCAGCTCTTATGAAAAATGCTGAAGACTGATCAAAGCTGCCAAGTGGTCCTGTGACCTCAGAGTCTGCATACAGTCCATAACACAAAGTGACAGCATATTCTTGGATATCGGTGTGTCAGAGGTGGTGTTAAATGTACGCCAGTGTAGACACTGAAGATGTCAAATACAGTACTTAGTGCAGAGAGTTGTTTTGATACAATGGCAGCACTAAGACGAAGATTACAATCTGCTATTAGAAATGAAAAGGCCAGTACTCACAAGTTGCCAGCAAGTGCACTATGTCCTGTCCTGTGTAGGGTACAATCACATGCTTCTTAACAGCTGGCAAGATCATGTATCAGGAGGAATTAAATTTATGACGCCGCTTAAAATACGCATCAACACAAGCCTAAAACTCAACTATGAACGCATGCAGGGGCCTTTTGCTGTAATAAATATCTAGAATACGGAATAATGTTTTTACACTTTGACAGATCTAGAGCACACTTGACTGCGACAAAAAATAAAAATGGAACAGGTTTGTCATACTGCTGAATGGTCAGACAGCTCAAGGTTAAAGTCCTCAGTCACAACAGTTGGGGTTGGATGAGGCTTGGCAGGAGATGAAAGTATATTTAGAGGGTTGGAATAATCCACCTCACTGCAGGTAGCGCTGGTTCTTTCCTGCACAAACGTACACTTGCAAACGTACTACTGAGCTATCAATATTATGTTAAACAACACGGATATAAGCTACTGACTTCCGGCCTATCACTTCCCTGCAAGCATGCCTTGGCTGAAATATTGTCTGCAGGTCAACTTTCTCAGCTGATTTTGGCTTGCCCCCAACTACAACCTGGGAGACCTCTGCACCTCTAAGATTACGTTTGACACAAGAGGTTGCCAAACTGCTTCCTGAAGCAAGACTCTCGGTTACACTCTGGCTGTACTGATAGCGATACCCTTCATATATGACATAACATTTCAAAACCAGGCAGGAGATTCACTCAGTAGGCTGTGTTTATTTCTCTTTTTCCGGTAAGGTTCCTGTGTTCAGGGAATGACATTCTGGTCAGGGGGCAAAACAAAACAGACAAAAGCATGGGCCAAGAGAAGAGTGCATAACAGATTCCCCCAGTACAACTAGTAGAAAATACTAGTTGGTCCCTATAAATATAGCGCTGCATTTAAGTCCTTTCCAAATGTACAAGATATGTTACAGTTGAACTTCACAACATGAACAGTGGACATATAAAAACTATTTAGATGACTTTCTTAAGCTCATCATACAAGACAAGCACGAAGGCGCCACCCATGCCTCTGAGCACATTAGACCAGGCCCCCTTGAAGAAAGCCTTGGAGCCCTCATCACGTGCGATCTTCTTCCAGCAGTCAATGGTGCCGGTGTACATGATGTCAGCTGAGGGGGGAAACAGAATAACAAAGACGTCACACCTTTATTCTAGTAACACAGGAGCAAAAACAGGATGTTATACTTTGATTTATGTTGTGCTGTTGTTACCTCCTTTGCGTCCAGACTGCATCATCATACGACGACGGACGGTGTCGAAGGGGTAGGACACAAGACCAGCGACGGCGGTCACAGACTGAGCAATCATCCAGCTGACAACAATGTGTGTGTTCTTGGGGTCTGGAAGCATGCCTGTGGGAAAAATATCGATCGGGAAAGTTAACTTGAGTCTTAAAGACAAGGATGTCCACTGAGACGAGATAGATCAAGCTTTAAAAACACCTGACAATGAAAACTCACCCTTTGCGGTGTCATAGACACCAAAGTAGGCAGCTCTGTAGATGATGATACCCTGTACTGAGACGCTGAAGCCCTGGTACAGACCCTTGATGCCATCAGACTTGGTGATCTTCACCAAGCAGTCTCCCAGGCCTTTGAACTCACGCCCCTGTCCGGCTTTGCCGACATCAGCAGCCAGACGTGTTCTGGCGAAGTCGAGGGGGTAGACAAAACAGAGAGACGTGGCTCCGGCGGCACCACCAGACGCCAGGTTACCTGCAAAGTATCTCCAGAACTGCTTGTGCTTGTCCACACCGTCGAGGAAAATCTTCTTGTACTTGTCCTTGAAAGCAAAGTTGAGGGCCTGAGTGGGGAAGTATCGGATGACGTTGGCGAGGTTCCCTCTCCAGAATGAGAGGAAGCCCTGCTCTTTGGGGATACGGACGACACAGTCGACAATGCCCTTGTACTGCTTGTCGACTGAAATCTGTTTACTGGCATGTTGTACCTGTCATGAAAGCAGACACACGGCAGCGCATTAGAGACAATAAACTGAAGAAGGCAGGAGTAGCAGATCAAGCCTGACATTTCTATTTTTTCAGTGTTAAGGAGCATCTGTCTTTATTCTATTAACCTTCTAAGGGGCATACTCAGTGAGGACACAAATTCCCATGATTCTCCTGTGTCTGTCTGACAGACACATTTGTATCCATGTGCCAGAGTACAACTCTGATGGCATCAATTCAACAATTCACAGCCCCACCTCCTCCTCCTCCTCCTGCTGCTACTTAGTCCAGGCTCAATGCAGCAGAGGAGTGCCATGGCGCAAACCTTGCTCTGACCTTGCCTGCTTGTTGTCAAGCCAAACTTAAGTCCTGTCATGGAAGAGGAGTACTTTTGAAGCCCACAGTCATAGTAGATAGCCATGCCTGCCTTTTATAACACTCTGCAAGGCTGCAGCTTGCTGGCCGGTGCATTACGTAACAGGTCTGATGCCCCTGGACTGTGCTCATTCATCTGTTCCTACACCAATCTCTGACAGAGCTGCTCTAACTCACTATGTTCACAATCCAATTTCTACTCTTCAACAATGCAGCATCTTTACATTGTTTCCACAATCACAACATCTAATCACATCTTGTTAAATGCACCCTCCATCATTTAGAAGTTACTAAAACATCAGCAGGAAAATGCTGCACATTAACAGCCCCAGTTGTGCGTCGCAGACCCGAGCAGGAAGCATCTAATTAACAGCTGTGTCTAACTAAAGTGCCATCAGGAATGACGCTTACCTGGAGGAGAAGCTTGACTCTCTCGATGGGGGCTACAGCTGTTTTGGAGATGGCAGCGGCAATACCACCAGCCAGGAAATCCTTGGCGAAGGAAATAGCTGTCTCATTCATCTTCAGATGTTATCAGACCAGCGTCCCGCTTACTTTAGTCGGTGGGGTTTGCCTGTGGAGTTGAAATGGCCGACTCCAATCTGGAAGAGAGGGGATTTAAGAGGAACCCCGTGAACTTCGACTCTCGCGTCTCATTGGTCGGCTGTGGGACTGGCGGGCGGGGCCAACAGTTGTCCTTTGATTCAGATTTGGTGCTCTCCCTCATCACTCAAGTACATCATGGCAACAAGTGTCCGACAAGAAGGAAAGTTCACTGAATAAGTTGTTTATATATTCAGGTTGAATCAGTCTCAGCAGAGCTCAGACTGCTGTTAAAGTAAGTTTTGGATCAGAGTTGGATTAAGGGTGTATCAGATTTTCACATTTAAAGCACCTGAGTCCTAAAGGCTATGGTGGGTAAAGGTCATCCCATCTGTTAATATCCTTCGGCTGTCACTCAGTTTCCCACAGTATGGAAAAAGAGGAGGATGACTGAATCAGCTGACTGATTCCATGCAAACCCAGTGTCAGCAGATACAAGTCTTACCATAAGTGTTGCCTGTTATCACAAATTGCCACTTGACGCAAGAATATTCATTGGAAACAAGTTGTATTTATACTACAGGACAAAGTTTAGGCATCGACTGAAGTAAATCAGCCTCAGCAATGTGGTTTTTATCTGCAGACTCAGGTTGTCTGCGGTGGGCAGACCAGTTAGCAGGAAGTTGTAATGCAGTTATGGTTAAACAGTTCCTAACTCTGGTTAAGATTTATTATGTGACTCGTGATTTAAAGTAAAACCACTACACCTCTGTAATAAAAAAAAACACACAGGGAACTATTATCTATTTAGAGGCAAATACGTAGAGACCAACTCATTTTTCAGCATTTAGGGCAGCCTCTGGCACTGTATCACTCCACTGGAAGGGCACACTAGAGGGCACTTAATCACATTTTCTTACACATTGGCCCGCTGTAGAGGGCGCTTTATCACGTTTTATCTACCATAGTGGCATCCAATAGGGAACCTTTGCTGTGATTTTTTTTCCCCCCAACATGGGAGAACTAGTGGACCACTAGAGCCACCATAGTGTCCACTAATGACACCATAGTGTCCACTAATGACCTGAAGGTTAGATCAATATATAAGATATATAATCTATGTAGTCCACATTAAAAAAAACATACAAAATAAATAAATAAAAATAAAATAAAAATGGGTCAGTGAAATTTTAATGTTCTAAGCATATTTTCTTTTATCACAATCCATGTTAGCACATGATTGTCCATAACCAGACTTATGAAACATCACAATTTTACATTGATTGTACAATAAAAACACATTCTACACAGGTTAAGTAAAACAGTATTTGCAGCTATTTGAATAAACTATGGCACTATTTAATGTCAATGACACAAGTACTGACATAAGCCTCAAAATAAATAGTTAACGCTCAAGGCACATAATATTTTTGTTAAAACAAGAGTCATGGAAAGACAGTTGTTAGTGAACAATTCATAAACGAATAATACTGCCAGATAAAATAACAACTTTGTGTGAAAGAGGTAGACCATTGTCGACAGGACATAATGTAAATGCATGTTAATACCTTGTATGAAGACATGAAACCTGAATGTTATGTAATTATTACAGACACAAGACTCTGAAGTATTTTAATCTGGCAAATAACTCGCTTTGCTGGTCAAGTGTGGTCAGCAGTCAATATTCATCCACAAGACATCCTCTAAAGTGAAGTTTCACCAGCGGTTTCCAAAAGACGACTCCCCTGACCCAAAGTTCCTGTTTTTCAAGTAGCGCTTCGCCTCTTCCAGCTCGTACGGCCCGAGGCTCTGGTCCACCCCCGGCGCAAGTCTGTAGCTCAGGGGTGAGACGATGTACCCGTTGCGGTAAAGGCAAACCTGCTTACACATCTCAAAGCAGGTGAAGAGAAGACCAAAGTACGGGATAATCTGTGAATGACAAGAGGTTGAGATCAGTGTATTCCTGCCAACACTTTTATTCACTGACCTCAATCATGTGATTAAAAGCCTTAATCCATACAGAGAACATTTTTGTCTGGTTTGACTAAAGTGTGCTTTATTTTTTTTCTCAACTTGTTGCTTTATTTTCATTCAGCTGCTCAGGACAAGAGCTTTCTATTTGTAAAACAACATACAACTATCATGACATTTCCAGCTGAAATAGGAGAGTGGAGCATGCTGTTCCAGAGACAGACTGCGCACCTTGCTTGTGATATTCACGCTATGAACTACACACTGAACATTGCTTTCCATGCCCTGCCCCCACTTCCTCACTCTCCCTTTCACGTAGGCTGTGGGGCACAATTCTCCAACTGTCGTAAAGTCACTCATGTTCCAAGCTCGTGCACTCTCACTTTTATGTAACAGGAGTACACCAGTACTCCATCCTTATGATGGATAGAGAGTACAGTATGGCTGAAATAATGATGAATTAATATTTAAGTGAACTGTACCTTTATTGTGTTGGCAGTTAGGCCGTTCCACAGTGAGAGGACGCCCTTGTTTTTCACAACCTGTATGAAACAGTCAATCATTCCACTGAAATGGACATCGACTCCACCAAGATGAGGCAGACGGGCACTCTGCGCCTGAGAAAAGATTGAAAGTGAAAATAAACAGCAGTGAATCAGCAGCGTGTCATGGTGTGTCTGTAAAGTAATAACCAGAAAGGTGACGCATGACAAGACAAGACAATATATGTATATCAGCAGCGCTTTGCTAATAAGTAACACAGTGAAGGAAAGCTGACACTCCCGCTCTATTTAGGACTGTTCTGTGATCACTGGGTGCCTGACTAACTCTGATATCTGCCACATCTACTGATTTCATCAACTTCTCATTTGAACTTCTATAGCAATCAACCTGCACATTTCTTTAGAAAGTAAAATAAGCAACACTGTTACACAAATAAATATAACGACAAGACAATAAAGTAATATCATCATTTTGCGAAAAAGTGAAAAATTAAAGGCTGGATGAGATAGGGAACTCAGAGATATATAATGACGTTAGTTAACAGTATATCAAAGCTCATGAGACTCAGTCACACTGCGTCCTGTGCTCTTTTGTTACCCACACTGACAACTCTGCAGGCTGACTGTCATGTGACAGAGGAAATGGATCAAAAGTTTCAAGGTTCCCAAAGGGAACACGCAGCCTTAAGGTCATAAGACTATTCAAACAGCTTCATTTGTAGAGGAAACATCAAGCCAGCCCCTGAGTTAAACAATACTTAGCTTAAATCATTAGCCTAAGCTCCTGCAAACATCCTCAGCTGTTTCCCAAGCATTCATTCTCTGACTTTAATGTTTAACTCTGAGACAGAGACAAGAGTTGAATCCCTAAATCAAATAATTATGTGACATTGTTCTTTATTGTAAGGTGACTTGGTTGTGATGGTTTGATGGACTACACACACACACACACAACTCTCCGTTCGCCTACAGTCTGATACGTCTATCTTTAGAGAACTTATCTATAGCTTCTGCAGACCCGGGACACATTCACATTCCCAGCTGCTGTTGAACCTTGTGGTAGCTATTAATAGGCTGATTAAAACAAATGTAATATTCTGTCCTTTGAAGCGCCATTGTTCCCCATGTGTCCTTCCTAACATGCATAAAGTATCTCAAACGTAATTTAACGTAAATGTGCTGCAAACCAATGTGCTTTCTTATGACAAAGGTGTTATTTATAATATCTTGACTCTATAAATAGCCATAGGTTCAATCATTTTAAAGGTCAATAAGAAAAACTAAGAGTGGTCTTTAAATACTTAAACTTTCTATGTTCCCAAACAGAGACCAAGTGAGGCTAAACCTAATTTGGGTAGACTCCCACTGCCCCCTAATGGATAAAAGGTGGTAATTCAGCGAGTATACAGAACCTACTAAACTGTAAACTTTTTCCTTTTTCATCAAGTTTAACTAGAGGTGATTTTTAATGGATATAACCTAATCTCCCTTTAAAAGTACATTCAAATTACTAATTTAGCTGACCAATTATTAGACCAGTGGACTTAGTTAAACACTGATGTTTGCTGTACTTCTCACTTCTCCTGAAACCATAACCTGCATACAGAAAGGGAAGTGCTCTGGTGGTAAATTACCTGCATCTTCCGCTTTACAGTTTCAAAAGGGTAGGAGAGGGTTTGGGCCACCGCCGCTGTCAGACAGCCATTAATGAAGTTCTGGAGGGGAGTGAAACGAAAATGAGGCTCCTGCCACAGCTTGTCCAAGTTCATGTAGACCGCATAGCACCCGATGGAAAAGGGAAAAGCACCTGTAGACAATTGAACATGTAGAGTTACAGTTAAACTTATCAATAATGAACTTTGGAGAGCAAATAATGTAGGCTGTAGATGAACATCATCATTTCTTTGAATCAATCAGCCCATGTAAATACTAAGTTCAGTAATACGTGAAAAGTATAAACGTCTAATATCTTAACACCACCCATTAGAAATGAATTAATTTGTATGAATATGCAAACACACCCAGGAAAGTGAGAGAAAAGCCCCTGTAGAGAGCGAGCAATCCTTCGCTCCTGTAGATCTCTGAGATAGTATGAGCTACGCCGATGTACGTGGGCTGTCTGCAGTTCTGAACGATGAGTCTGGTTTCTGCCACCTCCAGAGGGTACGTGGTCAGGGCGGCAGCAGCACCCGCCAGTCCACCGGCCAATATGGCTCTCCACTGAGAGATGAAGCCCACTTCGTCCATGTGAAGGTGGACTATCCTGGACACAGAGGAAGGCAAACACATTTAATTGTCTTTTTTCTGAAACAAAAAGGTGGTTCAAGCTTCTCAAATGTGAGAATGTGCTGCTTTATTTTGTTTCATATCATTCATTAAATAATAAATAAGTGTAAAATGCGTCTCACAATTTCTCAGACCCCAAGATGTCGTCTTCAAATAAGTTGTTTTATTTGACCAAAAGTCCAAAACCAAAAAGGATTTAATTTACAATTATATAGAAAAAAGAAAAAAGGAGCAAATGCTCACAGAGGCAGAATATTTAGATGTTTTTCTTAATAAATTACTTTTGATAAAGTGACAATTGATTTTATGTCTCTTACATGACTAATTGTTTCAGCCCTGAATTGAATATCTTTGAGTTTGGTACTATTGGTTGGAGGGAACAAGACATTTTAAGATGTCACCTTGGGTTCAACAAAAATTGTGATGCAATATGATTAATTAATTATTAAAAACATATATTTAATCACCAACAAACCACACAGTATAGTCAATAATCCAAATAATTATTAGTTGCAGCCCTAGTTCCATGTATAGATAAGCAGGTTCTTTATTAACAATAGCTCCATGATTACTCTTTTGTGTTCTATATGTGCAAATGAATAAACATTAACTATGTCAGAACATTTTCAAGGTCGTGTTTAAGTCACGTACACTTAAGGAGCAAATGAATAACTGGGGCCATGTGTGAGTGAAGAGGACATAAAGGGACACGATGTACAGTACAGGACAGTGGTTTGTGGTGTTTACACACACACGTGTCCTGAAGTGTGAGAGGCTGCTGCAGCCTACAGACAGTAGATACTGTATTTATGCGCGTTGGATTACTGTTGTCATGGCTGAGGCTCCTCTCTGCCCTGTGTGTTTATGTCTCAGTCATGCTGCCTGTGTGTTTTGCCCTGCAGTAACCCAGCAGCAGTGTCTGGAAGCAGTGTGCCCTGAGTTCAGCCTCACAGGCAGTACAGGTTGTCTTCTTCCCCAGGAAATAATACATACATAATTCACGTATGAACATACATTTATTTATATGTTAGGCCTGCAACTAATCAATTACATTAATTTATAATTTTTACTGTTTGATCAATAATAATTTGTTTAATAGAATGTCAGAAAACTGTACATAAATAAATAAATGAATAATGGCCATCACAGCTTAGAGCGTAAGTTGTTCAGCTTTTTTTGTCAAATCTACAGTTCAGAATCAAAGGTTATTCCATTGACTATCACATAAGTCAAATAAGACTAATAATATTTACATTTAGAAAGCTGGAACTGCCTTATTTATGCTTTGAACAATTACTTAAATGGTTGGTCAATTACCAGATTTAGAGGAAAAATTTGTGGAAAAAATTTAAATATCCAGCCTAATACTTCATGTCACTTCACAAGCAAGGAACAAACTGCAATGAACTGTTGGTTTTCTTTGACTTTTTTAATAGTGAATGAAATATCTTCAAAAGAAGACAAAGACAAAAGAACTAACTATCTGATCAAATTAGAAAGATAATTGGCAGACCAATCAGCAATGACAATAATAGTTATTGGCCTTAACTTAAATAATTACCTGGAATGAATAACACATAATGTATTGTGCTGTGGGAACACAGACTACCTGTGGGACAACACTCAGGGCGAAGAAAACACCTGTCACTTTAAAAATCGACTGAGCAAATCCAGCCTTCTGATTGGCTGACAATAGAAGGTGCGGTGACACGTAAAACAGGAAGTACATGTTTAGCTAGAAGTAAACAAACGCTTTCAACGACCCCCTTTTCTTTATAAATAATCATAAACAACCAACAATGAACGTTGTGCTCACGTCATCCTTTCTCTTTAAGTTAATGTGTATTTATATCGATATATTTCTCACTGTTCACCACACAAACTTGCTATGTCAACGTCAGCTGACCGAGTTGGCTAACAAGCTAATTCAGCATAAACTGGCTCAAACTCGGATGTAAACAACCACAGGAGTTGTTTTATAAGTCCATACAGTGTGAGACTGAAACAACACATCAGATGTACTTACTTTCTGTATGTTGTGAGGTGAACTGCGGTGTAGGGGAACAACCGCAGACAAGAGGCGAGATTTCCTTTCCAAAATCCTCGAAGTCCCTCATTCTGGTAGATGAGCAGGAAACTCTGCCAGAAACCGCTCTTACAGTGAAAAGTCCCCACCTGACTTTTAATTTTAACCACCTCCAAAGGCGACGTGGCGGTTTTACTGAAAACCCCAGCGAAACCGACACACATGAAGCTCTGAGACCTGGTCAGTCTGTCGTCCTTCTTCACTGAGGCCATCGCTGCTGGGCCCTCCCGTGAGCCGTCTGCTTCCTGCGATGATTTCAGTTTTCTCCGAGGGACAGGAAAGGATTTGTTTTTGCAGGTTAGACATCTAAATATAGAGGACGAGGAGGTATCCGTCTCCTGTCCTGGCCAGCGGTGTTATGTGACAGTGCTGGAGGTGAGCTGGACTGACTGCTCAGGGAGACTAGAGGGCGCTCTTTGACCTGGTTTTAAACCTCAGTACAGTGTGTTCAGTGTCCTCAACCACACCCTTTATTCAACTAGGAACATATATTATCCTACACTATACTCATATACTTTACATGCTATATTGCTGTATTATAGACTATTTTTTATTGTGTTAAACTATATTACATTTGACCTTTTATATTATATTTTATGTCCCATACTATATTATATTACACTATATCTCTTACAGATACTTTACTTTGCTGACTTTGCAGCTACTAATCACACCATTATGTCACACACACACATATATATATATATATATATATATTGCCTTGTAATTTTGAGTTGAGTTTTTGTATAGTTTTTATTTTTATGTTTTTTTTATGTTATCTTGTATTGTACTACTACAATATAAAAATATACCATTATAATTATTCAAAGTATTAACAGCAACATGGGCACACATATTCAAAACTACTCATACAGAAGGGCCCTATCCACAGTATTATATTAATATAGATAGATATATTATTCTATTGGATTATTATTACTGATCCATTAATATGTAAGCAGCACTTTAATCTTCTAGGTGAATGAACAGGAGCTCATTTTAAGTGGTCTAATTTATATATTATTGAGTTGTTTATTTCATCCTGTTATCATTAATCATCTGCAAAGTAAATAGTATAATGTAGCACAGTTACAAGTAGAGTGTTTACTTCTCAACTATAGTGCAGTAGAAGTATTAAGTGGCATAAAATAGAATTAATTCAAATCCAATTACCTCAAGTTGTACTTAAGTACAGTATTTAGGTACATGTACTTAGGTACTTTCCACTACTGCCTTTAAATAAAGTCACATAATACATAACCAAAACCTCATTTATAAATGTGTATAACAACTTTTGAACTTTTCACTATTGATTAGTAATTCCTTTGTGCAAATAGAATTATTTTAGATACATTTTAAACAGTTTAAAGGTTAATTTTACTTGCAGTTTTGTATTTTGACTTTTATTTCTGTGCATTCATTTGTTATAAGCCTGGGGCACGCAGAGTATCAGTGCCATAGTGTAAAAGAGGTTGCCAAACCTGTAGTTAAGTCAAGTCAGTATCATTACTGGGTCATAGACATCTCACTGAAAGATTTATCAGTTTTGTCTTGTTTTAAAATATGATTTGGTTTTGACATAAGTTTTGTTAAATAGTAAATTGGTATTTCACTGAATACAGTTGTAGAAATGATACAATGAGTGTTTCCATTTTTTAAGTTTTTATTTCACATAATTTTAAGAAAATATTGTACTTTTTACCTTAATGTATTTAGAAATCTGATGACTGTAACACTATGTGGATGTGTTATGCCAGAAACCACACCCATAAAAGGTCACAACGGCATAAATGCATTGTGGGTGGAGAGATAACAGTGGAGGAACTGAAACTTGTGGTCAGTGCAGTGAATATATTATCTTTGCTGCTGAATTTATTTCAGGAAATAAGACAAAAATAACAGTGAAGTAGTTTGAATGGTTAAATCAAACCATTCTTCATACTTTTTATATTTTCAGCTGATCTCTTGAGGAACCATTTTGGAAACCACACATTGGTGGGGTGACTTTGTCTCAATAGGTGGCGCAATACTCCAACTTTTTGATTTGTCAAATAGCAGCTGGGGGTGAAATAACAGGTAGAGGTAAGATTTGGGTTATAAACTGCCCAACTATAAGAACACACGTATGTTTTTGAAAGCTAAGTAACAGTAAAAATAACCCTTTTTCTTTCATATTTTGTGTATTATTTATTAAAGGAGAATTTTGGGTGGTTTAAAGCAAACATTAATGTGATATCTTCTTTTTTTTTGTTTTTGCTTGACATTTGCAGTGATACTGTCAACACGTTTCCAGGTAATTCATTATATTTTGTTTATTGTACCAAGACGATCCCTCAGGCCTGATTTACATCAGCAGGCATTTGCTGTCTTGTTTCAGCACCATGTTTGTTTTCTCCTCGTCTTGGCTTGCCAGGAGCGCCTCCCTCCCCTGCTGGGCTGACAACCACAGATGCATGCGGGGAGCCCACTTTCTGTCTGCGGCTGGACCACTTGGCTCCTTCACAAAGACTTTCTGGAATAACAGAGCCAACCAGAGGAAATGACAGCATGATCACAAGAGGTTTCCCTTACTCCCACTGAAGCTGCCTACTGGGGTCGAAAAGGGTGTGTGTCATTGGGACACTGGCAGAGGTGAAAGATAATTTTGCAGTGATGCAGTGGAAGTAACTGCAGCAATAGTTCAGAAACAAGTGCAGAACTTAGTGCTGCCCTGAGATGTGCAGGCACTGAAGTTATAGTTCATATTAGCTATTCAGGCAAACAAGCCACACTTTTAAAGTTCAGGGTTATTTGAATCCAGCATATCAATGCCATTTTGAAAGCCAGGGTGATAGGCTGGTAAGAGGAGATGGAGTAATTTACTTCAAAACGGTGCACCAACTAAAGAATTTAGAAGTAGAAATATATTTTCTTGCTCTCCAGAGCAATAAAAGACATCACTTTGTAAATGTTTTGAAAACCCTTTGATCTCACTGTTATATATGTGTGGTTTGTAATGCGTGAGATACTGGGATGTGTTTCTAGTAAGATAAGTTGTGTGATGTGACTGTATCTTATCAATTAATGCTTCAGCAATCAAACAGGACACCACCAAGAATCTGCTGCCACTCTGTCTCCTCTGCTGTCCTTCCTCTGGCCCTCGCATTGCCTTTAACCCAACAGTATTTCTATAGAATACACATAGAGCACTGCCTCCTTCCTGTATGTATATCCCCCTCCCGAATGAGTGCTTCCTCCATGCAGCAAAGTAGTGCGGGAGCAGCCTGTATGCCTTTGTGTCTCTGGGACTGGCACGTAGCAGTAGGTGCAGGCTGGCTGAGGCATTGTCATTCTCTGGATGTCATGCGCAAGTCAACCCTTGATCTCCCACTTTGAAGTGCATTGCTGCAGGACCCGAGAGAGCAGCCTGTGTGAAACCGACTTGAGCCCACAGGAGTCAGCAGAGGGCGCCTGATACCAGGGAGGCTGCACTGAGACCTGGGTTGCTGTCATCCTCACAGACTGGTGCAATAAAATTCTCACCTCATTATCTGAGACAGTCACATCACAGGCTTGTGTTGGCAGGGGAGGGGAAAGGGAAGAAAGGGGTGGGGGTGGGGAACAGGCTAGGATGGGTGACACCAAAGTCTGTCTGTATGTCTTTTTTTTAAGGGTCGGGGGTGCAGTGGTGAGAAAATTCAGGCATAAGTACAATTCACTGGGGCACCATGTTGACACCTCTACCAACAAGGCTCAGGCCAACTGCCGCACTCCCTGGCTCACTTAACAGGAATGGGAGACTTGTTATGCATAGGAGCCTAATTCTGAATTAATGGTTGCTGTGATGGGTTAACCTGTGAAAGGTTGTCAGGGTTTGTTAGAAATAGTAAATGCAATTTTGCACCTCATTACTGGGAACAGTCTTTAATACAACAAACACTAAAACTACATTAATCTCAGCATTGCAGACCAGTAAATTGTAAAATATGCTGTAAATGTGTGGCGCCTTAGGGAATTAATTTGTGATGATGCATCCGTAAATTAATATTACCCTATTTGCAGTGACATTTTCAATTTAAAAGAACAGCTGGGGATTACCAAATCAAAGAAAAGAGTGATTTTAAAATACAATTTAATTTGGAATTTGTGGAAAAATGTCATATTGTTTTTTGTGATTTCTATTTACCTTGTAAAGGTTTAACGAGGAATGATGCATTACCTATTTAGTCAGGATGTAGATGACCAGGAGGCCCATTGTCTGTAAGGATGCAGAGGAGAACTTCTGGCAGCTGGTGCCCCCTTATCTTTCCATGTACAACCAATAAATCAATATCAAATCTAAAGAACAGGAAGCCAGATGGCCTTCCCACAACCCACAAGGGCCAGGGAGCTCTCAGGGCCTCCTCGGCTACTGTACCACCAGTGCATGCAGCAGTCCTTTGAAGACATACACATTCAACAAGCAGCTCAATGAATGACTAAAGGGAACAAATAAGCTGTTACGACTCTGCTCAAATCAGTGTTTGTGTTTCCATCCACATCAAAGGCCTCAGTCTGTTTGATATGCAGCCCCCACACCTTGATCCGAGCCATGTACAGGTAGAGGGGAGGAGCAGCCCATTGAGAAGAGAGAGGGTCATGTGGCTGCTGCTTCTCTCAGCCCTGGCTCGAGGGTAGTTGACCCAGACGAAGGGTCTGGTGGTGTCTCTTGTTCCCCAGGGAGCTATTGCTCCTTACAGCCATCACTAGACACATTATTTATTGGGTGGCCTATTGATTACATGCTTTTAAGGAATATTTACAGGAATGTGGAGTAGTAATTACAAAATAGAAAACGTCTTGCATTTTAAAGATTAAAGTTAGTACATCGTTAACTGAAGTGGAGAGTTGTGTAGTAACTATAGCTGGCTGGGAGTAAGGCCAGTGAGGTCTGTTACCTAAATACATCCCGCCAGACTCATCTTGATTTCTGTGTAGGCCAGAGGTCAGGTTAAACAGTAGTTTGATTGAATGGCTGTTCACAGGCCAGTGTGAAATGCCAGCTCTATTGCAATGTGGGAGTGGGAAGGAGGGGGTTTCTCTGGCCTTTGTGTGGCCCGCGGTCTTAGAGCACGGACCCATTGTTAGAGGCTGACCAGCCAGCCCCTCAGACTCTCCTTTGCCCTGCTTTGTCTCGAGCAGCGTGACCATTTCCTTCATCCAGGTCAGGGCAGGGTCGTGACTTTGGACACCAGTCTTCCCTGTCTGTCTGCTCAGCCTGCATACTCATAAATGCATACAACGTGGAGACAGATGCACTGTTGTCACAGGTCAGGGTTAAAAATGTGATTGTGTCAGACCAGGTTTCAGCCTTTTTTTAACTAAGAGGATGGCAGCAAAAACATCAGGTGCAATTAAACCAAAACGATACCTACAGCATTAAAATGTTTAAAGGACATGGTGGTTTCGTTCTTAAATTGATGTATACATCTCACTTGTGTCTTTGTGAGTGTGTAAAACACACACATTACTGCCCTGAAGTGTCCAAGTTATGCAACTGTGGAGGTTTAGAAAGGTGGACAGTACCCTCCTTCTGTCCTGAGGCTGGACCTGCCTTATCATGGCCTGGTCATCATGGTGATAAGAAGAGGAAAGGCCAAAGGGCCATAAGAAACAGTGTGCATGGTCCAGGTCAACAGTGTGAGGAGGCTGAACTCAAAGGGGAGGGAAGGCGAACAAGAATATTATCTGATAAGAATCACCAAGGTCTTTTGATCTCAGAGGGGCTGATCCTGGGCTACAGGGTGTCATGCTGGGTGGACGAGCAGAACGACACGGCAGGTACAAACAAGCGAGCCCTTGAAGATGGGGCTAAGCATATTTACACAGGGAAGACTGGAAAGACTCTCCTGATGCACACACACAAACATACAAGCTTGTTGTCCTCAGGATTTCACACAATAGTAGCATTCCTAACATGTTGAGCTATACTATTTTAACCAGAAAGCACAAATACTGCCTAAGTTAAGTGACCAGCCAATTTCTGGATAATAATATAATAAAAAAGACGACTGTTTTATGAGAAAGAAGATTTTAAGATATGCCATGATCAGGTAATACATCCAAACCCCACAACTGAGCCCAGTGAAGAGAAGCTTGAATGTCACAGTGTGGTCTGAGGGGTTTCTTCTCATAAGTCACTGATTAAAAGCCGTCATGTGGAGGCCAGACAGGACCTGGGGCAGCAGTACAAGCTGTGGCCCGAACCAAATGCCTCGCTGTCTCGCCCAGGGCAAGATGGAGGAGGGATTTTTTTTGCCTGGAGTGGCCAGAGGGGGGGGTTAGCAAGCTGCTGCTGACTTAAAGTGTCCTTGGTTTCCCCATAGCAACAGTTAGAAACAAAAGAGCTGATACAAATGTAGTTGTATCTAAATCCTTTCTCTTGTTTATAGAACGAGGCCCAGTGGGGTGTAGGGGTTGAAAGTTAAAGGACCAGTTTTTGTTTTTAATCGTTGAGAAATTCCAAAAGACCAACACTAACATATATATACAGTAGCTTATTCATCTGTGCCATGGACTTCCATTGTTGTGCATAAACACATAAATGTTGCACTGTTCATTATAATGAATGTGGACACTTTATTTAGAGCCGATCCCACATACACCTTCCTGCTCCAGTAAACACTCACCAGAACACCAGATGTTTATTAACTAGTCCCCAATAAATGCACAATTTACTCCTGTTTGAGTTTACAGGTGTTCAATGTTTGATATTAACTACATTGCCCAGTTGTTTTGGGAAATTATTGAGCCCCTTTTAAAAATGAAAGTTTATATTCGTGACCAGTTTCTAAGATCTACATCTTCAGTAAGAAGGAATGAGTTTGAGGCCACAGACAGGTTGAGTCAGAAAGTATTGAGAGATGGACTAATGTTCTGTTGGTTTTGGTCTTTTCATTGAATTTGTTGTCCGTAATAATAATATAGAATATTTAATAGGTTTATTTTTTAAGACAAAGCCACAGAGCTCTGCTTTTAACACAAGCTTTTATTTTTTAGTACAAGCCAACTGGAGGAACATCACCCTTTAGACAAACTGCACCAAGTTTTTCCTCACAACTTGAAAATAAGGATTATTCTTTAATTTGACTTTAGTTCACATCAAGCCAACACAATGACAGCAAGGTATCAGCAACCTGTTACATCCACGCTCCAATTAAAAGAATTAAGATGTAAGGATCCTTCATTATCAGCTCTCTCTGAAGGACATCAAAGGCTCTGGTGGAGTGAGAGTGCAGCTGCCCTGATGGTGTGAGTTTCTCCTCTCTCACTCCAGAGGAACTTGTTTGTGTTGAGGATGTTTACTGATCCCAGGAAAGACAAACAGCCTCTTTCTTGTTTGTAGGTACTGCAGCTAAAACAGAGAGCTGTGGGTCAATTCTGTGTGTGTGTGTCTGTGTGCGAGAGCGAGACAGAGCTTCAGGATGTATTGTATTGTTGGGTCAGTGTTTATCTTTCTCTCTGCATTTTCACCTCACTTCCAAGTTTCCCATCAGCAAGCTGACCAGATTCAATGTTGTGAAATACAATCAGACAGAAAAAAACATCCAAGGCATGTCAAAAGCTGCAGCTACACACACCAGATGTCTGCAAAATATCCTAAATATGTACAATCATTGGAATTTATGATTACGTTATGATAAATGAGGACTTTAGAATAATATTAAACTAATTCTAATTGATTATGTGATCAATTGACAACAAGTAGCCATTAAACTCTGAATTTCTGAGCAATTTCACCCAATTAAGATATGATACCTCATCTAAACACATGGTGTCACTCTTTCTCATCTATGCTGATAGACAGTGGAGGAAGTCCTCAAACCTTTCTCCAGCTATTAGTAACTCAGCCCACATTAATCACTTACATCATGCTGTCATGTTGTAAACAATGTTTTACTTCTAACTCTGACGTCACCATAAAACATAAACGCTTCATGTAATTTGATTGGACAGTTCTCCAGACTTTTTAGGTCTATTTTGGCATATAATCTGATTTAAAATGGTGACATAAACAGTTTCAGAATGATGTATATTACACTAAAGTTGAATAATATAGAGCTTTTCCTGAATCCAAAGGAAAATGAGGCTAATTGGTGATTTGTTATTTTGGGCTATTCAAATTTAGATGTCCTTTAAAAATCCTTTCATGGCAAAAACATTCAAGCTTATTTTGCTTTTGGTACATTTGTGGGTATTGGGTATATGCCAGTGAATACAGTATGTGCATTACTTCATTTAGGTTAGAGGTTAAGATGTGTGGAAATCACTTTGTAATAGAAATTATATCTATTCTTCCCATATTTGTGTCTTTTGGACGCCCTTGAAAATGAGATGCTGCATCTCAAGGGGCTATCCTTTCAATAAATTAATCCTGTAATTCAATTAACACTGATATCAAAACGTAGCTTCACTTCCTGACTGTCTTATGAAATACAGACCAATTGACGTCTGTATTGCCACAATGGAGTGTCTCAGTCTGTGAGCTTGTATCAGCAAATGTCACTTTGTATTGAGGTTTCCTACCACAGCTATAAATCCTGGGGGAAACAGGCTTTCACAGAGACGTTTTATGGCACAGAGACTTCCCTTCCATTCTGCAGGGGGTATGGCGCTTTACACCGTGTGTTCATGTGTCACAGTCCTTTTAACTGGCACAGTCCCCAAACTAGCAATATTTCTATTCAGCATCATCCAGTGTTCAACTTACAGGATGTTTTGATTAGACATTAAGGTCTGGAATGTGGACTAGTATTGGGAACGAGGATGACGATATAAACTGATTCAAAATCTGTGATTCAAGTGTGGGCTTAAAATCCATGTGGTGGATAAAAAGTATTCAGATATTATTACTGAAGTATGTGTAGCAATACCAAAGTGTGTAAAAATACTCTAGTACAAGTCCTGCATTCAAAATCACAATCAAGTAAAAGTACAAAAGTATGATGTTAACATCAAAAATGACTAGAAGCACTCCCTATGCAGAATGGTCCATTTCAGAATGATGTATATTATTTTACTGGATTGTAATTAGTGGTGCATCAGTGTGTACATCACTTTAATGTTGCAGCTAAAGAGCTAATTACAATTAATTTATATACTACTGGGTAAATTAACATATATATATAAAAAAAAAAATAATCTATAAAATTACCTGTAAAGAAAACCTATAAAATAAATGTAGTGGAGTAAAAAGTATAATATTTGCCTCTAAAATGTACTGTAAGAATAAAGTAGTATAAAATAAAGTACCTCAAACTTGTACTCAGCTACAGTACTTGAGTGAATGTACTTTCCTGAGCTAATTACAATTATACAGTCATATAAACACTGACACTCTGACAACATTGCTTGTTTTGTCCAACAAACAGTTTTCACATTAAACTGCTCAAAAAGGGAAAGTTTCTCTGGGCTCATTGAAAGTCTGATTTTAAGGGGCGGGGCCTGCAAGCAGGATTTGTGACGTCACACATAGTTTGGAGGTCAGTCCTGGTCCAGTGTGCAACTTCTACATGAGGGTGATATAGAAACCTATAGCCACCAGTGCACATACACTGAGAATGGACTTCACAGTGAAGAAGGAGACATCTTGTGTCCAGAAGGAAAACTTCAGAAATGAACTAAATGTATATATTTGATAGATTCTGTTTTATGTTTTTTATGTGGGAAAAAAAATATATTCAAACGCACATTATTGCTCCAAAGCGAGCATTTGTACATGTCTTAATACATCTGAAGGGATCTTTACAGTAAGTATCTAATATTAAAACAAATAACTATGTTGAGTTTGGGCTAAATAGACAAAAACATGCTACTGAATTTTATTGAATAGTTTATTCAATAGTTTATTTATAACACTACTTTTAACATACTTTGTTAATGAAATCTATCATATAATACAATATTTGTAAGTCTCCTATCAGTAAATTAAAAAAAATAATAATTTTACATTTAAATCTGTATGTTAGATACATGCACAAATATTGTATTGTTCTGTGTTTGTAAGATAATAGTTAGAGTTCATTAATGGTACACTGCAATGTGTGTGTTATGTGACAGAGGATGGATACAGTACATACCTTACATACAGTCACAGTGTCTGTGTACACCTGCATGCACCTCTTCCTGTGCTCACCCTGTGTTTGCTCGAAACTGGGACCGTCGCCCAGCCTCCGCCTGTAGGTTGAACTAACACCTGGGACGGGCTGCGATAACTCCGCCACAGCAATGCGGTAAAAAAAAAAAAGAGAAACAATAAATGTTCTGCGGTGTGGCTGCTGTCCAGTGTATCCGGGCTGTTTTAAACTCGGTATTACTGACTGACTTCAAACGGTGGTCTCTTTGTTTCAGCTAGCCGTCATACGTTAGCTGCTTCCGGGGGAAAAACAACCTTCACACAGGTAAGACGAGTTTCGGTCTCGACTTGAGCAAATTGTGTTCGTTTGTGTGAACCGACCTCGAGTAAAGCTGTGTCAGACTTTTAGGGGGAACACCAGGGGCCTGTATTTGTTGGTCAAATGTGGGTGTATTGGAGCATTTATTCATTCGTTGGCAGAAAAGTGAGTTTCCGTGGTCAAGGTGTGCAGCAGTCAGCGCTTTCTCGGCGGGCTGTGAGCTGAAGGTGAACCAGCTCTAACTGCTGTATTAACCGGGATACCGTCGGTGTGACTGAGGAACCTATGAAGTCTAACTTTTATTACCCCTTCTGTCATTTGGATCTGTCACATTGTTGTAGTGATTAGGAGCAAACCAACAGCCATGAGCCTGACAAGAGTGGGGAGGGAGGGAGGGGAGACCAGTGAGTTATTTATGGTCCCAGTGACAACACACATCCAGGCAGGCAGGGCTGGAAAGTGATTACAAATGTCCTTGTTACTGTTATTGAGTAGCTTTTTTAGCTCAGATGGTGACTGTGTGGAGAGCTGATGGATTGGTTTGTACCTGTGTATTAATTTTGAGAGGAACTCAGGAGATGTACTGAGTGTGCTTGAGTTATCTCCATTTAATGTTGCTTTATACTTGTATAGTAATATACATATTACTCCACTAGGGTTATTTGATTGGTGTAGTTACTGGTTACTTTGCTGCTAAATCATTTCACATACGGAAAATATGATCCGTTTATAAAATATGATGCATCTTCATAGATTATAGTATCATGCTAAAAACATCATATTGGGATTATTTTGACAGATACTGCGATATGATTCACGATTAGTGCGAGCATCTCTGACATGACTATTAAAATCAGGATTCTGTGAAATCCTTTGGGTGCCAAACAAACATGTTTTCTTACATTTAAAGAACAACATTTATAGGTCAGAGCATCGCTGCAGCACAACACAGCTTCATTATAATGCTTTTTTCCTCAGTAATATTACAAAACAGCCATTCTGTACATTGAGTTCTTTTTATTTTTACTTACTTAAAGGATTTAAGTACTTTTTCCCCCACTGGTCAAGATGCAAAAGTGGCCTAATTTAGTGTGATTATGGGCAGCTATGCAGAGTCCAGTATTCAAAAGGTCTACTTTTGTAATCCGACCTCATCTTGAGTAATATTTTAGTCAAGTACCAGTTCTTCTGTTTCACAGACATATTCTAGAGTTTGTGCCACGTCTGCTCTGCAGTAGCTGCTGCGAGTAACAACAGAGTAAAAGTTAAGCTGAGTTTCTGCAGAAGAAAGGATTACAGATATAGTTGCTGCGACACTGAGACAATAAAAAGATTCCAACCAGCCATATTTTGTGTCAATCAATCAATCATCAGCTGAGTAATACCACACATTTCTGTTTTCATTGGTTGGGTGAGACACTGACACTGTAGGAAAATGCACAGACAGGCTTTTGTTTGTGAATTACTGTTACCTTCTGCCCTTCATGGTAACAATATCCTCGGCTGATGATAAGTTAATGTAGGGGCGGTGTTTGTTTGGTGTGTGCAGGCAGGCTGTGGTACAATGGGGAGGCTCAGAGGCCCTCTGAACTTAAGCTTAACCTCCATGTGTGATCTGTAGGCGAGACATTGGTACCACTGCACATGTGAGCATCTGCAGCGAGCGAGGCTGAAGAATCCAACTGGTTTGGTTGTTTGAAAGAACAAACCGGGAAGTTGGAGTGGAAAGCTCTTCGGGGGAACGATGGTCACTCAGGTGGTTTGTGTTGTTCATTATTATTTCCTGCATATAGATTTATATTTATTTAAATGCAAATATTGGTCATTGTATTGAAAGCAGGGGACTTTGCATCTTGTTGCTATGGCGGTTAGATAATGTTCAGATGGTGCTCAAAATATATGGCGTTTTATTTGAACTACAAAGGAAATTAGACTTTACGTTTAAGAAGAGCACTGATCGTAGAAGCTTTTGCTGTAATTGACGCAGCCATAAAAGTGTAATCTTAGACGTGTTCGAATTTTTCACTGGATTATGTCATACTCAGACACTGGTGATTAAGAGTCATTCACTCCTGGGTAGCAATTTGATTAATTTTCCATTCCATCCCGTGCAGTTTTTAATGTGTCATGTCTATTGGTAATACCAGACCTTGGAGTAACACTGGTAGAGACACACACATCCTGCCTCATGGAAAAATTATTTGTCTAACATGGCCTCACCTGCGTTCACTGAGGGTGTGGCAGCACATGTGACTCACTCATATCAACCATCAAAGCGAGGGATTCGGCTCAGCTTTGAAGGAACGCCACCTCGGGTAATCCTCTGCGAGACTGGAGGACACCGTAGGGCCACAGACATTTCCCTTGAAAGCTTAGACTGTCACATGATTACAAGGCCTTTGATTTGGATCAGGCGTTCCCTCATTAAGGCTGGTTTTATTGATGCTTTGGTTCTATCCAAACCTGTAGAAACAATATTTCACCCCTTTTATTGCGAAACTGTCTTCTATTGCTACTTTCATAAACATGAACGTTCAGTCTAGACTAAAATATTTCTTTAGGTGGGATTCCTGTCAGATGTTTTTCTGGCTCTAGTGAGGGATTAGGATTAAATTTAATACAAATTTGTATTAAAATTGTAATGTTGAGTTAGATTTAGGTTTTGAATCTAACACTTTTCGAGGGCTGCAACTGATGATTATCTTCACTATTGCTTGTTTATTTTTACTCTTTGGATGAATTAGTTAATTCAGAGTTGTATTCTGTTGTGTATTCTAGTCTGAAGATAAAAAATGTCCCTAACCCAGAGCTTCAGATTAACTGTTTTCTCAGAGTAACAGCCAATAACTTAAAGCTATTCAGTTTGGAGCTGCAGCTAACAGTTATTTTCATTATTAACTATACTGCCAAATATTATTTAATTAAAAGTCAGTGTGAAACATTTCAGAGGATCTATTGGGCTGCCATGTTTCTACAATAGCCAGGAAGGGACAAACCAAACACTGGCTGTAGACGGGGGTGTTTGTGTTTTATGTGCATCCCACGGCCGCCATAGTTCCTCTTTTGCGCTTAGAAGTGGAGGGTGAGTTCTGCAATTACACTGTGAGATGCCACTGAATCCTACACACTGGACCTGTAATTGTTTGGCCTTTTCATTTTTAAAAATAGTGAAAAATCACAGTTCACAAATCTGTGAAAAATCCCAGTTTCCCAGAAGTCCAAGGTGTGATTTTACTCTGATATAAAACAGAGAAAAGAAAGCTTTAAAAACCAGACTCGACTAACCCATTCATTGACTATCAGTCAACTAATCGTCTCTGCACTACACCTTTTTTTTACATTTTACATTATACTTTTGCATTTTGTCAAGTGTCCATTTCACATGGAGCGTCCAGAGAAAGACGAGTACCTTTATTGATGTCATGCTGCATCCTTGAGAAACATGAAGATATACTGCCGTGTCAGTTTGGTGATAGTGTACAGTGATAGATCATTACAGAGCCAGTCACCTTCAAACAGTAATCAGGAGGGTCTCCAGGGTGGCTCCTCAGTGAAACCCACTGGGTGCTCTCTGCGGCCAGCTATGGCTCCCAGCTACTGCATGGCACTTTATCGCAAAGCAAATATTACCCCTTGATAGCAGTTAAATTCTGAATGTTTTTTTTAATAAGAGAATAGGCTGCTCCTTTCGCAGCAGGGCAGCAGAGTGTATTTAATGTATTATATTGTTTATCGGTTGTTTCACATTCCTGCACTGAGTCATGTGATTTCCAAATAAATGGAGCACAGCCTGGTTTCTACTGTGCTTCCCTCTCTGTGCTACAGGATCCATGACCCCTATCCATTACAGGACGAGGTATCGCTTGTACAGAGTGAAGATGAAGAGAGAAAGAAGGCCTGTGTGACCTCAGCCGGTGTGCGTGTATGTAGAAAGGCGTGTGCACACGTATTTGTAATCGGTCTTGTGTGTTTGCAATCAGTAATTCAGCTACCCAGAGTACTTTACCTGTGGTAGTGCAGCATCAGCAGTATGAGTCCCCAACCCCCCCAAACACACACACATTCACTGGCATTGACAGAGGCAGAGGGAACACTTCTCCTTTCCCCTCACTCTGCCTAGTTACACCAATTCCCCTCTGCATTCCTCACGCCGGTGCAGTCAGAGCTCATACACAGCCATGCTCATGCACACAAATATGTGTCCACACACACACACACATTATTCTGACGGTGTGCTGCTGGAGAGGCAGGGCTCTAGTTTCATTCAGGCTTGAGGCAGCTGCGAGGTTAGAGTCTCGTGTTTGCGTGCGGTGGCTACTGGGCGCTTGACAACAAAGATATCTCGGGTGAGTCGCTCCAAGGCAATAACTGAAGATAAAGCAGCCTTTTTGTGGCTGAAATCTGGACTGGGGTCACAAAGAGAAGGGGACTAAAGGCAGTGGGTTCATTGTGGTGGCTTATTTTTTTCATTTTCAAATGTGGTAGTGTGCAGGAGAGCATTTCTCTTTACTTCTTTGGGTTCTTAGGACAAACCCGTGTGTCTTAAGGTGGTATTTGGTGGTGTTTTGTGCATTTCTGTGCTATTTTAGCCACTCAGACACCATGAAACCTTCTGAAAGGATGCCTGTCAAAGTCTTCAGTGCAAAACTCCTTATGTTTAATAAAAGCCATTTACTGAAATGTAAAGGCACTTTGTGCTCCCGGCTTTATTGAGCAGTGAATAAAGGTTCACCCTTTGCATTTAATTTAATTAAAAATCCATGTACATGCTGTTAGTGGAGGCAGTTTCTCTTGGCTAATCTAACTCAATGTATTTGGTGTAATTTATGACGTGAGTATTTAATATATTTGTGGAGTAAGTGGCCAAAAGTTTCTCAGAAGAATGCATTCCTAATCGGCACTCTCCTTATGAGAGGGAATTAAAGGAGATTAGGAACCGCACAAAGGGATGGAGACCACTGCCGATTGGGTGCAAGGGGTCATTCTTGATGGGGGTTGTATTTCTGCCCAGTTCATTCAAAATTCTTACTCTGGTATAGTGCCATGCCTTTGTTCCTTCCCATTAGCAGGGGTTTGACTTTAGTCCATTTTCTCTTGCCTCATTTCACAGTTTAGCCCTTTCAGTGTGGAGCACGGTGACTTTTAGCTGGGAGGAAAATTCCTTTTGTCCCTCAGGAAACTAGCTGAGAGGAAGCAGCTGCGGCTTGCTGCCATATTGCTGCTGTTCTGTGGATTTGTCGTTTCCTGTGGAGCTGGTCGGTATGAGTGGGAATAGTCCAACTTCTACACTAGACCTGACTGTGCTTCTCTCTCAACAGAAAACCAAAATGAAGACATGGAGATGACATTTTTGACTCCGGATCATTGTTTCCCAGTTGGAATGGATTTAAGGTTTGGACATGCAGACATGGACTTATGAAATATAGAGACACACTTTTTAAGGAGATAAGAGGACGCAGATCTTTTCCAGAGACAAAGAAGTTTAGACTGAGCTCCCTCAGCCAATGGCTACAACAGAAACCAAAGTTGCGGGCAGCAGTTGCACTGCAGGTCTGTCGTGGGCGCGGGTTTGTAAGGAGTGTGGCCAGCAGCACGATGGCCCGGAAAGCCACCTGTATGAGTACCAGGATGATGTGGACGATGAACTTGTTTGCCACATCTGTCTGCAGCCCCTCCTTAGACCTATGGACACCCCTTGTGGTCACACCTATTGCTTTCATTGTCTGAGCAACTTCTTGAAAGAGCAGGACTTCTGCCCAGTGGACCGCCAGCGGCTGCAGCTGCACCAGTGCCGTCCCTCCAGCCTGCTGGTCAGGAACCTGCTGGACAAGCTGACTGTGATGTGCCCCCACAATGCAGAGTGTCAGCAGAAGATGCAGCGCTGTGAACTGCAGCCTCACCTGCACAACAGGTAAGAGTCTGGATGGTTCGCTGACAGGCTGTGACAGCAGATTGAGTAGAGACTGTTAGACTGTTACGAGGTTAAAATCCTTGTGTTAGTTTGACTTTTTGACCCTGTCTGAGGCAGACCTCACCTTAAGCAGAAGAGTTGTGTTTATTATACTGCAGCAGGGGAAAGCCATACATAGTACATCGAAAAGAATATCACTAGCAACAAAATGTTTGACACAGAATATAAAGGATGAGTTAGAGTGCTGATTTGTCAAGAGGCACAGGGGCTTTCAGCAGGGATTCAGGGGATTTGAGGCACGGGTTCAAATGGTGACTAAGCCTTATAAGGCATATCGGCGAGAATACATCAAAAGAGTTGTATATCACAGTGAGTAGTATTATTGTACAAGGCAGTGGGCATATAAACAGATCAGTGAGCACAGGATAATCATTTATAGCAAGAGAAGACTGTATAAAAAAATATAATTTTTATAGTGGTGCTGGTTTGATGTTACTTTATGCCATATTGATGTTTGTCTCTGGTGCTCTAAGGTGTTGAACCAAGCCTTCCTAGTGTCCACTGAAAACAAACCCCACTAACCGGTCATTAAAGGAATAGTTAACATTTTTGGAAATTCTTTTCGAGAGTTAAATGAGAAGATTGATACAGTACCGCACTCATATCTGTCCAGGCTTGGCTTTGTCCAAGGTAACAAAATCTGACTACCGGCATCTCTTAAATTCACTAAATTCACTCTGGTTTGTTTATTCAGTACAAAACTGTAAAAAAAGGCAAATTGTTGCTGGCTGTACCTTCATATTTTAAAAAGCAAATACACGTATTTCCAAAAAATGTCTCTTATGTTTCTTAAAGTGGATGTATTATATTGTAAGGCATCTCAAGGCCTGCATGCATTCCCACTGGAAGGTAATCATAAGATCTGAAGATTGTTAACTCTGCCAAAAGAATTCTGATTACTTTTCAGGAATGTAAAATAACTGTTATCAAAATAGTTTATTCCTCCTCTACATGCCCTTCCAAAGACTGTTTTCCTCCTTTTCAAGTTGTACCTGTGTCTATTCCTGGTAGCTCAGGTCTTCTGTGAACACTTGTAATTATTGAGCTCAAGGCGGGGTTTAGGTCAGCAGTCCTGTTTTTCCACATGGCCGGTGTGGTGCTTATCATCCTGGTGGCCAGCCGTTACGCAGTCAGCTGTGGGTGGCAGATTGTCCAACTGCAGCCTCTCTGTGCAAACAATAAGGAGACAAAGTTCAGGCATGAAGAACAAGCAGCAGTCCCAGCACTCTGACTGACTTAATCAGACTCAACCTGTCTCACTCAGACACCCTGCAATGCAGTGAAATTGTCTACTCATCTGCATAGTGCTTCTCCTCTCTTGCATAAATACACTATTGTCTCCTCTTTTCCCTTTCAAAACACTTCTAACATCCATTTGCTTTCTCTATTTCTGTATTCATCCATACCTGGCACTCCTTTGTAACACGAAACCTTTCCATTTTTATCATCAAGGATTGTTTCTGAAAGAGTAGGCTGGTCAGGCATCAGCCACATCATTCCCTTTACTAGTTTCCTCCCTGTTCCTGTCTGTCCTCAGATGTCCTGTTTTTAGAAGACTGAGGGAGGAAGCAGAGAAGAGGAAGAGGCCCTCGTGGAACGAGCTAAAGGGACGTAAGGGTGACGGGGAGTCGTCTGGTGAGGCTAAACATTCAGCGACTCTGACCCGAAATCCTACCCGAGATCAGCCTGAGCCCGGGCTGATTAATCCTGCCTATGAAGAAAGTGAGGATGGTATGGAGTCATTTTATCATTCTAACAACCACCATTATATCAGCGATTCAGTCCCACCAGTCTGTTTAATGTACAATCAGCACAGCACAAATACAATGACTTTTCTGTTTTCTTTGTACCCACATAGACAGAAACGTGATAATTATAATCACCACTTCTTAGGAAATGACTTAGGCAATAGGAGGTCGGTCATACTGTGGCAGTGACACCGAGTAATGTTTTTGTTTATTGAAGCTTCTAGGCTAAACGGAAATAGTTTCATGGGGTGATTGCAGAAAACCTAAACCCCTTGTGCCTCTTCCCCCCTTTCAAAGGGGCTGCTTGTCAAAACACGCAGACGTGAATTTCCAATGTTTTTAGCCTGCAGGTTTTGATTCTGTCACAAGTGAATCATCCTTCAAGTCGTAGGAACACGTACCAGCTCACAGATGTTTTAACCAGACAGTCTCATTTCAGGGAAAAACCCTGAAAGAAACTTGTAAGCCAGTGCCATGGACTAAAGTCCACTAAAACATAGTTGCCAGGCAACTGGTAATCACTATCTACAGAGAGGTTTGAATTGTTGTCATTGTATTCTCTGTTGTAATCAAGTTACCGCTCTATGCTCGTAAAATCACATTTAAATTTACAATTACGTTTTGTATTTATTGATTGCTGAAATATTGTTTTAGGCATTAATATGTCAGCATGTTGACTCGTCTGTAGTCTGTTGTCTGCTGAAATCATGCCCTTGCTCATGGGACTTATTAGCTGTAGCATGTAAATACTTATATTGTGTGTCCACACGGATCAGAGAGTCTCTGTTCAGTGGGCTAGAACGTGTGCTGGTTTATTGGAACGACTCTGCTTTAGTGTGTTCCCGATCTGTGCTGCTGTTTGCTGTGTACTGTAAAAACAAACGTCAGCAAAAGTTCACAGACAGGTTATTGTTTGACACAGTATTATGTAACTTTATGCATGTCTTGTAAATGTTTACTCCAGAATTTTGGTTTCTTGCTGTTTTTCTGGGAGTTTAGATGAGGAGATCAACATATATCTCAATGCATTCGGTAAGGAGACCTGTACAAGATATTCTCAATTTATCTTAGCACAAACAACGTAACAAAACATTTCAGAGTATTCCTTTAATTTACTGCATGTACAGTTTTCCTGGCTGTCATTTCTACAGAGTATAGAAACACTGTACTCACTTAAAGGTCCGGTGTGCACGATTTAGTGCCATCAAGCGCTGTAGTTGCAGATTGCAATTCCCTTTGTTTACCCACCCCTTCATGCGTAACGTGCAAGATATGCAAATGGCCAGTGTTTGGTTTGTCCTTTCTGGGCTACTGTAGAAACATGGTGGTTCAAGATGGTGGCCTCCATGGGAGGTGACATATGGTGTCAATAGATAAAAAACACTCTTCTAAGGTAACTAAAACATAACAATTCTTATTTTTAGGTGATTATACACTAATGAAAACATACCATTTGGATATTATATTCTATTTCTACCAATAGATCCTCCTACATTTTACACACTTGACCTTTAAGTAAAGAGTTCTGGGTACGTATCTGGTGACATCACTAGAATAGGACAGAAACACAAGTTGTAACCAGTAACAGTAGCTGGATGATATAAACCTCTTTATTTGGTTGGTGAAAGCAAAAGCAAGGACATGTGAAATGAAATAATCCCTCATTGAACAATACAATTCTGGGCATGTACAAGAGTAGTTATTAGAACAACGTTGGACCAGGAAGTCTGTAAACTGTGATGGATAAAACAACAAATAGGCTGTTAGATTGCTTTTTTGTTCATCCTGCTTTTTCCCCGTTTCTAGGAGCACCCCATACATCTAGTGTTGAGTGTTTAGAGCAACAAGTCATGTTCCTTAAACTGTGATGAATTGTTGTTGATTTAAGTAATAATTGTGTCCGTTTGACTCAGCTAACCTAAGAGTTGGTTTAAAACCTGTATGATTGCCTGAGTGCTCGTGTTTCTTGCCCTGTTGGACCCCTGTTTGTGCTTGCACATTGATATTATACTTTTATTATCACATACTGTATGTTTATCAGGTATATGGTGCAACTCAGCCATCAAGAGCTGAGGAGTGGGAGTTATTTGCGTCATAAACAGGAAATACATCCATATTCATTCCACTGTTCCTCTCCCCTCCAGACAACACCCCCCTGCGGTCCAGTCTGGTGGCCGAGGCCAATGTGGTGGAGCTGTTCAGAGAGGAGCCGGAAGAGGAGCTGGGCCTTCGCATCGTGGGGGGGAAAGACACGCCGCTGGGGAACATAGTCATCCAAGAGATTGTCAGGGACTCGCTAGCAGCTCGTGATGGCAGACTGGCCCCAGGGGACCATATCTTAGAGGTCAGAAAGACTCATGAACTAAATGACTAAAGTGTTGACATAATGTAGTCCATGATGTAAATATTTATCTCTTCTTCAGCGTGGGAATTCAGAAGTATCCTTGTGGCTTAGCAGGACACAGTCCAACATGTTTTTGCATAAACACTTAGTCGTTGCATTCTCATGATATTGTAAATGTGGTGCTTTGCATCAGGGAGAGTAGATATTCGAGATAAACGGGTTTAAGCTCCATGGTAACAAGGCGTGGTTAATATTGCCGGGCCAAACACGTCATGTTAGTGTAAGCAACTTTACCTGGTTGATGTCACTGATTGACTTACCACCTTTCTGTTTGAGAGGGTCCATGTTCAAAGACTAAAATATAATCTGTTCTTTTATAAAGATTAAATAACATATACATATATACATTTATATATTATATAACCTGAGTTATTATAAAGCAATGTGATGGGTTCTCTGCTAGCAGTAATAATTTATTGTGCCACTAGAGGCTGCATGTAATGATTATTTTCATTATTGATGAATCTGTTGATTATTTTCCATTTTGATCATTTGGTCTACAAAATGGCAGAAAACAGTTTCATTACATTACAATACAATACCCTAGAGCCCAATGTGGCATTGTGGGATAAATTTACACCAAATGTTTAATCTGACCAACAGTCCAAACTCAAAAAACCTCAGTTTTCTATAATGCAAGAACCTGGATTCATCAAATGTTTGGCACGTTTGCTTAAAAAATCACTTAAACAATAAATTGATTATCAAAACAGTTGCAGGTTAATTTTCTTTCAGTCGGTTAATGAACTAAACATTTGCAGCTCTAGTGCCACTTGTATGATATTCAAATTCTATACACATTTCACTATCTAAATATTAGAGGTCAGTGTCAATACTCATGGAAATGTTATACATATCATAAATACGTTTATATTATATTATAATATTTCTACTAATTTTTAAGTAGGGTTTAGTGTTTTATTTGCAGTAACGCTTTCGGTTTGCAGAATAGTGCAGAATATGACTAATTGGAGATTTTAATAAGTTGTGGTTTGCTCTCTTCCAACAATGTCCTCCTTGGATTTCTACCCTCCGGTTCTCCTGGAACGTGGTACAGCTGTAAACCGAGCTTATAAAGTATTTTAGCCTCAGCTCTGTCCTCCGAAATGCAGCTTTTCCTCCAAAGCCAACCAATCCTGAACCTGGAACTGAAAACAAAACCTACCAGGCAACAGGCTGCCTTCAGGATGTGAAATATTAGCTGCATTTCTTTTGGTTTTGTGGAAGGCTGGTGGATGTAAAGAGATACGGTGAAGAAGAGTGAAGATTGCATCACTAAGAAACTCAATCTTTCCATTCCCCTTGAACCACTGCATTGATTTTTGTGAAGGCAAATATCACTGTGACATGCTTATTTTAAAGAGAACAAAGGAGCTGATGATAACTTGTGATTAGTATTTGTTCCGTATATGTTCTGATCGGTCTGATGCAGGTAAAAGAAATTCAGATGTGACAGATTTCACAAATTTTTGTTTTGAGTTTTGAGTCACTGCTCCACTTTATAACCGATATCTTGCAGGAAAAGTAACATCATTAGATGATCTCTGCTTCACAAAAACCTTGTAATAACTTCCTGTAGTTGCAGTATACGTACAGTGTGTACTGCCATGTTTATGTTTGGCTGCTCCTCCACTATGTTTTATTTTCTCTGTTGTCATGTCTCCAGGTGAATGACGTCAGTTTGGCTTCAGTCCCCCACACTCGGGCCATCGCAGTGCTGCGGCAGCCTTCTGTCCTCAGGCTCACTGTTATGCAGGAGAAAGGATTCAAATCAAGAGATCCACGGTCTGATCATCACCCTTCCTCTTCCACCACTTCCACTGCCTCCCAGCCTTCTCACAGTCCCCATGGCAACGCTACCTCCAATCACAACCCTGGCACAGTCCTGCAGGTGACGCTAATGAAGAGTCAGCGCTCCGAACCGCTCGGCATCAAACTCATCCGCAAATCAGATGAGAGTGGGGTTTTCATCCTGGACCTGCTGTCTGGTGGTTTGGCAGCCAAAGACGGAAAACTGAGGAACAATGACAAAGTGTTGGCCATCAATGGCCATGACCTGAGACATGGCACACCTGAGAGCGCTGCCCAGATCATACAGGTACATTAAAGGACCAAAGATAGGACAGGATTAACTACAAAATACACACACTCTACATTATCACTAACCTTTTACTAAAGCATGCCACAAGTTTAAAGATTGACTTCTACTATTGGTTTGAGTTCATTTTGGCATGTTGAACCTTTAAACACCTTAATTTTAGAATGATGTTATTGTGTTATCGAGGCCGAGAAACAAAGAGGACAAGCAATGTGCAAACAACAACAGTCTGAAAAGGTTAATGTGAATTATGTAGTTCAATCATAAAAGGGCTTTGTTCACTTCTTATTGGTCATCAGTTGTTGGGGTTTCCCACAAACACTTGAATGCAGCCATAAGGAGGACTCTCAGTCACTGCTTTCAATTACTTTGCAATGATGTAACATTAACACAAGTCTAAAGGCCTCGAACTTTGCTGGCTTAGAAGTTGCAGCATTAATTACACAGTACAAAGTGACTAATAAGAGAAAAGAGGTGCTGCCAATGGAATCTTACATAAGTAGTCGGGCTACTAGTTTGGCACATGTAAGATGACACAATAGAAAAGACATAAGGCCTAAAATGAATTGAACAGGATATCCCTGTATCCCCTGAAGAGCATAAAGTACCCTACAAATTTAATAGTTGTCTGCCAATGAAAATGTGCCAACTTTGAGATATTTTGGCCTGATAGTGGCAGTAAATGGAAAGGTCAAGGGGTATTAAAAAAATCCTTTGGTGACCACGAGTATCTTTACAAAATATGATGGCTTTTTGAATAGTTTTTGTCCACTTATCTTGCTCTTAATAAAAAGTAATAGCTTGTCATAGATCCTTCTGCTAGTTATCTAAAGTGTGTTTAATGTTAATGATTAACTCTAGTCTCTGCAAGTTGAATTCCTCCCTGAAATTACAATGAAACAGAGGCTGCCAGGACGGTAGCAAATCAATCTCAAAACGAATAATTATGACATGGAAAATGGTTGGCAATAACATAAATTATGTGTTTTTGATTGGACAAAATAAGTAAAACTACCAAAATGAGAACCAAAACACCAATCAGTGACTCCTGTATATGTATTTACTGTGGAATGACTTGCTATTCTTTTGTGTGCATTTAGGCGAGTGAGGTGCGTGTGAACTTCGTGGTGATGAGACCTGCAGAGACTCAGGAAGAAGGAGGAGGCGGCAGAGAGGGACAACAGAGCAGAGCAGCCAGGAGGCCTGAGCCGCAGTACTTCAGGCGCCGCTCCACCTACATGAAAGTAATACTGAACATAGCCAGCCATGCCCTTACTATTTTAATGAAATATTTTATGTCCATATTTATTTTGGCCCTCGCCAGCTGTTGCCTGCAGGAACTCTAACTTCCTTTTACACCACTGAGCACAATGCTGGTCGCAGTATCTTACAAACTTTACATGTTTCTGTTTACTCAGTGTAATTGTGACAATCGCTCCTTTGTCAGTCACACTCAGTTGTACCATACACCCCCAGTTGGGGGTGAGAAGCTTTGAGAGCAGACACCTGCGTCGGTGAGCAGAGATGAAAGCCCTTCTCTGGGGCCTCCCTCTGTCCTGATCAAAAGGCCTGGGGTGCTGCTCATTCTGCCGCTATGGGGCCACTGTCTTGTTGTTTTTTGGCTGTTTCTTTGCGTGGCAGAGGATCAAAGCTGGTAACAGTTAGCTTTCGCCTGCAGAGTGGAGCCTTTTCGTCTTGCTGGGGGGGGATGGGTTCCCTGCTGGGGGGAGGAAGAGCCCCCACCTCCCCCGAGCTTCCCTTCTCATGGTTTACAGACTGTAGAGGGAAACAAGGAGGCTGGTTGTAGCTGTCATTTTCCACACATCTTTTCCACTACGAGAGCTTAGTGTTGATCCTCACACGTTACCTCTACCCTTACCTCTCAGCTCCATCTCAAATGTTTCACATTTGTTTCTACGAGTGGTTTTGTGAGAGGAATCCATTAAGTCAAAGGGTCTTGGAGAGGCTGAAGTTAATTGGCAGCACAGATTTCATGTCGATTAAAAAAAGATAAAACAATAATTTGTGAAAACATGACACCGGCATTATTTTAAAAGTCCTTATGGTGATGTTAAATCAATAAATGTGACATTGTTTTGTATTGATTTACCTCATTGTTCATACAGGATCCTCCAGGTGGGTTTTCCAGCCAGGAGAAGACAGTGAGCTTGAAGAAGGAGCCTCGGCTTTCCCTGGGCATCACCATTGCTGGAGGGAGGGACTGTCGCAGCCGGCTGCCCGTTTACATCACGAGTGTGCAGCCTGTCGGCTGTTTGCACCGAGATGGCACCATTAAGAGAGGTACAAAGCAGCATCTGGTGATCGGTGATTTTTACTTTTAATAAGGAAATTGTACTTATTGCTTTAGGAAATGTGTCTTTGTAATGCTATTTATTGTGGCTTGCTTATTGTGTGAGAATGTTTGCATAAATACACTGAACACAGCAACAGCAAGAAACTGTTTTATGGGAAACAATTTCCAGTTCAGTTTGCAAATCTATTACAATGTGACAGTTGGCTGAATAGGAAAAGGGCAATTCTCTTTTCACTTGCCTCTATTCAGGGATACAATGTGTTGTTCAAGGACACTTAAACAGAGAGGATGTGCTGAAATAAAGGCTCGACACTGACTTCTTTGGGAGAGGTGTGGTCTACAATACATCCACATTAAGCCGGTTAGATTTTATTTTAACTCTCCATTTCAGCCCAGACTAGAGAATGGGAGCTTTTTCAAAACGGCCTCCAGAGTGTGTAAATAACTCTGCAGTCTGTCCGGGGTAAATGGAGCTTTTGCCAAATGATGACATAAACCAGTCCACTGAGGGTTGGGAGCTGCAGGCTGCAAGTTACAAAGACTCTCTTAGTCAAACTTTCTCTCTAATCATTGTTATAAAATACGGATCATATCACTGCAGTGCAGCAGCTTCTGAATGTCTGTAGTGTTTACTAGCCGAATTTGGCTGTATTAAAAAATGGTATAGCTGAACATATGGATCAAGATAACTGGACAGAGGTGTAAGAGGCTGTCACTGAGCAAAGAAACAGGCCATGTGTGTAGCTCAATCACAGGCGGGGGCTGTGTGACAGCAAAGTTAGGAAGACAGCCTTCTGTTGCTTCTAACTTTTTCTGTGATCACACATTTAAAAGCTTGATTCAGCCGATTATACAGCACAGCTGTCATCTTGTAATTATAATTATGTTTATTTTGTCAGACGATGACCAGACCATGAAATAATGATTTGGACAGCCGGCGGTTTGTCCCACTACTTAGCAGATGTTGGCTGTGATGTGCGGTTTGGGTATTGTCTACTGAAAAGAGGGCGAGGAAGAAGAGATCTAGACATTTTTATATTTTGTAGGTATTTCACTGTGGACAGACGTTTCTACAAAAATGGATGAAACAGGATGAAAACTTGTTTTTGGAAATTTAGATCGCTCAATGTAGAAAGTTTTTATCCTGTCTTATCCGTCTTGACAGCAAATTGAGATTACGCAAAGTAAAAAAACAAAAGGAAAATGAAAAACGTCCTCATATTGAGCACAGAGCTCCTCTTAACTAAAATGTCTCTGTCCACGTTCACATGATCTGTTTCCTCAGGTGACGTTCTGCTGAGCATCAACGGTGTTGATCTCACCCAGTTGACCTACAATGAGGCGGTTTCTGTGCTGAAGGCTCAGACAGCTCAGTCCCAGGTGGTGCTCCGCGTCATCCAGACCCACTCTGAGGACTTGGAGGAGGACATCGAGGCTGCCAACAAGGATGAGCTGGATCCTGTGGACGACCAACGAGACGACGCCCTCAACTGGACGCCGCTGTGGACTCGCTGGCTGGGCTTACCGAGGTGGAGCCGCCTTCATTACCACTGATTGAATTCTCTTCCTCCTCCTTCAAGTGTATTCTGTTAATTTTTATTTGAAAGAGTTGGCTCTGACTCTTCCGCTCTTGTCCTTTCAGTCACATGCACTGGTGCCGAGACATTGTCCTGCAGAAGACCAACAACGAGAGCTGGGGCTTCAGTATTGTCGGGGGCTACGAGGAGAGCCACGGCCAGCAGCCTTTCTTCATCAAAACCATCGTGCCTGGTACACCAGCTCACTTTGACGGACGCCTCAAGTAAGTTTAGCCCAATTTGACTCCCGTATGATGTAATGCGCTCCTGTATCCTGTCATCACTCGTACTCAATGATCTGTGGTTCCCTCCAGGTGCGGCGATGAGATAGTGGCGGTGAACGGAGCCACAACAGTGGGAATGAACAACTCTTCTCTCATCCCCATGCTGAAGCTGCAGAAGAATAAAGTCACACTGACTGTGGTGTCCTGGCCTGGGAGTCTTGTGTAGCTTCTGCCCATTCACTCTCTTTACTTATCACCCTCTTTGTTGATCACATGCAGACACACAGATCTTTGCCCTGTTCTGCTGCATTCTTGACTCACCGTCTCCTCCATAGGTAACTTACTGTTAGGTTACATTCTTGTTACGTTTTTTTTTTATCAGTTATGTAATACAGACCTTGTGTGTACTCAAGTTCCATCCTGTGTACTATGGAAATTACTTTCTTACGCATAGTCTGAGTTGGTACCTGTTTGTTTCATTGTTCTCTCACACTCAAAGGGCAGATGGTTGCACAAAATGGGATTAATCAGGGTGCAAAAATGATGACAATCAGTGAATTATATCTTAAGGGTAAACAGGAAGGATAGTTGTTGTTTTTTTTTTTTTGATTGCTTTTTTATCCTTTTCTGAATATGTAGTTCTTGCTTTCCTGTTAATCTTATCATTTGATAGTCATGACTTGATTCAAGTGATTCACAGAAACGGCATCCAAAGATGAAATGTAGCGTTACAATATATTTAGACAGCTGTGATGAAGAATTATAGATGACTACAATTAACAAAGTGGCTGCTGACTGTGTAGACTGATGCCAAAGATGGAAAAATTATCCTGGCTTGCATCTTTTGTCCCACTAGTGTGATGTTTTTTTTTTTTATCAACTTTATTTACATTGCACTCTGAAAATGCGTAACAAAGTGACACTAAGAATTCAAATCAACAGCTATAGGTACATTGTGTTATAAAGAGACTTTGGTTTTGACAGCGAGGTTGAAGCCAAAGAAAAGACCTATAGTCTCGACACTTTCATGCTGCTGCATACAGTAAGAGTCTAAAATGTGTGAGCTCCAGTCCTGTCTAAGCCATAAAAGTAATCAGTAAAAATCGTACACATTAAACTCAACAGGAAACATACGGAGACCGGTTAATCAGAATTGCTTTGGTAGGAAACGGCTTGGGTCCAAGTCTATTTCCTGTAAACTCGGACACATTTATTTTGTTTAAAACTGTGAGTTACAGTTCATCAAAGCAAATAATTCTGTGATGAATGTTTGCTCTCAAAAGTGTTAATCTATAAATAAGACCGCTTTTGATTTATTAAAAATCAATGTCCATTGACCCGCGCTCTGTATTTATTTTCAAATGATATATTAGCTCATTCTGAATGACTTTCAGCGGGTGCCCCGTAGACATTGAAGGACAAACCAGAATGTATACATGCCTTAAATTGTCACTTTTGAAAGATGTGTTTCCTTTCATTGTTTCCTCTCATTATATACAGTTTATAGCAAAAGGAGAATGGCCTTGTTCAGATATATTTGTTTTACCTCGTTCTTTTTGTGTCAACACATTCCTGGTGGCCTTCATTGTATCTTAATTGATACAAGACTTATTGAATAACATATATATATATATATATATATATTACAGTACATATACAGTAGTTAGTGAGCATATTAACCTGTCCACTCTTTTATTATGTTCAGTAAAACCATAACAAATGATGCTGTTTTTTCTGTTTATCAGGCCTTCTAACTTCATTATGAAGGCTGAGCAAGGAGGTAAATGGTGATCACTGCACCTTAAATGTTAATATGAATGTAAATGTTACTGTTCTTCACAAGCTGCCAAAATCTTGTAATGATCAGATCTGAAGGGTTTTGCAGTTGTTCCACAATCCATGATTAAATATCAGATTTTCAGTGAGCATGAGTGCAAGTTATTGAACTCATTTACTGCAGTCAGACATGTCTAATAAACTGTACACACTGTTCATGGCTCAGTCTGACCCCTAGTGGACAGGAACTGTATAGAATTAAAAAAGTTACCCAGGTTTCTTGCTTATCTTTGGGTCAAATGTATTAATTTTAGCCTCTGAAACGCATATAAACACTTTTTTACATGAAACTTTTGCTCAGCAGTCATGATATGTAAATGCAACATGACCCAACTCTCAGACGCACACACACATACACACACACATACAGGAGTCTTGACTTTCTCACTCTTTTATAACCTCTCCTGCACACAGCCAGACACATTTGTATTTGTATATGCAAACACGAGACAGTAAGACCAGTACAACAGGCTATAAATGTAAAAAGTACATATTTAAGTCACACACACTCAAGGTGTCATATGCAGTATGAATTGTTAGTGGTGGAGGAAGTACATCTTTAACATAAGTACAAGTTGCAATATAGATTTATTCTGTTACATGCATTTAAAATAAATAATAAAAGTGTAATCTGCAAAACGTACTGAAACTATCCAAAGAAAATGTACTCATCATGCAGTATTTCAAAAGTACAAACTTCTCAGGACTTCAGGGACTCCGCTGTTAGTTTTGTTGTATAATAAGTTACAACTTTTTCGTTGTTATTGGTGATATCATGGACATCCCGGCAGAGCAGATTCAGAGCCTTGTATAACTTCAACCTGAGAAAATCTCATCAGAAACATAAATGAAAACACCTGTGTGGGTCTGCAGTGCTTTAAATCTGTAACAATTAATATGTCATATTTTATATAATGTAAACATGATTTTTATGTAAAATCAAAGCCACTCCTTACGTCAGATAAATGTAGGGGAATAAAAAGTACAATATTCCTCTGAAATGTAGTGGAGTAGAAGTATAAAGCACCAGAAATTAAGTAAAGTTTTTTTAACTAAAGTAGAAGGACTGTACTTTAAAACTGAATTTTTTATGTCAAATGCAATTTACATATTGTATACCAGGGGTGTTGTGATATTGACAATAATTGTGATACTTAAAAATGTAATATTGATATTGCATAAATAATACTAATACACATATAATAAATGTGTTAATAATCCAGCCCCTCTATAATAATTTGTTTCTTTCCGTTGCCGCTTTGTGGTTCACACTGCAACATAGTAGGTGGTGGTAATGCACCTTAATGCTGGTTGCCAGTGTGTAAGTAATTTGCCAAGAGAGAGAGACAGAACACATGATAAAGGGTAAAGATGAATTTGACTGATAGCACTATTATATTTAATGTTTTAAAGGTTTCTATAAATATCACAATGATATTGTGACTTCTTTAAGTCCTGATAATTGTGGAGTGACAATCTGATATTGTGACAGTCCCACTGTATACAAACTAAATAAATCTGCATGTCACTGCTTACTTAGGGAAGTCAATTAACCAAATTCTGAAACTCTCACATTGCAGAGGAATGTTTTTAGATGTAGTGAAATCCTAAATTAATTTAAATACACTTTTTGGCTGTATCTTGTAGTGAAGGCGTATTATTACATACTGTAGTACTTCTGCTCCAAATAAACTAAATCTAGTGGTGGCAGCAACTTGAGTTTAAACTATCGGAGTGCTGGTGCAGTAAAATGTCACAGATACCTTCTGTCTAAACAGGGACAGACTGTGAATGTGAAAACAAAAAAACAAAGGACCATAAAACCAACCAACCGTACTGAAGTAAAACCCACCACTTCAGTACTCGGGGGTTGTGGTGAGATAGAGCAGAAACACAGTCCAGTATTCTCTGACCACTGGTCCATAACGTTAGAAAGTAGCAGCAGGATACAGTAACACATTCCTGAGTTCGACAAATGTGTCAACTAATTGCAGACTGTCTAGTTAAAGTTAACGATTCAACACCTTGTTAAACATGACAAATAGCCACATTTCTGTGGTGGTTTTAGACAAAGTGCATTAGCAGAATAATGATCTGTTTTTACCAAGATGACACATCATTGATTAGGTGTGACAGTAAACAGAATGCTTTCAAATGAAAAAAGGAAGCAGCAGCAAAGAAAAATCAAAATCAACAATTTATTTTCTCTCTCCATAGGTATTAGGACAAACATTTACAAGAATTGTAACAGAGACAATACTGGGAGGAGGATTTAAAATCTCCTTTGTACAAGAAAACAGATTTCAACCTGTTCTTCTCTGTGGTTCACCAACTATTCCAGAGGCACTCTAATACAACGCAATGCAGCAATCTCTAGATTCAGGAAAATAACACTAACACTGGACAGAATGGCTGAAACAAAAGAACCATCTGCTCATGTACTGTAGACTGTATGTGCTTCCTAACACATGGGGAGGACCAAACACGGCACAGGGAAGAGTACAAAACTATAAAAAATGAATGCAAAGTTGGGATAAAATGATAGTGAACAGATGAGTGGAAGAGCAGCGTTCAAATCGTTATCTTCCAACTGCACGTCAGAGATGAAACCATCTCCAGCTTTAACAGATGACGACTCACTGAATGTCATCTTCATTGGCAAAAACCACATGGTAACATGCACTGCTGTTGTCACTGGATGAATCTTTAATCGTCTGGTATCCTGACTTTCTACTGGGCTCAAGTGCAATAATTAGTCCTAACACTGGCATCATGTACATTGCAACTATATGGCTTACAAGGTAAACAGGTCCATATAAACTAGAAAGGTACATAGACATCTTTCATTAATCAAAACTATGGTACAGCAATATATTGGCAAAAAAACTAAAGAGCTAAGTAACTTTATGTAAACAATGGTATACCACTGTACAGCTTATCCTAACATGGTATTTACAGGTCAAGTTCTTTTACTAGCTAGTTCCCACGTACAGAGGGTCAAATGTAAAGAGAAAACACAGGGTGGTGACGTACACTGTACGTTAGGCAATTTCAACCATCCCATCTACTTGCAAAGAACTGGATTCAAAAAGAGGAAACCCAACAAACAGCATTTGAATCTATAGACTTGTTGAATTACCCAATGCCTTCCTCCTCCTGTTACACATAGTTATTAAAAAAAAAAAAATCATACATAAGGCAAGGATAGTTTAGGAAGGTGGAGGCATCACATTCTTTGCAAGGGATTACTGATATAATAGATGGGATACAGGTTGATGGTTCTTTGGGGTAAATGCACTTTTTGAGAGTTTCACTTGTTTTGTCACATGTAAGAAAAACACATCCGAGTGCAACGAAGGGGACATGTCTAGTTCTGTTGGGAAAATGTGCAAAATCTGCTCTAAAGCAAAGTGACAGTGTTGCAAATTCTAATGTACAAGGTACTGGGAGATGTACAGGGTCGTCACGACTCACGAGAGACGTCAGTGCAGACCCTTATTCCAACATACTGTATATACAAGGCACTAAGGATAAGATTCAAGGGCCACACATCCAGTCTTTTCTCAGCATCCTCAGTCCGGTCGGAATATAGGATATTTGGGTAAGAATTCTATAAGAATCACCTACAGGGAGAAAAAACAACAAATAAATTATTATTTAAGACAACTGCAAGATGTTTAAACATAATTGTTTTCATTAGAGCTGAAACTATAAGTCAAGTAATGCTTTAATTTATGGATCCTGTGTGCCTGTGACTTCTTAGGAGGTTTGCTATAAAGAATCATGTAACTTGGTATTAATTACTGACAAAAGAGAAAAGGTTCTGATAAAGCAACCCTGTCTCCTAGAAATTACATTTATATACAATTAATTTGCAACAGCAAATACGGAAACATAATGCCGACCGAATTACGGTTTCTACTAACATAATGAATAAATATTCTTAATTACTGCATCCGGCAAGGTTCAAACATGTTGATACTGAATGTATCAGCATATCTTCTTTGACTTCTGACAAAATAAAAAATTACATCTACTCGAGCGAAGTGACTAGTTTTCCGATATTTAATAGACATTACTTACGTATTCCATCATATTACTGCTTTCACATTTTCTTTTACTGAGTTTCCAGTGCAGCCCCAGCTGATGAGAGAAGAAAAGACACACAGACACAATGAATGAGCATCTCTCTCACTCTCTAACAGACACACATAAAAGACACACACACATACACACAAAGGAAAATCTGTCTGAAATCTCCCCTTCAGTGTCGGGGGAATTTAGGAGAAGGGCTGTCTGGTCTCGCCGGGGTCAAACTGTGGCCAGACACCCTGAAGAGCTTCCTTTATGCCTTTGCACAGCTACTAGCTGTAATTTGTTGCTGCGAGACAAAACAAAATTAACATGGCATTTTACTGCTGACCTCACGGTCCTCGCAGACCCCGTGCGCCAGATCTGACTCAAACAGCTTTGAGGGGTTGGAGTTATACAAACCAGATTAATGGTCATTATCCATCAGGATGATACTCATCTTACACTGCACACGGACAATTAAGCACTTTAACACAGGTGCTAATCTGCAATTTGTCGTCTTTCTTACCTTGTGGTATAACCGGTTATTTTCCCACTCTAACAACTTATGAATAGACCGTCTTGTCTGTTGGAACAGAAAACAAATGCAGTATGTTAATGCAAGCGGCAAAACACTCATTTAACATGTTAACAGGTAACAGTAAACTAACAGTGTTAGAATTTATGGACTGAACTCCCAATTTACCAGCTAGTAATTTCCACTTTGTTGTCATCAATTCTGAGTGGTAACACCACCTTTGAATCACACACCCTTAAACTGCGCTGCGCAACGCGTCATTTCTCCACCGAACCACTAATTGAACACGAGTTGTTATTACCCTCTACACTTAGACCAATGTGGCTGAATTGCTATAACTGCCCCTGAGTAATCAGCGCTGATGTAAGGGAGAGTTAAACTGTCCAACTCGTGTCACAGGAGGTCTGGGACTTACTCTCTTGTTGAGGCAGATAACAGGCCATAGACTGCAGCCTACTGTACAGCAGCAACACAGGCAGCCGCAAAGAAGCCACTTCACATTCACAGGCAAGTTCTTCTTCAAACAAGCATTCACACGGCTGATGCTGGTTTTGAATTCCTCTGGTGCTACCTGGAAAAAAGAGAGAGGATGGATGTGTGTATGCCAGAATGAACAGTTCCTGGAGGGTCTATGCAGCAGTGGGGGGAATTATCATAAAACTGAAGCAGTAACCAATTTGCAAAAGCGCAAGAGGGAGGGATATTCAAGTGTTTCTAGGTGGTGCTGACATGAGAGATTCCTAATTGCTCAGAAGAAAAGCTGTGCAGAAAAAAAGATCAAAGAGCTTTAGAAAACCAACAGGTAGATATTTGCAGATGTTGTCCAGAGATGAGATGAGATCTCTAAATTCTATGCCTCTGACTTGCTAACCGAGCTCTAGACTGTTCAAGGCAAGGAGGGACTCAAAGGAGAGATAAGCTCAGTGCCTGTGGCAGCGACGGCCAAACAACTTGAATGGATGCTCATTCCTCGCTGAGTCTGTACGCCATAAAACAGGGGTCGTAATCTTTTATGACAGGATGCAAAGGTCTCTTTGCAAACAGCCAAAGACCTCAGAATAAAGCCCAGCAGGGCCTGATCTGCACCCTTCAATCATCATAATTGTGACCTCATCCATCACATGTCACCCTGGGTCACAATACTGAAGATACTTTTTATTGCCCCACACTTCCCTCGGCCTGCTCTTACCCCTACAGCCTTTTTGTGTTTCTGCGTCCGACCCAGGAAGCTTTCCTTTCTTGTCTACGGCAGAGTCTTCATTTCATTATTTTATCACCTGGAGCTGGACCCTCAAAAACACTGGGGTCCCCCGCCAACCGAGCCCCATAGACGGCTTACTCATTTACAGAGCTGGACAGCAGCACATTCAAGCTCCTTTCTATGCACTGTGGCGCGTTAGTTGAAATGCATCTCCAGCAGATCAAAACCACTTGGAGAGGTTTGAATGGGCTGGTTTGGGGAAGTCGGGGCAGTTAAAGCCCCAAAAGAACAATAGAATCACTGTGGCTTTAATTGCTTAATTCTTCCTACTTGGAATTGAACAGAAAGTGCACGGAAACTAAAAAGCAACTGTACCTTTCCCGTGAGAACAGAGGGGAATTCTGTGTCAAATCTGTTGCTCAGTCCAAACCTGAAAGAACAAACACAATGTGAGCATTACCGTACAGTAATACAAACAGATCTAAAGCTACATACAGAATCTGCTATTGCTAAGAAAATGATGAGAACAATATATAATAAATAATAGAAGTATATTTTTGGATGATGTGATGAGACATAACACAGTTTCTGAGGTGTAGTTCAGTTTACATTATAATAAGGGCGACATTATATCACACATAATTAAAGAAGGATGGCATGATTGTAAAGGGACAAGGATCCAGGTGAATAAGTGACATCATATTTCCTACGAACCAATACAATAATTCTTCATCATCATCATCAGTAAAATCTCAAAAAGTCAAACATACAAAATATCACAAACTAACTTTATTTCGCTTCATGTGACATCACCATGGGTATTGTTTGATCTCTCCCAGTAACTAAATAATTGGGCATATTACCATCGCATTCGTATGATCAATTATCCCATAGATGTGCTGTGTGTCATCGCAGTCAATCTATATATAGAGGTGTGCTCACAATCTTTGCCAGATGAAGCTCATTTGTGCACAATAGCCTGTCATGTCCATGTAAAATTAAAAGGCTCATCTAGCCGTGAAGTTGCAGATTGCAATTAACTGGACACCACTCGCATCTCTATTTGATGACCTGGGAATAAGAACGGGCTGCAAAAACCGCAAAATACCCAATAATCTCCAACTAGTGTTTGATAGATATAAAAGGCTCATTCGTATATTTGTCTATTTTTAAGAAATTAGACATTCAATACAGGAACTTCCAGACATTTTATCATAAAATGTGCACTTATATTGTATACTTCATATAATGAAATTCAATCATTCTAAGGTAACAGAAACACGATGATTACCATATTCAGGTGATTATACTCTAATGAAAACACACCTATGAATATCAGATTGTGTTTCTGCTAATAGATCCTCCTA
>NW_023339785.1:11963737-11964124 GCF_004916995.1 Morone saxatilis | reverse complement strand
TCCCTGGTTGACAATACTGTTTCTTGTGTTTATCTTTACCAGGAAGCTAATCAGGCATTTTCTGGAAAGTTCAATTCAGTGAACAGTCACAGTTTTATTAGAATCCAGACCCAAAGAAAGGCAGCTCCGGACTCCTGGTCTCCTGGTTAGTTGTCATGGTGAGGAAGCATCTGATTGATGAAGTAACATTTGTTTTCTGAACAAGTCTCACTTAGCCACTGCATGACGTCACACCGGGCGGTGGTGATGTCTGCTTGAAGCTAACGGTGCATCCACATGTAAACCAGTTGCCTAGTCTACCACGTCCACGGTTGCCATGGGGACATAGAACCGTTAACGTTAGTGTATGTCGTAATAATGTTGGACAAAGCCCCCCCCCCCCCCCCC
>NW_023339785.1:11917019-11963724 GCF_004916995.1 Morone saxatilis | reverse complement strand
CCTCTCCCCCTCGGTAAAACACACGACTAACTGTTAGTTGTTTTTGCGTTGAGCTAACAGGCTAGCAGCAGCTACACACATGCTAAAGATGAAGAAACCAAAACAAACACAGCGACACCGGGACGGACCGCAGCGACGGACGCGGCTCTGCTTACACTGTGATGTGTCCGGCCCCTCGCATCACCACGGGCTCCGGACAGTATCTGGGCAAGTGTTCCTCGCTCACTACGTGCTCATCCTCTTCGTCTTCCAACTCATAAATGGTATCAAAGTCCGCCATGTTGGGTAGTAAGACGCTCATGACGTCTCCCGCGGGGCCGCGCACGGGGAAGCGGGAGCGAGCGAGCGCGGGAGGGAGCGCGCAGAGCTGGAGTTGGTGAAGAGCGATCGTCCGCGCCCCCGCTGAGCTCAGAGCTGGAAACCATCAATAAAAGCACCATAAGTGACACACGACCTGTGGTGTAGAGCTAATGTATGCTCCAACATGTACAGTGGTCCGTCCGGCAATGGATAAACACCCTGGGCTGTAAACTGCGACGTGTAAGACTACTGTAACATATTTAACTCACCCAAACATGGGCCAGGAGTATTTGGACATTGTCACTTAACTTCTGCTACTTCTTCTTCTACTTACTTCCGCGAGTAAGGGTCGAAATTAACATTAGCCATAGAAGAGATGCAGGTTTGGCAATCATTACTGACTCACAATTGTGCATTTTGAGTGAAGTATTCCTTTACACCGTCCACTCGTAAACATTAGACAACTATGTCATACCAACAACAATCAGCTCGCAGAACACCACTGAATAAAACTCACCAGAGGAGATTAAGAAGTGCTGAGTGGAAAATAAGTGTATGGTTATACTCTGTATACCTGCACTACACTGCTGGACATGGCAGATATATTATCTATCAGACCCATGGTGGTTAATAACTGCTTATAAGCAGTTATTATGAATACTGTGTTTAACAGTATAGGTTGTGCTGTTTGCATCAGGGATAATCAATCAACCTCTTCAGACGTGGTCAAAGTCAGGAAAATAACCAGTCTAGCCACATGACAATTCACATCTCACTTTAACTAATTAACGCAGGAACCTGCACAACCTTCATGCTGAAATGCTTTTAACCTGCAAGTTAAAACTGAAAGTGCGCCTGGTGATGACCTATAGGCCGCCATATTGCCTAAAAACAAGAGTTAGATAAGGAAGTGGAATATGTCAAGTGTTAAACAGAGCAGTGAAACTGAAACCCCATCATTTTAATTGCTATATTCATTTGTGGACAGTGTCACCAGTCACAGGTAGTGAGGTGATTTCAGTTTGTTCTGAAGTATGTATTGGACTGTGTATTTTTCTGCAAGATGACTCAGTCTATTAATGCTCAGGCTTTGGAAAAGAGCCCATTTGCCTATTTGGTCTAAATTAGTCCACATTAGAAGTAGATGCATTGTTAACACTATGCCCATTGCTGTATATAAAGATCTATTTCTGTTAAGTAGGCCTGTATGCTGAGTGTAGCATACATTTTAATAATATTTGTAGGAGTAGGATTTTGAATAAGTAAAAGAATAAAATCGATATTGAGATGTCAGCCAGTAGTGGAGGATGCAGGTTGTAGGTACATTTATCTGTCGGTCTGCTGGTGAATACCATATACATGCATGGGCGCATTTCAGATACACATCTTGATGCAGTTGTTATCCAAACTTTGTCAAATTCGGAAATAAGAGAAATGACAGGTTTTACTGCAAAAAAAACATTTTATTTACATTTTGAGCGTTGCCATCAAACGACCCGTATCATTAAAATTGTGCTGAACCTGTGTGAATGATTTGTCAAGTCAAAGCAGTTTGTCCAGTGTGGCAGGAGCTACATACAATCCAGTTTAAAACGTCATTAAAATGTCCCTGAAGTCTCATTTTATTCACATACACTTCATCACATACAAAAAAAGGATATTTATATCTTATTAACTCACAAACAATTTAAAGCTTTTAAGTTTGAAACACGTCGATTTTTTCGGTTTTTTTCATCCCCACGTTATTAGAACTATTCTATAAAAAGCAATATTTCAAGAGCCTCCAGCATTTCGTTGCTATAAATCAAATCTTTATCCACAGCTTTGTGCTTCAGTACGTGAGTTCAGATCCTCTGTCAGCGTGTCGGAGTGCTCAGTTATGTTTGATGGTCCAGAGGGTGAACTACTGAGTCACAGTCACTTGCTGTATATTCCTGATAGATGGCAAGGTGTTCATTCCCTGAGGAGGGTACAGAGAGCCGTGGATGTCTGTGGGACTGAGGGACCCCGGCACCGGCAGAGGGCTCACTGAGCCCGGGTCACTGTGCACAGACCCCCCGCTGCCGTCAGACTGACCCAGCTTCTTCTTGATCAGTTTCCTCTCTTTGGCTCTGCGGTTCTGAAACCAGATTTTCACCTGAAAAGGGAGAAAAGAAAATGAAGTTAAATACATATTATTGGATGTAGGTTACCTCATTTTACCTCCATGATATCTTTAAATAATAAAATGAAAAGATATAGAGCTAAGCCTCGATAGGAAATGTGGAGAAAATAATAAGAATAATGAACTTTTAATATATATATTGGGGTCTAAGCTGCCTCCTTAAATCTCCATGCCAGCCCTTTGTAATTTAAATAAAATAAAAAAAAATAAACCTAGGTAGTATATTTAAAAAAATAACTAACAACAATAATAAACATTAAATACATTCTGGGAGGGTCTGAACTACCTCATTTAATCTCTCTGTCATTTCTTGCTAAAATAAAATACAATACCTATTTACAGAGTAATAGGACATTTAAAATAAATAAGAATGATGAATATAGGTCTAGCTTCATGAATACATTTCCATTATTTCAGATTGTTTGAAAATAACCTTTGTATGCACCATGAACATATATTTTGAAATATCAGAATTTAAGGATGTATTTTATGATTTAATTATCAAACATAGAATAATTATTGACTAAAAACTAAAGACAATATATCAGGGGTTAGTGTATCTTATATATCTTATATTTAAATATGTCAGAGGCAAATATATATCTGTCTCTTTCTGTCTCATGAATGTAAATATGAAGAGAATTTTGTGTAGAATATTTTGACATTAAAAACATTAATAAATTGACATTTTGTATACTCATTGTGATGTCCATGAATCCTACAGTACATATGTGTGCATATACTGTATATAGCGCCAAATCATAACAGAGGTTATCTGAGGACACTTAGACATCTAGTCCACACTCTATAATATTATTTAGACACCCAACCATTGCAGTAGTATATGAAAACAAACCAGGCTGAAGTATTTCACTGTAATAATAAAATAACATACCTGTCTTTCCGACAGACCGAGGTTGACAGCCAGCTCAGACTTCCTCCTGATGGTGATGTATCTGTTGAAATGAAACTCTTTCTCCAGCTCCAGTCTCTGGTGGTCTGTGTAAACTACCCTGTATTTCTCCTTCGTTCTTGTTTTACCTGCGAAGGCGACAAGAAACAAACACACACAGCGTTAGGATTTTAGCAGCCAGGTGGTTAAACTGGAAGATTTACACCGAGCAGGCTGCATGCCAGGACCGGCCTATCTGCACATAGCATCTTAATTAGCTGCTCCTTAAATCCACATCTCTTAGCTTTGGCTACAGATTGCTTTGATGACAAGTGTAGTACAGTGAGTTTCAAACAGCCAACAGTCAGATCCTCCACTGACAAGTTGAAAAGAAACACGAGAGATAAGAAAAGCCTTTGTATAGAATTAATGCGCTCTACTCCAACACCAACCAGGCAGCATGAGGGCTGGTTTCAAACTGTTAGGGCTTGTTTTACTGTTTTTATAGGAGTGCATGTTAACTTTTTAATATATTTTTGTGGGTTTTCTTCTTATTTAGTAGACAGGACAGTTTAGAGATTGACAGAGGGGCCAAGGGCCACAGCGAGCACCCAGCCCCGGCACACGGTGCTCTCCAGGTGAGCTACCAGGGCGCCCCGAGTGCTTGTTACCTTTTAATGTATGTAAGGTTGAAAACAAATGGCTGACAAATTGAACAAAAATGTGACAGACACCCATATTCCTGCACTGAGCTGTAAGCAAAATGAATGTAACGAATGTAAGTTAGTGTAACAAAGGTGGTTGTTTTATTCCCTCACAATTTAAAAACAATATTCGATCTGAAAGAGTAATCCACGCTACTGTAAAGGCCTTCAGTATGTATCCACTCCACGTTGGAGACACTGGCTGTGAAAAACATCACTCTTTCCGGCAATATAACTCGGAGAGGAAGGGAAGGTTGGTGCATATCAAAGTGGAGAGGTGTTGAAAGCAAAGGCCACCGCCTGGATATGACGGATAACACTCAAAACACCCAACAATGTGACAGGGAAGTAGTCCTCAGATCTCCAGGAATAATGACATTAACATCACAACTGGGCCTGGCGCCGGTTCCTCACACCTTTTTTTTTTATTTCCACCACAGGAGAGGATACAGTAGACTGAGCTGTTGGCCTTCAGTCCAGTTTCACATTAAAAGTTATGAGATATGGAAAATACTTATGGACACGTTTGACCGATTCTGTCTGATGTAATTCGTTATTATTATTCCACAGAAGTCTATTCAGTTATAGCCTGTAATTATCCTCGTTCTGTTAACATTTTACACTGTTATTAGCCTAAATGTGAGCAACCCGCATGAGGGAAGTGTCACCAGAGTTTCCTTTAGATTGTTCCATTTCTGTCCAGTTCTTATGCACTTTCTCACAATAAATTGGACTTCTTGATGCTTAGCATTTGTTTTAAATTAAACACATCAAATTCGATGGGGACTTTAATTTGAAATGACATGGACTGCCAAAAAATATATTTAAAATGTCTGCGTTAAACCGTGCAGGCAATTTCTTGAGTGCGCGATTACTTACTGCAGCTTTTCGTTGCACAGAAAGGAAATAAATACAGAATCGAATAACATAATTTTGGCACAGTGTTTTAGATCATGAACTTACCCGTAGAAGATGATTGCGCAGTTTTACTCATCCATTGGAATGAATTGCGTCTTTCTCTATCAGGAGAAAGTTGTGCAACAGTAACGTTGTCCGGCGGCGGCTGTAACACCGCAGACCCTGGAGGATGCATATGACTGTACTCAGAAGAGCAGTAAGGAACCTGTGCAGGAGATGAGTTGTTCATGGGTGTAGGAATGGTATTAGGTGGTCCCAAACTATAAGCACCCCAGTCCTCCCGTGGAGCGCCATATGACGGTCCCCAACTCCCCGCAGACTGTGCGTGCGTATCCATGTTTGGCACATGATGGTATCCAGTAAAGTCTGGGTACTGTGGTGTAGAAACAAAGTTCTGTGGAGGCAGATTGATGCTTGATCTTCTCACTGGACCTTGGTGATACATGCCGCTTTCTTTATCCAGAAGGTATCCCACATACATGATTTGTACAAAAAACAATTAAATATACCAAAAAGCAACAAAGGGGATGATGTGGCCTATTTTAAGGCGACATTGTTGCGCTGAAACTGTTGTTGCAAACAATCCTTCTGCTGTTTATATAGTCCAAATGGGTTCCCAGTGTGAAATGCGACGTAGTTCCAGTCTGTCTCCAGTCTCACATGATGTGTCTCTGTTGACAAGATGGTAAAGGTATACTAAGGCCTGCCTGACGTCAGCCAACTCCTCAACTCTTGGAGATTTGCATTCAAATGCGAGAGGCCGGTGCTGCCGGCCCAGCTGTCCCCTTGCGCCTGTCCTGCAGCGCGTCATCACCTGACAGTGGGCCTATCCTGAGCACGAGTTCTCCTCCCCATGAATACATTAACACTGCGGCCTATCAGCTGCACGAACCGGCAATAAACCGAGACAACACGTCCACAAACGCATAGAGCAAAAAAAGGCCTGTGCGTAATTGCGCGCAGATATATTTTATTTTATAGGACTTGTTACAAGCATTCACTTTCTACTGACAATTAATTGAGTCTGTCGTGATTAAATACAGGTAGCACTTTATTTTGCCAGTATACCCGGAGTTTTATCTTTCCAAACTAAACCCAGAACCTCCAGCACGTTCAGATGTTTCTGGGTTACAAACCTGTTATAAGGGCAGTTTGCCAGCTTCCAACCACGCTTCACGCGTAAATCTCATTTTATTTGTTAAGATATTCACTTGCAAACGAGGTGCAAAGTATGAGAGACTTTCTCTTGAAGCAAGCCGGACCTTTCGTATTCCGTGTTCACACCTCAAGGTCGCACTTCACAGCTAATTCCGGTTACAAGGAAACTCCAACAACCCCCTCTGTGACAAACATCAGCCCTCCACACACCAGTCAACGCTGTCCCCTGAAATTACAGTGAGTTTCATTTTATGTGATCATGTCTAACACGTCTCAGGGAACTAAGTTTTATGGTAAAACCGCATTTTAACGCAGTCACTCAGTTCCTTAAAAAGTTTCCATATTGCCATCTACTCTGCTGCACATTCATGCTTTTAGGCCAACGGGTTAATTCATTTGATGAAACAACAAAGTCAATGAGCATAAATCTGAAAATGTCAGACATGTTTAAGAATCATTTTACTACTATTTTCTATCCAGAACTCAATTTTAGGCTCAAGCTGTCCTCTTCCAGTTTGAAGGGCACATACTACTTCTTATACTCATATTTCATTTCATATAATATCTTGGTGTTTTTCTGATTACTGTAAATTGGCAGGTGCCACGGGGCCTTTTTAGAAGAGCTGGCTAATTGGCTTGTATAAAAGTCCTGCGCAAAGTCATAAATACTGATGGAAGACTCTGAAGCATCTGTTTATTGACCGCAAAATATTTATGAGACAGTCTAATCGAGGTGGCCTCTGACAGTCCACGGCCAGTCAGCTCTCTGATTTGTGCACAGTTCAGCTTCCTGGATTTTTGGTGGCTTTAGCAGAGGCTTAACGCTGTGGTGCAGCCTGTCACAACCACCACTATAAATAAATAGATAAATATATCTGTCTGTCTGTCACAAAAGAATAAATCAGTGCATTTCCTCTTAAAGGAACCTGTATATTTGTATCACTTAAAAACGTCTCATAGGGATTGTGGTCATAAAGACTTCATGCACAAAGTTGTGAGGTCAGGCCTTTTAAGAAGAACTGACTCCCTAAATCACTTCAGTGGGATTTACATGATATTTCTGGATTTTAAGACTACATCCAGCAGACAAGTTTACTTGAATGAACAGTGAGTTGTCATCTAGACTAGGTCACATCACTACATTGTACTGTATTCACACTGCGGCTACTTTGTTCTGTCCTATAGTTTCCACAGTGTGTAGATTGATTATCCAAACTGACTGCGGCCCTCTTGTGGATCTCTGCAGAACTACAGCTGCTGTAATTAAACTAGTCACTGGTGAAATGTGTCTGCTCAGCACTGCTGGAAACTTAGTGACAACATTTAGACTACACAGGTACTGCACTTAAACACACTTTTTAGGTAATTGTACTTGATTTTTCTCTCTTAACAGTATGTAAACTGTAAGTACTTGTACTATTGTAAGTAACTGTCACAGCTGTTCCATGGGTCATCACAACTCTTTTGCAAGTCTGCAAATGGTAGTAAGTAACTCACCAAAAATCTTTCATTCATACTTCAAAACCTAGTTAATGTGTTGGCCACCAGAATGAAAAGTTGTTCTGTCATCGTGTGAGTCGTACTGGTCCAAATATTTAGATGTTTTTTCACCATGACAGTCAAGCCGGAAAATGTTTTGTCTCGTTTTGTTCTAGTTGTTTGTTGACTGCTCATTGTATGAGACAAGAATGTCCGTTCTGTCTAGCTGAATGCTTTTGTGTATCACACTGAGCTTTTACATTCAGATTTCAATAAAAGTTTACTGGGAGAAGTAAATGTACAATATTGTAGTAAACAGAAAAGGCACATTTGAATGCTTTTTCTTTAGCAAACTGTTACATGTACGGTGAACAGAACAATCACATTTGATCTTTAATATTAGGTCATAAACAATGAACAAAGAAATATGCCACAAAATGAAATCTACAAAAAAAATAACAACAATGAAAAACTAAGTTAAAAAAGGTAGTTCAGTAAAAAAAAAAAACTACAAATTATACCTCCTCACATGGCAGCTGATTTTTCACTTTAGCAGAGATCACAAACAGTCCATGTTCCAACTGAATGGATAATTTTGCATGTGATGGTTCAAACAATGAAAGAATGTTAAGACAAATGTTAAGAGTTAGATAAGTTCACCTAGAATCAACTCATCAGTATTGATCATTGTACTCACTCTTTATTCAGGCAATTTGCTTGAATGAAGGAAAATTCAAATCTGTTGTGTGAACAACAAACAGTTCTCATTCACGAATTTAACCAAAGCAAATGAGAAAAACTGTAAGTACATTTCTGAATGCAGGAAAGTATTTGTACACGGTAGTGTTGTTACTTTTGCCTAAGTAAAAGATCACTGCTGACCACCCACCTGACTATTTGCCACAAGAGGGCAGGCTCCACCAACAAAGAACATTCACTGTAATGACATATACCATGTTGTACACCAAAAGGTTACTGTAATAATCCCATAAACTCTACATCAGGTGGAAATCCACTGATTTTACGTAACAAATTACAAACAGTTTTCCTGACCGGTCCATCTGAACATAACCTTTCTTCTTTAATTAGTTGCACATAACTTACATCCAGTCTTTAAAAAACATCCTTAAATGTTTCTTTCTCCTCAGGATAAAGTTTCATTAAATTACTAAATCTGTCAGACCTTTTGTGTGAGATCTCACATCCACACAATGCAGAGTGATTAAGAAAACATGTTCATGTATCATTATGGCATAATGTGGTATTTTATTGGACTGAAATTATTGAGACATTAATATGTTCATGCGTTCACAAGTAACTAGTAACTAAAGTTATCAAATACATTTAGTGCAGTAAAATATGAAGTATTTGCCTCAGAGCTGTGGTGGAGAAAAAGTATAAAGAAGCAGAAAATGGAAAAAACTCCAGAAATCTTCAGTTCTCTGTAACTTGCTGATTCAATACTGGGATTTATTTACAAAATCTCAGTCTTTTTTAAATTCAGTGTTTAATGTAAACTCCTGTCTGTGTTGCCTTTGGCTCAAGTACAGTAAATACCCTCCATGAACAAACTGTATGTATTGTCACTAGATGGCACCATTGAGTTAGTTTTACATTACGTATAGAAATAGGGTTGACCGTTTTGATTGATTGTAATTTATCCATTCTAATTGTGAATCAGTGGTCTAATGTGCACCTATTGTGGCGGTCCTTGGCATTTAAACATTTGGGAACCCCTTTATATTTAAACATGTATATATAGTTAAATATCATATCTACACACACAGCCATCAGCTGAGTTTTTTTCCTCCTCACAGTCTGTGAAGTTGCACAGATGTACAGCTCAGTACTAAAGAGCTGCTTGGCAAAAGACTGACAAGGTGAGTGTGATAGTATCCAGGATGTGGGGTTTTCTGGCTTCTACACTGCACTGTAATACCAGTTTGACAGTAAAACTTTAGACAAATTGTATAAGCCATGAAAAAGCACAGACTTACAGTCAGATTGACATCACAAGCAATCAGTTAAATTGTTGTCATGGCACTGTTGATGTTCAGATTTCCATTTTTTAATTAAAGACTTCTCTCTTTCATCTGATTTGTCTTAAAAGTCCATCCTTTCTTGACTGCTCTGCAAATTAGTCATTAAAATTACTCCAGGGATTGGTTTTGCATTCCCGCGTACCACAACAGATGTAGCTAAACCCACTCAGTATCTTTCTCTGAGTGTTGACAAATGTGCAAACACTGAGTAACAAAAGTCCCTTCTTTCCCTGAGCTCAGCACAGTGTGTATCTATCAGGTCAGTGACAGTCAGTGGTGAAACAGCCCAAGAATTTAGTTTGTTGCATAACTTCATTGATGTTATTGAAGTGGCCACAGCGTTTCTCTGCAGGAGGAGAGGTAAAACAAGACCATCTGCTACTATTTTTAGAGAAACTGCCTGCATGGCTGACACACAGGCACCGATCCTTCGTTTGTCATCTCTAATGTAAAACATATGTAAAGCAGGATACTGCAAACAGTCATGTCAAGTCATGTTCTTGAGTATTTTGGTTAATTTGTTCAGGATATGACAAAAATAGATGTTAATAATTTGAGAACATTTTCTACATCCTGGAAGCAGGCGTGTCGAGAAATTCAGGTGATTTGGAGGTTTTTTCTTCTGCAAAAAAAAGTTTAAAAAATAAAGGCATCTCAAAAAGATTAAAGTAGGCTTTGATCTTTTTGTTATTTCTCACTTTTTGGGAAGTCTTAATATGCACCAGTGGATAGATTATGAGAGTGTGCAGCCGTGCCAGCAACTCTGTGAGGCTATACAATACAGGCACAACTGTGCTTTAACATTAGCACGCTAACATGCAGATTCAAAGCAGTTATAGTCTTTACCAGGTTCACCATCTTAGTTTGCAGTGTTGGCATATTGACATATGCTAAGAAGCCACACAAATCACAGCCGAGGCTGATGGGAATGTTATTAGTTTTGCTGATATTTATTGAGATATCATCTTGGGGGGATGAGTGTGTGTGACAAATATCACAACAATCCATTTGTCCATCTAATAGTTGCTGAGATGTTTCACAATAACCCACAAACGGCAAACTCATGGTGCTAGAGGAAAAATCAGGACCACCAAAGTCAGTCTTGGCCCAGTGGAGACCTGCACCAAATTTCACAGCAATCCATCTAATGGTTCTTGAGATATTACAGTCTGGATCAAAGTGGTGGACTCACTGACTCACTGCAAAGTTTGTGCCATGAAAACAAACAACCTACAATTCTGGTTGATACAGCAGAAACTTGAATGCAGGGAGAAAACAATTTGGGGATTTCATATTCTTTTGTCTGGGATGTGTGGTAAGTGAAGCCACAACATGCGACAGAGAGGAGACCAGTGCCGGGCACAGCACATTTGCAAACTGTTGCTGGCAGCAAACAGGAGGTTCTGGTGTCCCACATTTGGACTCATCGAAGGGAGTTCAGTTCACCCAAAGCAGCCACAGAGCCTCAGGGTGACCATACAGAAGCCCGGCAGCGCTGCATCGGATAGAAAAGGGATTAAGATGAAAAACATGCATATGAACTGCAAAACCCCACCATGTTCACATTAATTATGCCAGCATTTTTACCCAGGCCCCTTTAGTGTACGAGCACTATGCATCCCTTACCCCTGCCAGAGAGGTAAACAATGGGGTCAAGTTTGTGAGCTGGTTTCACTGCACTTCTGCCTTTGAATGGGCATTGATGAATCTGAAGGCTCCAGAGGGTGCAGGGCTGACATAGTTTTGTTGCATTGCTCTGGAAACAATTTGAAGTCAGGCAATTCCCGATCAGATATATGTTGGCTCTGTGCAGCTTGAGTTATTACTGAACCACATTGGAAGCAGGAGGTGATCGGAGGTCTTATCTGATATAAGTCTGCTTTCTGTTTGTCATCAGTAAACAAACAGGGAAGGACAGAAGGAAAACACATGCTATAAATAAAGTTAACATTGCGCAATATTTTTTTCTTTTACTCCACAGGCATGCCAGCCTGTCAAATTTAAATTCAGGCCAACAATATAAGCTTTCTGATGTTTTTGAGAGATCCAGTAAAAAAATAAAATAAAAAATTATGTTTGAATTGTTTCGGATTGTTCTTATTAATTCACAACACATGAGAGGCACGGCCAGAATTAAATACCACTTTTTAATTTCCTGAAGTGAGTTTAAAGTTCTTGAAACTTCAGCAACATCACAGATCCTCATGAATCATCCCCCCCAAATAAATACACAGTCGGTGTTAACAGGTGGAGTTACCAGATTGTTCTTGATGTAATTAAAGGACCACTGTGTAGGATTTAGTGGCATCTAGTAGTGAAGTTGCAGATTGCAATTAACTGAACACCACTCGTGTCTGTATTTGAGAACCGGCTGTGAAGTGTGCAGGAAACTACAGTGGCTGCGAAACTCTGGAAAAACATGAAAGGCCTTATATATAGCCAGTGTTTGGTTTGTGTCTTCNNGAAGCTCTTATGGGGGAAAGCTGTGGTGTTGCTAGGCAACCCAGAGACAGGGAGGATAGCAGTGATGCAGGATCATTATTATTGGTTGGAAGTGACATCATGCCTCTTTTTACCCTCCCATGAGGCTCATCACTGCAGAACGTGTGAAGGGTGTTGTGTAGAGTTAAGCCCTGGCAATCTTTCACTGAGAAGAAATGAGGGATTGTTGGGAAACGACGCTGCGCACACACACATACACACTGAGGAGAGGGATGCTCTGCAAATAAGGAGAAGACTGTATGTGCTATGTGCTAAAAATAGCGCTGGAATTCATCACTAAAAAAGAGTGGCCAGTATTTCTTCCACGAAGCCATAGAAGAGAATATGTTCAAGCACTCTCTGATGCGTCTTCCGTCTTTCTCTAACAGGAAGTTCATCATGTGTCTATCATGTGTCAACCGTTGCGACATGCTACAATTAAGCCATTATTTGTTTTTGTTATTTCATGGACATTCTCTGTCTTTATGTGATTTGTGCAGTTGAGAGTGACAGGATAGATGAGGGGAGGGGGGAAGTCGGGGTGTGAACTGAGGATAGTGCAGTTACAAAACATAAATTTGAGCCACAGAGAGGCTTCATCTGACATTAAGTTTAAAAGCACAAATTTGACGCAGGACTTGTGTCAGCACAATGTGGCCTTAAGGTACAGAATCAAGGACACACAGACGAACATACTGTACCTTTTTAACATAGTGAAGTACCCACTCCTTTTATATTACTTAATATTATAGGTAGTATAGTAATATTGCACCAAACTTTTCTTTAACTATCAGATGTACCTTCAGGATTCCAAAACTTGCCGTCGTTCTTCGTCCCTCGGTTTTTTTCTACAGCTTCTTAACTACATATTATCAATTTCCATTCAATATCAGTCAACTAAATTACGCTTCATCTGTTATTTGATTAGTCTGTTACTTGACAGAAAATGAATCGACAAATATTTTGATAAGTTATTAACTGTTAAATCATTTATTAAAGGACCAGTGTGTATGATTTAGTGGCATCTAGCAGTGAAATATGCAGATTGCTACCAACTGACACAGTGGCTGTGTGCTATGTCTAGAGCCGGTGTTTGGTTTGTCTGTTCTGGTCTTTTGTAGAAACATGGTGGTTCAACATGGCGACCTCTATAGAAGAGGACCTGCTCCCCTTTGTAGATAAAAATTACTCATTCTAAGGTAACAGAAACACAATGATTCTTATTCTCAGGTGATTATACACTAATTAAAACATAGATGCAAAACTAATGACCTTCCCATCAACCTCAGCTGTATCTTGTGTTTAGTGCTAATTAGCAAATGTTAATGCTAAACATTATATTATCTGATAGTGACAGAATCCTAATCATATTTTACTCACTTACTTGTTTTGCCTTTAGCACCGTCATCATGTCTGACATTCACAAGACATAGAGATATCAACCTGTTGCTGATCTGATGTTTGTTTTTGCCCCTTTGCCCTCTGAACTACACTGGTGTCGAAGCCTATTATAGAAGCGTCTTTATTTAGCTGTATGTGTTGTTGGCTCTGCTTTTTACTTGGTAAAGGTGGACCGAAGTTAGGTATTTTAAGGGGACAGTATCCGGCTCATTGTTGTACATTTAGGTGAGAGGCGCAGATGTGGCCTACCCACCATTCACCTTCTTGGGCAGGGGTCTGGGAATAGCATTGTATGTCCATTCATATGGGGAGGAGGGGGGGCTTTGTGTTGTTTGGTCAGCGGCCCCCAAATCAGTGTATGATAGGATTTCAAGCTGCGCAGATTCAGTTGGGTGTTGTTTGGCGTAGTTTCAGAGGTTTCCTGAATTAATTAACGCCTCTTTTTCAATGAATAATGGCATGTTTTGCAGCTCTATTTGCTTTGGGAAGGATCTGTGGAAGAGTTCAAGGAGGGGAGAGGACATTTTCATAAATGTAGAGGTTAAATGGGAAACAAAAACAGACTGTGGTACTTGAATGTTTCTGATTGTTATACCTTCTTTGCCTGTAACTAAAAGTCATGACTGACTAATCTTGAAGACAAAGAGATTTCTCCTCCGTTGCTCTTCCTGAGGTTTGTGTAGTTTTTCCTCATCCAAACTGAGAGTCTATGGATAGAAGGTGTCATATGTTGCACAGACTACAAAATCCAAATGGGTGATTTTTTACTTCGGTCTGTCTAATTAAAAACAAACAAAAGTCTTAAAGGTTTGTGTTTGGTGTCAAAAGATTTCGCAATATTTTTCACATTCCACCTAGACTCATATCCTGCTCCTGACTCTTCTGGTGACAGATTTATAGCCTCACATGTTTTATTAGTAATACTTCTGATAATTTCTGATGAGTTACGTAGTCATGGTGTTGCAGTTTTAAAAAACGTCTGGTGACGCCGTGCTATTTATAACACAGACTCTTGTTTCAAGTCTTGAAACAATACTCTAATGCCTTGTGTGTCTTTCTTTTTAATATGGAATTCCCTCTTTGCGTTACTGTCCTACTACTACTAATACTCTTAAATGATATATTTTATGTACCCAAGGAGAGTAACAGAGATGAATTGATTAATTAAAAAGAGAAAATACATGCAAAATAGCAGAGGTGATGTACAGATGGTTTGATTTAATAAATATGATTTCTTCGTTATATTTTATTTACTGATATGAGCAGTCATGGAAAGTAACGAAGTACTGAACTTAAGTTCAAGTATTTCCATTTTATGCAACTCAATACTTATATTTCACTGCATTTCAGAGGGAAATATTGTACTCTTTACTACATTTGACAGCTATAGTTTCTTTACAGATTCAAGTTATCAGTACACAATATTATCTCTGATTTTTAATGAAGCAGAAGTTTAATGAACTCTCTGCAGTGTTTTCACTCAGTCACAGAGCTGCTCCCAGGCGCAGTGGTCCCTCAGGAAAGGCCAGTCCTCATACCTCTGCCTGTGTGGAAAAATACTGTGTAGGTGTAGATATAAACCCTGTTTGTTACCAAGAGAGAAAAAAAACATGACAGTGAAGAATACCTCCCCCCCAACATCCTTCCCTTGTTTGTTTGTTACTAATATTCTGGAAATAGGCGGAGGTTGTTGATATGTGTTAGGGTGTAATGTTTGAGTGCTCACCTTACAGTAAACACAGTAAATCCTATGAGGACAAGTGGAGACAGTCGAGGGCCCAACCTGTCCTGTGGCGTGTGGTCCACTCTGACACACCCAGTGCCGGTAGGCAGGGGCACTGCACCCCCATAGGAAGCCCCGTGTGTGGCGTCCTCCGGTCGTGACCAGGATGATTAAGAGTTCCTTCCTTTCCTGCCCGGAGGGGCATTGGCAGACAGGCTGCCGACACCTTGTCCTGGCGGAGGAAGTGAGTCTCTCACAGTCCAAGGAGCAGCAGAGGAGCTGCACACTAGAGGCTTGGTCCAGTTCAAACAGACCTTTTCATTAAGGTTTGAGAACTCAAAAGGGAATAATTAAGGAGCGTTCTGTGAACTTGATTGGAGTTAAGAATAGTCTGAAGCTTCCGGTCACACTTCCACACTTGTGCTAGTGGTTCCCAACAAGAGGGTTGGGGCCCTCTAAGGGATTGCAGAATAAATGCTGAAGAGTCATAAGATAATGTGCATGGGAAAAAGGGGAAAAACATTCTTGCAACACAAACTATTTTTCTTTCGGTTTTAATTTTGTTTTAATTGTGAACTACTGGATAGTTTTACTACGTCAAGCCTCTGAAAACTATTGAAATGTAAAAACCTGTGAAAGGAACCGCATTCTTTTGGTTGTCCTGCTGGCAATGCAACCTGTAATAAGGTACTAATAACTTCAGAAAGGACAAAAAGGTTGGGTTCACTGATTTCAAGCAGATCATCAGTCATACTGTGGGTTTTATTTTATTGGCAGCAGAGGTTTGTAGATGCACACTGAGGTAACTGTCTACATTTTAAACTCTGTTTGCTTGTTGTAGAATATCAGGAAAAGGATGTGCATTGGACTTGTGGCACTTGGTTAAAAATACTGAACATGTTTTTGTCATTTTGAATAAAACCAAATTTAAACTAACCCAAAGACAAAGACAGTGGTGAACAGTCCTATGAGGCTTTTAGCTTAATTGTAGTAATTTCCAGTTGTTGAGATATTTTACTTTAAACCACAAATATAAACCTCATGGCGGAGGACAAGTCCGAGAATCATCAGTCATTAGCATTCATCCTCTGGGAATCATGAGTGTCTGTACAAGCGTCCTCGGGCCACACTGAAGAATGAATGAATATGTTTCCTCATGTAGGTATTTCAAACAATTATGAGTCGAGACTACAAGTAATGTATAAATATATAGATCTTTATTCATTTATTTACTTCATATGCTCAGTTAACAGTGTTGGGGAACATTACTTTCATCAAAACTAACTTGTTACACTACATAACAGAAAAAGCTGTGAGGATGGTTTGATAGTTACATAAAGAAATGCAATAAAATACATTCCCCTTTGCATTGAGGTTGAAACCTTTGAATGTTCTGTACTGTGAAAGCAGTAATTAAAATAAAATTTAATACAGAATTATAAGAAGCATACTCTGTTATGATGTTAGGCTGGCAAGAAATAATAAAACAAATACTGTAAATGTTAATTTCCGACTATGTACTAGAGTTAAAGAGTTAAATAAAAATGCAAAATAAATCAGAAATCTATGTAACATGTGACCCTCAACACTGTTTCATAATAATATACCTTTAGATAAAAAAAATTATACTTGATATAAAGTATCAGTGCATAATCACTTCCTCTCCACAAAAGCAAAACAAAAACCATCATTTGGAAATACTCAGGGGTTCAAAATATTCACTTCATACTGCAGCACATCACTGACAAACACTGTTTTTTTTAGTGATCAACAAGTACAAGGTAGCTGCTTTTCTACAGGGTGTGTGTACGCTAACACAAGCGTGAACAAAAGTTTGGTCCACAGTATTTTCAATACATCTGGTATGACAAATAAAACGCTCAAAATGCTGTTTTTCTCTTTTAACACGTTAACAAATAATTCAACAGTGACCAGAGCAGACCGGTGCTAACTTCACACACACACACACACACACCACCACACACACACACACACACACACACACACACACACACAGTTTTTGTAGCCTGCCCTGCAAGCTTTACCGACACTTAGCACGAGACGAGGGACCGAGAATATCCACATACGTGTTTTCTACGGGAGCACATTACCTCAGCTTTACTATACAGCAGCACGAACAGCATATACATCTGGAGTGAAATGTTGGGATATTACATGTTTAATTGAGGAAGACTGAGCTGGAAAATGCTTTGGTTACCTTTTAAATATGAATCTAGACAGAAGTGGATTACTAAGTAACAGTGTTTACAATCTAAATAAATACACAACTCATTTTACTAGTGCTTTTTGATGATGTCTTGTTCTAATCTCATGTTTCTACCTTTTTTTTTTTCCTTTTCACTTTGAACAAACAATAATAACACAGAGTTTCTTCAATACCAGACTGGGGTAGGAGGAGGAATCTACATGTACAGTAACTTTTCATTGAATTGCTTTCATGGTAATCTGAAGCTGTCTGGCTTTACCCTGCTTCCTCCATTAACCTCCATTAACCTGTGATTTTCCATAACCTGGAGAGCTTAAAAAACATCCACCACTACATGACAGAGCACTCCTCTCCTCTGTCATTCTGGGTCAACCTGAGTTACTTGAGCTGATATTTTTATGGAATTACTGGAGCACTGACACCTCAAATAAGAGACTTTTCATAATTAATAATCACTGTTATATTGTTGTTCATCTGCTTTTGCTCTGAGCTAACCTGAACTTTAGCCGACCTTCATACGAGTGGATGCAGCCACATTACAAAATGAACCTCTCTTTTACTTTTTTCTTTCCAGTTTCCACTTTTTATACAGAAAAGTCTCAATATAAACTTAGCTGTCCTTTGTTTTTTCTTTTTCTTTATCATCGAAGGTTGTAATTTATTCTGATCTGTGGTAAAGTTGGAATCATTGTGGTTTGTTTTCACAGTAGATGAAAGAAATACCTGAGCCTGTTTTCAGCTGTTTGATATATCACAGTGAATGTGGAACGAACCAGCAGCATTAACTTCAGCCTACGTCTGAAAACTGGAAAGGAATCAACAGTCTGCAGGTTTCCTTTTTGTTGCACAGCAGATGCCCTGGAAGTTGGAAGATTACTACAGTCGAGTGGATTCATGATTCATTTCAGAGCGTCCTTTCTAAACACTTTAAGAGGACGCTCACCTGTTTTCCTCTCAAACTTTGCTACAAAAACATCCAGAGATAAGAGCCTAAACAGAGGAGAATGAAGCCAAGGCCTCGAGGTTGTCAGTCAGATTCTCCAGGGGCAGAGCAGGAGGTTACACAGGGGGGGTGGAGTAGCGCACCACGTAGTTGTAGTCGGGAGGCGGGCTGTGACACTCCAGACCGGCGTCCAGGGCCGAGTCATCCAGACTGAAGTCCAGAGAGGGGACCGTGGGTGGGAACTTCTCCTTCTCTGTGTCACTCAGCACAGACTCTTTACTCTTACTCACTGCCTTCATCCTGAAAACACAAAGACATACAAAATGAGTAAAACAGGCAAATATATATATATATATATACACACAGGTTGTAAATATAAAAACACAGAAACTATCCACATACATAAAATCCCTATTCATTATTTACTTACCATAGAAAAACAAAAATGAGTATACAAATGTGTAAATGTAATGCAGTTCAGAAGCCTTTCTTGACATTTGCAGAAGAAAATGGAAGCAGAGAGTGTAACACCATTACATGTATACATTTCTGACTTCTGTTCTGTTGCTGAGTGTTTGTTTGTTTTGTTTGTTTGTGTGTTTCCGTCATCGGCTGGTGGTCTGGTGGGTTGGATTACATTATTAATGTTGGGGATACTGTTTGTATTTTGTATATTGTGAATGTTCCCTTTATCTCTTACGATAACGATTTTAAAACAATTCCATTAGACTAGCAATTAGTTGATTAGTCGATCTACAGAATAAATCTGCAACTATTATGACAATCAAATGATCTTGTTTTGAAGTAATTTTTTACACAAAAAAGTCAAATACTTATTTGTTTCAGCTTCTCAAATGTGAGGGTTTAATGCTCCTCTATTTGGTATGACTGTAAATTGAATATGTTTGTTGGATTGGTTGGACAGGGCATGATCTTTGAAGATGTCACTTTATGCTATGGGAGGTTTTGATGGACATTTTGCACCACTTATGACATTTTATACACAAAAGATGTTAATCAAGAAAATAATCTCCACATTAAATACAATCATCATTGGTTAGAGCTCTAATATCCACGAGTTCCAGTTTGTCCTAATTTTTCTGTTCATGAAAACAGAGATGCACCAATGTAATAATATGTGGCCATCAGCCTTACACAAAAAACACACACAGAACGAATCAGTGTGGTGTGACAGGATGATCAGTTAATATTGTGAGCAAGAAATGAAACAGAGGACCCAAATTTTCCTGAGGGCTTTTCTCAAAATGCATTCTTGTGTCCCCAGTATGTGGATAAATATTCAAAGCCCCAATGCAAAGATATCTTATATTATCAAAACAGCTTTCAAATTACTCTAATGGCATAATAATATCAAGATTTATCAAGACTTTGCTTTCTCGACTTGACTTGATAACCACAACAGAGGCCTGTTTGGATGTTATTTTGAAACACCTCTTGTGAAGCTTTACAATCAGACAAACCTCTCCCTATTCAAATATGATGTAATCAATCATCCTGAGCTTTTCTGCTTCACTTGACGCTCAGAATATGAGTAATTGCCTCTTATTGTCTTTGGGGTTGCTAAGGTTTCCCAGAACTCCTCTCTCGAGGCCAAAGGGTTAACACCCAGTGGGGGTAGGTGACGCCACTATACTGGAATGTCGCTCTGATGAATAAGCTACCTGTTAAACTAGGCATCAAAAATAGTTAACAATAGTACAGTGTTGCCAGTGCCAAGCTACAGGTAAAATTGGTAATTGGGCAACAGGAAACAAATAAGTCAGGACAAAAATACCTTTTGTAGAGCTTCAAATGTGAATGTTAGCTGGTTTTCTTAGTCTTATAATATTAAAATGAACACATTTAGGGTTTAGACTGTGGCTCAGACAAAACAGGACTATCTTTTGCACTTTTGTCTAATGTAGTAAATCACTGAGACTGAGGCAGCGTTCTTAGCAGTTATTGTTCAATTAAAATTGTGTTGTATGCTCAGGCCAGAGGAGTGGTGAATGCCAAAGGAACAACAGGTGGACTTCAGCTAAACAAAAGGAGCACAGCATTATAGTTAGCAGGGGAGGCCCTTGTAAACCCTCCTAAGTTCAAAGGTGGCAGTGATTGAGCGGTTGCCCAGCAAGGAAGTCCTCCCCTCAAAATGCAGATCATTCTCTGCACGCCTGTTGGTTCTTTCTTCCACGTAGAGGCCCTGATGACACTAGCAGACCCGTAATGAGTCTTGGCAGCCTTCGACGTCAAGTTCTGAGATCTAAAAGACACCTTGAGTGGGTGTTTGTGGAAAATTGAGTTTGGTGAGCTGTAAATTAATTACGGTGCTTCAGAGAGTGTCATAAATCTGTGTGTCTCATAAGTTATTTCCCAAGCGGTTGTTTACATGTTCCCTCTGAATAATTTATAAGAGCTTTTATATTGTTTTCACTGGTTTGCGCTCCTTCCTCTTCAACTTAACATCCAGGGAAACACATGAAGATTTGCTTTAGGACTATTTACTGCTGTTCCTCCTTTAAATCTCTTAAATGGAAGCCACAATACTTTGAAGTAGGAGTATTAATAGTTGCTACTGTGCAGGGAATAGCAGAATAATACCACAAGGTTTAAAGTGTAATTACTGAGTTCAGAGGTTTGACCCTGTAAATTAACCTTGCCACAGAGCCGCTGTAAACTGAGTATGTAAGCCTTACGACACCTACGGAGACCCTCATAAGAAAGAGATTTACAGAAATTTGACTCAGATTTGACTTTATCCTCAAATAACTCCCAAAGTGAGAACATATTGTCTCAGTGTTTTTTTTCCTTTTATGACAGTTTTATATACTTGCCTAAGCAGGATCCACATCTTAAAGCCATCAAACGATCCACAGGATTTTGGAGTACAAACTTTAGGCCAAGGTCACTCCTTTGGGATTATGCGTGTTTGTTACCTAGCATTGCATTACACCAGACAGCCATGACTCATAAGTTAAATCCATCTGGGAGGTATCTCATTCAGGACTCTTTTAGTGAAAACAAAGACGTTTTAGTGTGCGCTCTTAAAACAGCCAAACCTCAAGTGAGGCATCCACTTTGCTTTGTGCTCAGTCCTTCAGTTTGTCACTTTCAAGCTTTTTTCCCTCCCACTTCTCCTTTGTGCCGCTGTCCCTACCGCATGGCTTCTTCAGACAAAAGGATAAAGTAGCCACTGGCGTCTTTTTAAGGCAGAAGAAGAAACTTGTGTGTGTGTGAGTGTATGACAGTTATAGCGTCTACATTCCAGCACAGCGGGGTGGTTTCCAAGCAGGTATTTTGCAGTGTTTTACAGTGTGTGCTGATTTGTCACTTGCAGGGGATGTGCAGGGATGCTGTGTGGTGCAGTGTACGTACGCTAGAGCCATGATGCTCAGAGGTCGGCCTGCCAACGATTCGAGGCGCTTCAGAGTCTGCATGTTGTCAGACGACAGGCCCATCCCGCTGTCTGACTGACCGCCCTGATGATGAGAGTAAATACCAAATAAAACTCCAATAGTCACAGTTCCCTCTCTGTTATCTGAGGTAAACAAATATCTAAATGTTATTAAGTGAGTAAACTTTATTTCTTACAAAGTACTTTACAGGTCAGTGGCATAAAATAGAAAAATAATTTAAGGGAATGTTTAAATAGTGAAATGAATTGAAATATAAAACCATTGATGTGGAGTGATGGGTTAAAAATGTCTATACAGGTGGGATTTTCGTTGGAAATGTTCACTTTTAATTTATATATTTTAACTTAATATTTAAAAGCACTTTGTCTTGAGTCTCAACTGAGGAACTTTACACAACATTTGGCTGTCACACCCTAAAGAGTTAAGAGATCAAATCTTCAATTGAAATCTAAAACGAGGACGGAGCCAATGTCATTCCTCCAGGACTGTAGAAATATGTTTTCCATTTCTAGTGCTTGTAAGATGTCTTGCTGCTACATTTCACACCAATTGCTGCATTAGTAACTTTGGCAATATTTCTAATTTTCTGATTGGTAGATAGGAAGACTCTAAATACTCTAAAAGTGATGATTGAGGTTGAAGTATCATTCAAAAACAACACTAGATTTCTGTCTGAATGTTTTAAGCTAGCTGCCAATGGTCAGTTAAGTCAATATTCAGATGCAAAAAGTTAGAGGGCATCGAGTCTTTGATGGCAGCGAGGCAGCAGTGATTTTCATGACTAAAGGAGACGTGCCACTGGCATAAAAAGGGTAGTTCACAAGCAGATACAAACTAAATAAAATCCGACCAAGTATAGAGCCTTGTGGGACTCCACATAAATTAACAGTTATTAACTTTTAACACACTGTTTGACAGGTAGGATGAAATTTAAAAATAAAAAATTGGGCCACTATAAACAATATAATATATGTTCCGGTGTGAAGTTTCTAGCTAACTGTCAAATGCCTGTCTTCTAACTAATTGCCTGGGCTTAGGATAAGTTAGAGCACAGACTGCTTGTTTGTTTCTGGTTTAGTTCCAGTATAAATAACTCACCCTGTGGTTCTCATTTGTCCCATTTTCCATGGTAACCTCGTCAAAAGTTTTCACACTCGCAGGACGGATCTTGATGTTCCTGGAAGGAAAATATTTTTTGGGTAAGACTCCAAAATACCCCAAAATGTTCTATTTCTCTTTAGAGAATCCTTTGATTACACTTGAGCTGAAAGGCAAAATTCAGTAACAAAACCGCAGGAACTTAATCACTTAAATCAACAATGTGCAGCATCTATGACATTGTACTTTGAAAACACACCTTGTTTACTTTGCATTTCAACACTCAGAGGCTAAAACCACTGCTTAATTTGGCTTAAGGGGTAACTGTCATTACTTCTTTTCAACACCACCTCAATAAACACACTTGGAGGACCTGTGAAAACCCAAGAGCTCAACAAATATTATTTTAAGTGCACATAAATCTTGAAGCTGGCTCTATGGTTTTTGGTAAAATTCCTCACAGGAGCCACAATACAGAAAGCTCTGTGTCCAGCAAGCTGTGTATATTTCTTATCATGTTCAAATCAGGTCTCTCATTGTCCTCAGGTCAGACCTAAATGTTCTCCTGGTTGAGTTTAGTCTGAGCGCTACAGGAACACGAATTGTTTTGGATATTATTCAGGGCAAAGTGGGAAAGAACTGTTTTCCTTTGCAAAACAGACTTAGCGCTGTTTGCCTTTAACAGTCTATGGGTAGGTTTACATGTCTTTAAGATAAGGTGATTTATTTCCTTTGAATGTCTTAACAGGGTCATGGGGGAGTGTAACAGATTTGAATCCACAGCTATAACAGCCATTGCATGCTTTGAGTTTAATGCCAACATCTGCATGCTAACAAGCTAACAAGCTACCAATGAAAATGCTAACATGATGAAGTATAATGTATACAATATTATGCGATAGGTCATTAGTTTTGCAGGCATTTAGTCACCAGCCAAAATATTGGACAAAGTAAAATGTATACATGATGATGGCACCAGATAAAAACTATAATTCATCCTGAGAGCAACGTGAACGTCTATGCCAAATTAATGGCAACCAATATTCATTAGTTGTTGAGACATTTCACTCAAAACCATAGATGTCTAAATGTCTAAATGTAAAAAAAAACTCATATTGGCACTATTCAGAGGATCGCCAAAGCCATTAGATTATGAATGTCTGTATAACATTTGATGACAAACTGGACTGAACTGGGCTGACATTGACATTGCTATCCCCTGAGCCAAGTTGCTTGCCTGGCTAAATAACAACTCAGCACTAGGTAAAACAGATATAGCAACACATCTGTACATTGGAGTTTCAGAAGTACAATGATCCATGTTCTCACCAGGTGCTCCCTGAGTCACGGTGGGAGACAGGTCGAGTGGGTGTCTCCTCAGATGGCACTGTTGCGGACGGGTCTCCCACCTTAGCCAGCAGGGCTGTGTTGATGGGTATGTAGTGCTTCCCCTCCTAAATCAACCAAGCAGAGACAGAACAACTCAGTAAAGCCTTATACAGAGGCTTAACTAAGTCAACGGCATGTGCACGCTATAAAAACACACACATCCACAGGTCGTGGCGAGCAGCCAAAGAAATTAAGGTCATACCTAATAAATCCAATACAATGTTCATGAAGTTGATGGAGACGGCAGAGACTGTGACCAGCCTTCCTGCACTGTAACAATAGCTTTATTAATGAGAGTGTGTTGTTCTTTCTGTCCAGTCTGAACTGTTTCTCATGAATATAGCTTTCACAGACTCATTTCTAATGCAACATGCTGTAGTTTTCATGTGATGTGATGTGTGGCCTTGTCTTTATCTCTTATTACTTCACTGGACAATCTACAGTACCGTGTAGTCTTTGCAAAAGTAGTGAAATATAATTCCTTTTCATTGTGTGCCTATCTGTCTGCAGTAATTCACAATCTGGATGAGAAGTAGAGGCTGGAAGTGGATACATGACTATGGGCGTAGATCCTAATGACTGAAAATGATCTCTTCTTGTTAGGACTCTGGCCAGCTTCCTATCATCAGTGGTAGTTGCTTGCTCCGTGTCCCACTTTCTTCATTTTCAATCCACCTTCTTCAAAAACATTTTGTTATAACAAATAAATGTTTAGAATTTCAGTGGCTCATTAAGTTACACTGTACATTATCATAACTTATTCTGTGCTTCAAGGAGATGTCGAGAGCATTAAATACACTGTTCATACTCATTTGAATGGAGAATAGCTACAGAGGTCTTTGAGGGTGCACCTGATCTGAAACACACCCTTGGAAAACCTACCAAGCCATGAAGACCTCTAACAAATCAAAATGTCGGCTGTGAAAAGGACGGATTGACATGTGAGTAAATGGTCCTATTTCCTTTATGTGTAATATGCTTGCATAATATTAAAATTCAGATTTTTTCTTGAGTGGATATTTGTTGGCCTGATTAGAAGAAACAGCTGTTTCTGACAGCCTTATAAAATTCACAAACAGGTTGCGACATTTCACAGCATTCATACCAGACAATGTTATATTATATTGCACAAACAATTACATTGCTTTTCCGTGTGTTTTGAAGTGGGGTTCCTGTTACGAGACTAATGGTGCCATTTCAAAGGGAGCCAAGTGTTTGTGTTGAGTGCTACTTCCCCTCTCAGTTACTCTGAGCACCCCCCCTGGACGAGACGGAGTACTAAATTCTCTTTGGGCTGCAGAACTCTGATCAGCAACACTGTTTCCTGAATATTTGAGTGACTCATACGCAAGAAATAGTAGTGACTAATATCAAAAGAGTTCTGCAACATTTCCATAAATCTCTTTTCACTTTTAGTTTGGGCTCACACCCGAGCTCACCAGCTGCACATCATAAACTATTCATTCCTGCTACTGTTGAAACAAATCTGACGCTGACTGGATTTTGTCTTCAAAACATCTTGTCTATCATACCTGTTGCACACTGGCCTGAAGCAGGTCTCCCAGCCTTTCCACCAGCTCAGTGAAGGTTGGTCGCTCCAGTGGCTCACCCTGCCAGCAGTCCAACATGGTCTGATATCTGAGGGCAAAGAATACAGCACTGAACACAAACTGCAAGACAGACACATGCAAGCCTTCACCATACTGGATGGACACTCTTAATGCTGCGCTTGATGCGTTGTAAACTGTGACTAAGCACCTTTAAGAGGAACATCAACTATCCTCAGGGTTGGTACTCCTTTGTCTTTTTATCTTTAATGCACAAACCTCTCTGCATTGAGCGACCACATCTGGTTCACCTCTAAATCGACTGTCATGTAGAATATTCATACATGCCCTGTTTTCTATTTCCAGGTGATCCTGAGCCTCTGTGGCTGTATCTGATTCTCTCTCAGTCTTGGCTGTGAAGACCAGTGAGAGCACACAGCCTCACTCAGGTCTCTGACAAGCTGTCAGCGTCTCTGCCCTTGTGGGAAGACTCAGAGCCTTTGTGTGAGTTTCAATGGCAGTGGCCTGTCTCATTTTGTGGAGGAATTTAGAAACCACGGCTGCTGTTCAAATTACATTCACAGCATGTTACTGATTGGGATTGGTCGGGTGATGGATCCCTATCCTGTTTCTGTTGCAGCAACCACCACTTTCCCTATAGATATCTTAAGTTTTATGTAAATAGAAGTATTATGACTCCCCTTTGGCCTCATATTTAGTCAATCTCAAGTTAAGACTGCAATATTGACCCCCCCCCCTCCTCTCCATCTGTGTTTTTATGCAGAGCATCTATATGTCTCTACCTCTCAGTGTTGTGAGGCCCCGCTGAAAGGAGCTCAGTGGCTGTGATTCCCACGTTAATACATGTAGAGTTTAGTCATCCAGGTGGTAGCCCTCCTAACGGTGACAGGATGTGGAGAGCAATGATCACAGCCTTTATGCATATTATTGAGAGGGGGGAAGTAGACACATTGTATGACTTCACAATTTAAACCACATTTCCTGCCTGGTCTGTAATGAGAATAAATATCCTGCCCCCACATTTTGGGTCTAGAGGGACTGTGGTGTCTCTGGTAAGGAAGGGGGGGATTCTGTTCTGAACTCAGCTATTTTGTCCGGTTGGGTAAGTGGGAAGTGAGCATCCTATTTATTGTCCTCCCACTCATACAGCATAAAACGGCATCCGCTAAATTCCTCTGCAATGCATCAGAACGGGGGATCTTATTAACAGACAACATTCCTGATGAATCAGTGCTGCTGTGGCACAGTATAATTGCACTGCCTGCATCCTCATGTGCTTTTCATCATTCATACGTTATGAGTTTGGGATCAGGATCAAGGTGCCAAAACGTGGGCTTACAGACATGTGTGATCGACTGCAGACCTCTGCGGCGTATCAGTGGAATTCACCCCACTGACTATGAGTGCATTACTGTGCATCCCATTTAAACTGATATCAGCAGGTTTTATCTTGGCTTTAAATCAACAGCAGGCCTCACAGCCGTAAGCATGCAAAATATATAATCTGGCAGCTCTGCTTTCGTCAATATACTGCCTGAACTGAGATGGAAAGTGCGAGAGAGTCTTGGCACCAGTAGGTCTGCATCTACAGATCCTCTACTCTGACTGAAAACTACAGTCTGGATTACATTTTATGTTTCATTTCCAATCACCGTCTCCTTTGCAAAGATGATGAATTCATTCAGTTAGTTTTACTTGGCAGAAGCTGTTTTAAAACTCTGGACCTTTTGATATCACATCATTATTGAGTAGAAGTGCAGCATTATGCTTTCAAAACAAATAAGATTTGTGGACTATATGAGTCAATCTTAAATTAAAACCAAACAAAACGTATACACTCGTGTTGGAATGAGGCTCGGTTGCAGAGCTCAGACTGTGATTGCTCAGTCTAGAGCGGCTGTACATTGGACTGCAGAGTCCAAAGTGTTCTTATTACAAAAAAAGTTTGCATCCCTGACTGACAGCACTGATACCAAAGAAGAGGACTCTCTGTTCTCCCACAGATATTTATGTCCTGCACCATCTACCAGTCCCTGCTCCATAAAACTCTTGGACTTCAATCATTATATCTGTGCCACTGTCAGTCATGAAATGCTTCAGAGCTTCAAGCTCACCACTGGAGAGCTAATCGGTAGCTAGTGTTTCCTGCTGCTACATTCAGAGTAGGATTACCCATGATTCTTATCAGGCACCCCTGACCTGCTGATGAAACCACAAAGAGGGAAAAAAACACAATGCCTCCTCTTCGTTGTATATTGATATGGGAGCCTTTTACTTGGTTGCTGGCTTCATTTTCTTGGCCTCTTTGAGGAGAAAATACAACTGGGGGTATGGGGCAAGCTGGGATAAACAAGACGTCTCCAGCTATGGGAAAGTCACAAAGATCTGAATGAATGTTCAGTCTTGTTTGCACTGATTAAACTAGCTCTGACATGTTTTTGTTTTCTCAGTATAAACAATTACATTTATGTTCTCTTGAGGTGGACAGTATGCAGGTGATTTAGACTTTAATTTGTTGTTGACTGAAGTTAATAGAAATTCTCACATTTCAGAGGAAGAGTATTCTGGCGCTCTCATCCTGGTCCCCTCTTTCAGCCTGCAGCAAAATTCTTCATCAATTTGGACGCCAGGGTACGGGGAGGCACCTGGGAGTAAAAAAGAGGTGGAGAGGTTAATTACAGAGTTATTTGTTGTGCACAAAAATGCCATTCAGTCCATTTGTATGACTTTACATTTATCCTAACATACTGGTAAATATGGAGGTACTGTATATAGTATGTAAGAATATTTTTAAGAATGTTAAGTTAGTAGACTGTGTTTGGTCACATAATTACTACAGTGCTTTACAAACAATGTAATACTTGGATAAACTGTTTGAGGTATTTTAAAGGCTCCAGTTAATCTTTAGAGCGCCGTTATTCATAAAGCCGGTTCTCAGGTTTCAAACTACTGACACATATTTCATGGAAAAGTATAAAGAATGGAGAAAAATATTTAAACAAAAGAAAAGCTCACATTCTTTAATACATTTAGAGGATATCAATATGCCCAACTCACTGAGTGACTGACACGTTAAGGTTTTAAAGGATTATTAATATGCACAATGTGCAGTTACAAAGACAACACCTGCCCAGTCTTTGTTTGCATTCTTGATTCCCCACTGGGAACATTAAAATCCCTTTACGGGTGAGTGCGAGCGACTGTGCAACTTCACTATTCTACATGAAAACATCTCGCAGATTTATTTACAAGTTCTTGCAGATTGCCTAACAACTGCTGCATACATACATGGTTACTCAAATTGGACAAAAAAAATTACATATTTTTGATTAGAACTGATTGGATGTAATTATGGTCCACTCATGACATACAGTAAATGGGTAATGTTTTAATATGTGTATGTGTGTATTATTGAGTCATGAATCTGTCAGATGTATCACTCATCAACCAAAACCACCACCATTTACTTTTGAAACACACTGTTGGTAGTAAAATATGAATTTACAGCCAAAGGCTATTTCATGCTTGGCCCTCTGTGAAAACATAGTCATACACTGAACCGACTTGTATCCAATATCCAATTTAGTTGATTTTGGAAAATAAAGCCAATTCTATGTTATCAACACAATTTCCTGATTCACCATCTTTGCGGCTACCCAGATTTATAGAGAAACCACAGATTCAGCTCGGCTCACCTACAGAGAAATTAATCTTGCTGCGAAAGTAAAAGACACAATCTGTGAGTTGTCTAAAAATTTAACCCAAATTGTCAGTGTTCACATGGTCTATACTTTCTTATCAGTAAGTGCTGAGGGTTAATATTAAAAATATAAAAATACTACTCCCAAATATAAAATATGCTTCTGCTTACACATTTCTTACGGGTTTTAGAGAAATATACTTTAAATATAAACAACTTTTGTTGTATGTATTATGTGCATTTTATGGTGTAGCCAGAGGAACTGTGTTCATTCTCTGTGTTCATATCTTAATGCAGGGCTCTCAAACTCAAATTGGCTTGGGGCTAGTGCTCGCATTGTCCTCTAATGGGAGGGTCACTTCGATGATCAAAGTATTACAGGAAAGCGCAATATTTTTTGGAGCTAGAAATAGTTTCAGATCCCTGTCTTAATGTATCATATGGTGTGTTATTGTGTAAATGTACAGTCCAAAGAAAGTACTAGATAGTCATACTGGATGAGCCAGAATATTCTCTCATCTCTTTTTCTATATAATGGATATCTCATCTTTTTCACCATTTGTACTGATAATGGTGTTCATCTAATATGACACCATGCAGGCCTGGTTCAACACTATACTAACAAGCTTTGGAAATTTAAAACCACAAAACGGAACTGACACACTTTTGGTTCACAGAGCAATCTGAAAAACACACTTGGGTTACCCTGAAACTTTTGACCTCCAAACATGATCAGGTTGCAAAGCTCACTCCTTTGCCATTTTTCTTGGTCATTTTGTATCCTTGTTTCCTGATTTATTTTTCTGAGGCCCCGTTAACATTTCCCAGATGTGTAAGTGTTTCTTCAACGGAAAATGTGGTGAGAATGTGTCAAGAGTGAAGAAGAGGAAGAAAGAGAACAAGAAAAAGAAGGAAAGACAAAAGGCAAAGTATCATAATGACGTCAGTGTGCTTTACAGTAAAAAGAATATACAATTTGACACACTTTTCTTTTAAACTGCTACTCTTATGTTTCCCCTGCTTCCCATGGTGACATTTAAACATACAATGTTTCATGTTGAGTCTTGCTTTAGAAATGTGTGCTGAGCTCTGTGCCACGGTGCACAGGCAATCAGGGACTGACACACAATGCTGTCTTAAGGCTGCAGTGGTTTCACAGCAGGGGCACACTTTTACACTGATCTGGCTGCTTGGTTACAGTGAGTTTGTGTTGCCAGCTGGGAACAAACGGGTAACTTAAATAGGAGGTGTTCTCCGGTTTTAATGTCCCATGCCTGTACTAAAAATCACAGCCGAACTTACACTAACGTTTTTTAAAGAAGTGTCATGTAAAATAGTTTTCTCAGGCTGACAATGCAAGCCCAGGCTCTTTGTCCCAAAGGCACAATTACACAGTGGAAGAAGACAGTTATTACCCAGTGCATCTGGTGAGGCTGTATAGCCGAGGGGCACCGAGCGGTTCCACCAAGCTCTCACTGAACATCTTTGATAACAGAACCTCATGTTTAACTGAGACACCAGGCATGTGGGGATGTTAAGAATAAACACAATTTACCAGTAAATGTGAGTTAAATGTCTGTGTTTTCATTACACTAGGAAGCAACAGTATGCTCCTATAGTTACAAACAGAGGGATTTTAAATGTATATTTATGTAAGGTATGAAAAATATTGTAAACATTTCATGATACAGGTTTCATGAAGAAAATCACCACAGTATACTGTATTGTGTCTATATGCTGGTTTTTACTTGTGCCTAACATTTATCTTTGCAATGCAGGCTGTGTTTGAAATGCTGTTTCTGTTAATCCTGTCCTATTAATAATATTATTAATATTAAAAATCCTGCATTTTTCAGTGGTGCACCAACAGGTTGGATGCAGATGATTGTGACCTTTCGGAGTTCTGTTAGTTTCCTCCTGTTGCTTTGAAACTGACTTATCAAAACACTGATTGCCAGGCCTGTTAAATAGCTGCTTAGCATTCAACAACACTTACCCAGAGAGAAAATCTCCCACATGAGAACACCAAAGGACCAAACGTCACTCTGAGTCGTGTAGATCTTGTCAAAGATGGCCTCAGGTGCCATCCACTTCAGCGGCAGTCTAGCCTGTACAGGTGTTGAGATAAAAAAAAAACTTAATGCCTTATCTCACCTGTGAGGACATCTAACTAATTACACTGTCACATCTGGGAAAGCAGGGTAGTTTAAACTGTAAACAGATGCTGTTTTTGGTTAAGCTAAGCCTAACTTTGTCTCCTCAGCAGGTTCTCTTTATCTAGTATTTAAACAAACACACTGCTCTTAGTTTTTTTCTGTCACACTTCCAAGAACCGCAGAATTTATTTAGTCCTCCTTTTTCTGTCAGGTCAGTGGTAGCTAACTGATTTGCATGTTTTATATTAATAGAAATTAGCATTTTGTCTGGAAGACAGTAAATACCAGACGGCTGAAAAACAATTCAAGACTTTAATTAACTTACGTCTCCTTTGCGCACATAATCTGGGTCTTTGTAGATGTCCCTGGCAAGTCCAAAATCACAAATCTTCACAACATTATTCTCAGAAAGCAGGATGTTCCGTGCAGCCAAATCACGATGGATGCACTAATTTAAAAAAGGAAAGAGACAAAATCTTATTCAATACAACATTCACATTAAGTTTTCTGCATGTAATTGACTTCAGTTGTACTCTACGTGCTATAAAACATGGCTGCTGGCAGAGAAACACATGGTCAAGTCATCAGTGATATTACAATAGGAGATGATGTGTTCCATATCCAGGCTAAGAAATGGCCTGTAACAGGTTATTTACAACAATGGCTCCATTCTCTAATCAGTCCCATCCGGCTGCCCCAAAATTATGAATGACTTGAAAAATGAAAGAGTTCTAGACGGAAGATTGTAGTAACAGGGAACGAGATTATACAACAAACAAATTAATGGTTGACTGAAGTCACAGTAAAAGCAAAATAATCTAAAATCTGTTTGCTTCCACTTGGACATTCTTGACTTTTCTGGTTTAAATACACCAGTTAAACAACTGTGATCATCCACTATACTCAACAGGTCAATATAACATGGTCTTTAAACAAAAAAATAGAACAATTCCTACCTTGCGTGAAGCCAAGAACTCCATGCCTTTTGCAACCTGGAAACTGTAGCAAATTAAATCTTCCAATGTCAGGACTCTCTTATATAAATCCTCAGATTCTGTGAAACAGAAGAACATAAAACTTTCCCAGTGAGACTGATTTATCAAACCGGATGTACATGGCCTTTGAATTTAGGAGAATAATCCTCCTCATCTAGTTTTTAAATGCAGTCAGTGTAATCAGCAGCTCTCTACGCCTGCCAGATAAATCAGATAAGATCAAACAGTAACGATTCTCATGGGGAAACTGCAAATGTAAAGCCTCGGACTAAAACACGCCATCTTAACAATCTGTCCTGTCACATGTGTGCCTCCTCCTACACACTCTGTCTTTAAAACATCCTTTACAGACGAGGGATAAAAACATACTACAATTCCCCCTTTTTTTTCAGATGTCAGGTGAAATGTGTGATTATGGGCCCGGCGTGCTGGTCGGAGGTCTGACGGAGGAACTCACAAGGATCCTTCCACTGGCCCACCTGAGTAAACAGCTAATCAAACCAGAAATAACACATCAGGGACAACAAGGCTGACGTGCCGTGCCTGAGCTGAAGCCCGAGAGGAGAGCAACTCTCAGGTCAGGACAGGAAATAAACAGACGCCTCCCCAGACTCAGTGGGGTGACAGTAGCTCCTGCTGTAGTCATTGTACTGCTGAACAGGAGGAGGAAACATCCCATCAGATCCGGGCTAGAAAACAATCTGAGGAGAGCTTTCATTCCTGGGCAGGAGGGGTGGAGCAGAGGTGAGAGGAGGAAGACAGCAGGAGGGACAAACAGAGAGAGGGGGAGGGGTGCAAGGGGGTTGAAGGGAAGCAAGACGTGCTGGGCCTTTACCTTCTTCCTCTTCCTCTGAGTCGCAGTAGCTCTTATCTTCGATGAAGCCAGAGCTGGCTGAGCTTCCGGTGCTGGCCACGCTCTCCAGGCGGCGCTTCATCAGCTCGCTCAGGTCGCAGCCCGATCCTGACGACACCACCTTACCATCCTGGCTCTGACCAGCACACACACATATCGTGTTAAATGAGATGAGGTTAAACACTGCTGCTGACATGCATGGGGCTTTCCTATATCATAACAGTCTCTCCCTGCTTATGCTGCTCATAGACAGAATAATGAGAAAGAAAGAGTGGTGGAAAGTTTAAATCATGCAGCTTGTGACTCACCTTGTAGACGATAAAGTCGTCTCTCTTGCTTCTCAAATAGTAGGACAAGTTGCCATATTTGCAGAACTCCACTATCATCATCAATGGACCTGTTAAGATTGTACATTTCTTATGATTATTCCTACTGTGTGTGATAGTTCACAATAAAGAAAGGCCAGAAAGTTAGAAATGATACACATTTAAATGTTCGAACTGACAGTTTAACAGACAATCAAAAACTACTTTAAAGTCTTTTTTTAATTTGTCTAAACCCAAATATCAAAACAATAGGATTATATTTAAGTAATAAAGCTCACCTCCAGGTTTTGTGCAGGCACCCAGCAAGTTGACCACATTCAGGTGATTGCCAATGTGGATCAGGATCTTTAACTCTGACATCAGAGCTTTCCGCTCATTTGACGTAGCGCCTCCTGTAATAGTGTAAACACATACAGGACTTAGTCAGCATTGGTTGGTGTCTCTTTAAACTCCCTGACTAAAAGGACATACAATAAATGAGATTTTAATTTTATGTCCTTTATTTTGCTTTAAGATCACTCTAGCTATGTTAGGTTCAAGTACGCTCCAAATCCAAAACAGATTTACCCTGTTATGAAGTAAAGATGGAAGACAAGACATTTTCCTTAAACAAAATGAGCCCATGACACAAGAAAATTCGGTTACGATCATATACAAAGATAACATTATGAACAAGAAGTCCATGCAGGTCTGATCTCATGCTGAAAGTTATTTTCATACACAGGAGGGAACAAACTTGACACTCAACACACGCAACATGGAATCAATAATTCAATAGTGGTGAACATTTTGACCTAGACTAAAATAGAGCATGGAGTTTTCTTTAAGTTTAATGAAATTCTTTTCAACTGTATCCAGATTTGTTTTCAATAATAAAAGATTCCCAGTGAAACTCTGACTTTAAAAACTGCCTTTTCTCTGTTTTTCTGTAAACTGGCAAACAGTCTTTTGCAGCTGGAAACACAACTTTTGGATGCATGGGGACTAATAAAACTATCACAACGATTGTACTCTATGCGTAAGGTTCAACAGTTTGGAGTGAGTAAGACAGATTCTTCTATTTTTAAGGGATTATACACAAATGAAAACATGAATGTTATAGTCCATTTCTGTCAATTTCTGTCTCTAAAGATAAATGCCAACAAAATTAGAGAAACAAAAACGGGAGTTGCTCACATTATACTTGATCTTCACCTCGAATTATGAAAATCAAGATTTAGAGGTTGTTTTATGTTGCTTTGCTTCGGCCAACCAGATATTTATGAGCTAGAAGTTAAAGCAGCCAGGGAGTCTCTAACTAAACCACGGTCAATTTGAAAAGACCTGCTGCTTTCCATTAAGTTTGACCTACGACTAACAACAGCCAGAGTCTGTTCCTCTCAGAGAGCCTGTGATTTATGCTGAGACATGATAAATGGTATGACAGTGACCACTAAGTCCAACCAACGGCTCTATTTTTCATTGTTACTGATACATCATCCCCACAGCAGCAATCACCGATGGGTCTGCAGTTTGCTTCTCTAGTAATGCAAAAAAGCTAGATTGTTTTGAAAATTAGATGTCTTTCAAACATAAAACTGTGGTGAATGAAAAAGCAAAGCATTTATGGTTTGCTGTGAATATTTGAAGAGACTTTGGAATGAGATTGTACATAACTCCTCCTAAAAATTAAGACCGGAGACAGAGGATAGTTTCCAAATGAATCTCTAAAATGTGTCAAATATAAACATATTTTTTATTGCTTATTTTTGTACTCAGATTTTACGCTTTTGAACTCTTCTTTACCTGCAGATTTTGGACATTCTGATCCAAGCTGTTAGATCTGCATACACTCAATCTCTTCATCAAGGACAGGGTTAGAGGTCTTAGCCGTTACCTCCAACTGCACTTTGCGAGGAACAGACATTGCATGCTTTGCATTGAACCACTGCACCATACAAACATTAATTGCAGGCACATGTGGTGCTGTAGCTCATGAGTCTGTAATGTGTACAAGGAATAAATCCTCTGCAGAAATGACAGTTAGCTGTTATTCATCTGATACCCACACAACAGTGGATCATGAGTGGTGGTACCTCAGGGGTGAACCAGAGTGGTCTACGGTTATGTGAAAAAGACCTAGAGGTTTCGTTTATAAATGCCCCTTATTTTCCAGTAATATAAGTCATTGTATAAAAACTAACAGAGTTTTGACACCCTACCTTTCAGCATTTTCACAGCAACAGTCTTGCAGGTTGAGAGTTTGTCGATCCCAAAGGCAGAGGCCTCCACCACTTTTCCAAAAGCTCCGTGGCCAAGAGTTTTGCCTGGCAGAAGAAGAAGGTATTTGGTAAGTGGGACGACATTAGAGCTTCCTCTCCCTCGGGCAGAAAATCAGACTGGATTCCCTGTCAGTCAGGCAATGGGTCTGTAATTAAAACAACATGCTGGGGCTCTGATCAACAGGCAGTTTTTCTAGAAAATTAACAGCTCACTTAAGACTGGATGACAGCACAGGTCGCTGATAAGTAATGAGGGGTGACACCTGTTCCATGTACCTTAATATGGCCGTATATCCTTACAAAGAGTCACTTTTAAAAAGATGTTTTAAAATAGTATTATTTTGTCATTTTGTCATCTGTCAGTGTGTTTATTTTCAGTCTTATTGCCCTGGGTAGTGGCAGGTCATTTGTTTCTGCTGGAAATACCAATGCTGCTCAGACCAGAGATGTCACACACTGTGATCAGTAAGAAAATTTGAGAAATCAAAATACTTTATTGATCCTTTGTTAAAGTTGTGTATTCAGTTTTATAAGAATCCTGAATGATGCATAAAGCCTAAATTTTGATTCAGATGAGGTGAAATAACTGTGTCTAAAGTTGGTGTCTGATTACTGCTTGAAACTCTTTCAAACTCTTTCCACACATTCATCGGACTGCACAGTGCTCACCTAGTCGCAGGCGGTCTCGGGGAAACTCCCATTTGCTGCTGTCATACTGAAGAAGATCATTCTGCTCATCGAGGGGACACTCATCAGGGTCAATGATGATAGACGGACCCATCTTATAGTGTGCTGGTTGCTGAAAGTGTCAGAGGACAAATGAATTTCCTGATTATCATAAAGAAAGACAATGACAACCACCATGGCATGTTTTGAACTTACATTTTCATTTACACTATCAAGTAGAGAAAGGTTTGACATGACTTGAAATTCTTGAAGTCGAAACTGTGTCCCTTTGTGCATGAGCACACTATGTTCTCCTTTAAGGCCATACAAACATGAGCATCCCAATTGTCAGGAAATGTGGCAATCATAAACACTGGCTAAATTTATCCTTCCATTAAACTGTATTTCACAAGGGACATGAGTCAGCTGTTCCATAAACCATTGGATCCAAATGAGTTGAAACAAAATCAGTAAAGATTTCACAAATGCGTTGTCATTTGTTTGACTGTTAGAACTTCTTACATCTTGGCAAATGCTAAGCTCATGTGGTTTCTGAGAAAAATGAAGTCATGTAACGCCTTACCTTCCTTAGCTTGCGGATGAAGAGGATAAGCATGAGCCAGAGGAACGTGGCTGCAGCTCCTGTGCACACCAAGATGATTACCTCAACGTTTGGCTTCCCTTCATCCCCTGGAAAGAGAAGAACTGTCGTAAACTACCAGACCACTCTGGCAAGAAATCACTGTGTACTTTTCATGATCTCATACGTTGTCGTATTACATTGACAGGAATTTGTGAAGAATTGTGATCAAGAGGAAACAATCTGTTACAAATTTGCCAACAGAGAGCCTGTTTGACTGGAGATGCCGAATTTTATTATTCTTTTATTTCTCGGAGAGACTGTATACAAAAAGAGAGTGGAAACACACACTAGTGTTTATTTCTGGTTTGTTTGGAACATGCATACCGCACTTTTTCCTATAGTGTTTTCTTCCAAACACTGTTTTTCTAACCATCCATATCGACACTCTAAAAACGAATAACCTTTGACTCTGCACAAAGTTTTTCCGGCTCTTATTTCATGTGATCATTGACTAAACAGTCAAAGCAGAACATGCATACAGATTGTTGCTGAAATATCTTTGTGGTAAAAATGGAATGGATAGCAATAACTCTGAAATTCAAGTTTCACTTTAATAAAAATCTACTTAAGTGCTGTTTGCAAAATATCTCACCGACATTACCATCCTCACCGTCACATGTCAATGTGCCATTCATTTTACATGTAAAAGTACACAGGCACACACACGTTAACAGGCCTTCTACTCCAATTATCTACGGTGTTTCCAGTCCCTTAGCTGATGTAGCTGTCAATCTCTTTGCACTCATTAGTGGACCTCTTAACACTTCACAGAGGTCGTGTCCTCGAGGTAAGGACCCTCAGCCAGAGCCTTGATCATAAAACCCATGAAGGAATTCAGTAGGCATTCCTGGCAGCCATGGATTTTCTGTCAGGGGAGACTTTTCATTCTGAAGTCAGACCAAAGCTATTTGTAGTGGTGACAAGAACACATGAGATCAAGAGGGACTAAGTTGTTTTGATTGGAAATGCAGAAAATGCGGTGATGATAAGTGTATTTGGTGTGATCTGTAGCCAGACTCACTGCAGTACACATTAATTCACACTAAGAACCCAGTATTGTAAATGCAGCAGGTCGGAGTTTTGATCTTTTTGATGGTTAGATATTTAATATCTGAAGGTGTTTGATTGACTTACCAACCACAGTAACAACAGCACTTGTTTTCGCAATACCCTCGTCGTTGCTGGCTATACACTCGTACAGACCCTCATCATCTTTCTTTACCCTGTCGACGGTCAGAACCCCGTCCTCTCCCAGTGAAATACCTGCAACACACAACCTCTCAGTCAAACTGATGTGGCATTTGACACTTGATACTCAGGCTGGCAGTAGTGTAAAAGCAGATGAAATGCTATTTTCTTCAGGCACTTGAGCTTGTAAAAATTGTGGTTGAAAACTAACCCACTTTCACCGCACTCTTTCAGAAAACAAGCACACCAAACACCACTGGCCAGAAATATTATTTCTCACAGTATTTGAAGTAGTGACGTTATTATGTGCATGTAAATGCAAATATGACTACTTGAATACAACTTTGTTAACACATTTTAATAATGTAAATGCATTTTAGTATACTACAAGTAATTGCAATTGCTGCCTAACTGCACAAATCTTGTCTCAACTTTGCTCTAATAACTATGCATAGACAGGAACTTTAGTGTCTTGGAAATGTAAATTTACGAAGGGACATCATCTGCACTCTGATTCAAATATGTAATTTACTTCTGCTTTGGAAAATTATTCCTTCCAAAGAAAAAACGTTTTCTCTGAAGAAACGTTGGTCTGGCCAGTGACCCATTAGAAAACTGTCAGCAGCTTTCAAAGTGACTTCACCTGCTGATTCTGTAGCTCTACTAATAACAAAATGTATTTATTCTCTTCCAGCTCTTCATCCAGTTTGTGCAGCGTTGCGCCAGGCTTGCACTTATGCCACCAAAATTGCAAAAATTGTACATAGATTACTATTCTCAGGTTACCTGGGCCTTCTTTCACTGGAACGCCATTTTTGTACCATATGATGGAGGGACGAGGAACTCCGAGAGCGAAACAAGCCAGCATAAGTGTGCTGCTACTGTTCACATCCTGATTAGTCAGGTTTTGACTCAGCCAGGGGCGTTTTCTCGCTACAGCAAAAACAAAAGAAGAAAGGGTTTGAATTAGACCTGCTGTTGCATTATTACTGTCTTGTTAAAGGAACACAGAAAAATCAAACCGACTTTCAACGACTAACTAATTTTATCATGGTACATCAGCTGACTATTTCGAAATAGATATAAATAATGGAAATGGTGTTGCAATCAGTAACCATTTTTCACACTAGAAATGCAATCAGTTTCTCATATCCTCTTCTAACTTACCATCTACAGTAAGTGCAACCTTTTTGAGTTCAATCCTCTTGTGGAACTTGTATGCTTGGCACTTGTAACCTGCCGTTCTGTTTTGGGACACATTATGCAGGTGGAGAGAAAGAGAAATGGAGTAGGGGCTGAGCTGGAGACTGGACACGTTGGAAGTGATTGTTTGATTCAATGAATCCAACCACTGTAGGTCTGTGTAGAGGTAGCGAGCTGCCCGACAGGTCAGATTGACGTCATAACCCTCGATGGCAGTTTGGGGTTCAATGGTAAATTCCTCGGGTTGATCTAGTGTGACAAAGAGAAGAGACCATGTCATCTGTTTTACATGCATGAACAGAGACACTTATCTTGCTGACCCGAGATCCTATTTTGGAATTTGAATAGTTTTGGACACAAAGCTGCTCGTCGCAAGGCCAGGAATGTCAAATTTGCAGTTATTTCCTGTTTCATCACTGTTAATTGGAAGCACGTTGCTGGTGGACAGCATTGCACTCATCCAGTTGGAGAGAAGCTGAGTCTAGGCCCCAGGGGAACCGAACTGTGCTTGTTTATTCAGATTGCTGGAAAGCATTCTGTGTTCCGTAAGAGAGGACAGCTGTTATTACAATTCTGTCCTCTTTTTTAGCAGCATTCCTTCATTCTCCGTCTTCCTCACCTCTGGAAGAGAGCAGTATTCCCCTCAGGAATTCTCCCACGCTGGGAGACTAATTTTTGGTACTTGGCATCCCCTCAATTACTGGTTCACCTACATCCATCCCTCTCCAAAACCCTAACCCTTCACCCTTCAGGGAATGTGATTCACTCAGTGTAAAAGGAAATGTGGATTTACTTGGTTGCAAAGTAAACTCTGCTTGTGTGCAGTGACACCTCATCCCCGCTATAATTACATAACTGTCTCAATGGATATTCATTTTGGGAACATTTGGAAATGCTCAGCGGCACACAAAGAAGTAAATTCTCAAGCAGAAGTCTCACAGAGAAAGAGGAATGACCTGCTGCTGGCGGAGCAGGAATGCAGTTATTCATAGCTGTTTTCAAACGCGTGCCATTATAGCACTCCATATGGCTCAGGATATGTTTGCTTCTCTTCCACCCTGAAGCCGTTTAGCTACAGTGGAAGATGGCTTCAATTAATGCCCCCCTCTGGTTTCTTTATTGCACAATACAATCTGCACATTCCTTCGCTGTTCTTGCAATTCATTACAGCGTGTACTGTGTGTGTAGATCATTTGAAAGAATCCAGTGCACAGTATAGTATGCTTTGCACTTATTGCAATAAAACTCAGCAGAGCATTTCTGTGGGTAAAGCTTTAAATTGATATTTCAGCTGTCGTATTCTGGTGACCCACTTACCGTCAACGTAGAACGGGACTGCCATTGTGCTTTCGCCAACTTCATTCTGGGCCACACAGGTGTAATTTCCTGATACGCTAGCCTTTTCAATCACCAGGGTACTCACAGTCTAATTGGGATCAATAAGACAACTAGTAGTGATTATTCAAAGCAGAATAAAACAGCTTGAGATAAACAACAAATGCTTAATATCACAATTGACTTCACTGTGACTTTCAGTGTGATTTATACTTTCAATCAACATCAGAGCAGTGAGTTGCCGTTAACAGGATGAGGTCTGAGAGGTCTGGACCAAGCCTGGTCTGTTTTATACTCTCCAGTGTGTCACATTAATGAAAGGATACATCTGGAGTTTAGAACCCGCAGAGTCTCCTTTAGACCTGCGCTATAGATCTATTGCTGCGGCTCCATGTCCATTTCCTGGAAAGCACTTCTAATGCCACACTAGATTTTGTCACTGCAGCAGTACGACATTTTAATGGCTTGAATAGACAAAATAATAAGTGAGACTTGGGTAAGTGCCAGACTACATGGGGTTCTGTTTAGCGTTCATAGTGACATCTGTTTTTTGGGGGCAGTCAGCTACATCAAACAGAGTGAATGATGTGGGTGTATTGTCTGGGTGTATGCTGGACAAAACTTCCTGGGCTTGTAGGAGCTATTGTGTTGACTCTCAGACACACAGCTGTAGCCATGCAACAATTTCAGCGTCCCTGTACTAACAACGTTCACCACACAAACATTTAGGCAGTCAAAGACATTTCTAAAAAGTAATATCATATTGTCCAATCCATGCTGCTCTGACATTTGTCAAAACACTGATGGAGTGGCCTTACCATATTATGTTACAGCTATTACTCACTATAATGTAACCTGAGCTCGAAAACAGTCATTTAAACGATTACGCACAGTCCCTAAGAAGTGACCTGACCAGACGCACTGTGACCTCTGTGCCCATGTCTTCCCCCTGTGTTTTCCTTACATTATGACCCGGGCCACTCTCCCTCTCTACTGGGCCTTCTGGGGAGCCACTCAGAGGCCCCGGCCCTGACTACGTTCTTATTCACGGGCCAACACGATTTATGTGGGGTGACAGAGAGGAATTCACTTCCAACAAATCCCTCTTCTTTTAAACTGCTGCTTGTTATCATTGACCCTTAGTCCTAACCCTCATAAAGCACCAGCGTTTGGCCACAAGTACTTGTAAATAAGTGGTGCCTCCCTATTTATGTCAGAGACGTATTAGAACTGATGCCCTGTGAAAATGACCAAAGTTAGAATTACTTGGTGAGCGAGAAATTAATATAATCTTCTTCCCGTGTTTAAGAGAGCACAAGTCAATAAATCCCCTAGTCATGCGCAAGAAACACAGACAAAAACAGCTAACAAGAAAGTTTGGATTGAGAATGATTCTCCTGCTGAAAACCTGTATGCCAGTGAATTTGTGCCCTAATTTGACCCAGACAGCTGTTATGGGTTTCTTTAACCTAATCCTATAGACAGTCTCTCGCAAGGCAGTGGAGACCTGCTCTTAATTATGTTTGGGGTGAACAGGTTTAGTGACAGGCTCCCACAGGACATTTGCAGAAATGTCTACATTTTCCACATTGTGTGGAACTTTTTGGGGGGTTTGCAAGTTTCAAAGTAAAGTTGACAGACCCAGTAGAACCAACATTGATTTATTAGTTTTGACTTGGCAGACAACAATATTTTGAGGAGTAAGACAGCTAAATCTGCTCACATGCATGGCTTAAGCCATATAGCTTTTGTACTGTTTATAAGGATTAGCTCTAAGAGTCCCAATAGCTGAAACTTATGTCAGAATAAAAGAAGCGTCTTTGGCTAGGCCCAAGATGAAGCTGCAGCTGCTTTATTTACAGATCTTCTTCACATGAATGAAAAAACTGTGAAATTGAGAAATTGGGTATTTCACTCAGTAAGGGTAAATGAATTGTATCATTTTAGTTATGGGTGCACCATTTCATAAATGTGGGGCTCAAAGGGCAGGAACACACTGGTAGAGCTCTTGCTCCTTATAGGAAGGCCTTTGTACCAAAGGAAAACCAATGCAGTTATGTTAGTATGTTAGCTCTGTATTCTATGTTGCAAATGTACAGTATTTATCAATATAGCATTTTCCTTGCAACACATCATATCCATGAAACCAAGTGATTTTCCTGTATTTTCCTGGTCGTTTATTCCAAGAATAAATCAAGCCTTTTTAAGTGCAGCACTGAAAAACAAAAAGGATTTCTTTAGAAATGGACTGCTGAGGACCTGTTCATGGTTTTTGGTCACAGTCACACAAGTCAAAACTAATGCAGACAAAATGAATCATTTTCAGTGAAGAGAAGAACTGCATCACTGCCAATAGGAGGAAAATTGTGAGGAGTTATGGATTTCAGATGTTGAATCTGACTTTCAAGCCGCAGACACAGGAGAGTTCTAGTTGAATCTGATCGAGCTATATACTGTCGATCTCTGGACATCTTTTTGATTCAGTTCCCATATAAATCCTACTGTTAAGTTGCTTATTGCTATTTGTCAACCACATTTCACAGTGAACAAAATGCTAAAAGTGCATTAGTTGTTTAAACAACAAGTGGAAACGGTACACACAAAAATAAACCACATACCTTGTTTTTTCCTTTAACCAGTTCAGGCTTGACGTTTATGCTCTTAATCGAGTTGTGGGAGTAATTTCCCCTGTCACTGATGTTGACCAGGATTGGCTTGGTGTAAGCAGTGCAACTGCAGGACAGAAAATTAGTATAAAAGTGACTACCTAGTTGTGCTGTCAGTATGTGTAGAGACAGATGTACATGTGTTGGACCTTAAACAATATATCATGGAAGAAAAGCAGACTTTCATGAGTTTTTAAATGGGGAACTTGGTGTTATGTACAGTTTGAGATCATATTGTAAAAGCCCTAATTCTGAAAGGCTGAGAGATTTTAAAAGACTGATTTGACTGGGTAAAGTCCAGGTCTAGATCAGCCTGTCTGGGTTATAAAACCTAGAGAAAGCCTTGATTTGACCCCCACCCCCAAACCCTTCACCGCCCGTGGTGGGGAACAATCAGCCTGATGAGAGGAGAGGCAGAGTGGAGGAAACAGCTACAGCGACAGGAAGGGCTGTGCTGTGCGTCACCTCGTACAGGAAACCCCCCACACGTTCTGGCCAGAGGAGATAAGGTTGATCCTAAGACCTTGGCGGTCAACAAGGGACAGCTGATAACTTCTCAACCTGGAGATAAAGACACCCCCATATTTCTGCCCCCTACACTATCTCCCTCATTGCACATGCAACATAGCAAGCTTCCCTCATCTTTAAACCCTCCAAACACCCCTCCTCTCCAAACTTTCAGAGATTTAGATGAGATATGATCTTGAAGGACTACATGTTGAATTTACAGTGACAGGTACTTTACAGGGTCAGGGCTGTATAAAACAAACATTTTGCACAATTGGCCTCCCACCAGGCTATAGCTGTTCCTCTGTCTCATTAGCTGCCTGCCACAGCCCAGCCACTGTTCCTAGTGCCAGCTCTGATTATCTTTAGGCCTGTAGGAAGAATGGCTTTGACCCAACTAACGGTCTGCTATTATTTATCATAAATCAAGTACAAGTAGGTGTTTGAGATAATTTAATGATTATAATAATGGAGGCACTGGGGAATTACCACCATGAAACATGTAAAAAAAAATGTTGTTTCGTTCTTGTGCAGCAGTCCAGTGTTGTTTTTGTTAATGGTGTTGGGGCCTGATAACCCAAGGGTAATGGCCCATTGTTTTCCTGATCTTACGACTCGCGGGTCTCCTGCTGTCACTGACGAGCCAGGATCTCAGGGAATGTTCATCGTGTTTGTGGGTTCACTAGCAGGCCGGTATTCCTGCACAGTCCCTCATACATTCAGTTCTGTTCGGGCTCTGTAACAGCTTGGGGAATCTGAGATTAATATATCTTGCCTGTGTTTCCCCTTCAGTCTACAAAGCCACTGACCACAAATTCGTGGGCAGTTCTAGAGGGCTGTGTTTCTTTGATTAATGTGTCATATTCTGGGCCAGAGTAAATTTAGCGAATGTAGATCTGTTTTATAGTGGGATCCCCGGGATGCACTGGTGGCTCTGCAACCTACACTCCCTACTGTTAAATGTTAAATATGAGATTTAAAACATTAATGTAGCAGCAAACAACTATTTGCTATGTAAAGATATAGTGGAGTGATGGTGTCCTGAGCAGAGAATGACGTCATATTCCCTTTGTCTATGTTGCTATAAACAGTTTGAAACGGTTTTTGGACAAAGAGAAACTTTAGGAGGTAAGAGTAACCTGACACAACGGGTAACTGAGTGAAACACCACGCTCAATGCAGGACCTCTACATGGTAGCTTGTGGTATGTAACTGATTTTGAATCAAGTTGTGGGGGTATTCATGACTGATAAAATTTGTGCTTTAAATCAGGAAAAGTTCCCCTACGATACGCTTTTAATTCTTCAAGACCGGAGGAAGTTAACAGAGCATGAACAAAGAAAATCCAGTTTAAACATTTTGATGCTTGCAACATAAGGAGGTGGTGACTCACTTTTTGAGTGTGGGGCCTGAGTGACACGGCTGCCAGAGCCAAGTGATGGTTGGCAAGGGCAACCCATAAGCAGTGCAGGTTAGTTGATGCTGCTTGCCAAACATGTAGTGCTGCCCGTCCACAGAGGGGAGCTCTGCCTCTGAAATAGTTGGCTTCACTGTGAGAAATAAGTGCACATGCACGCAAAAATACAGGGACAGAAAGATAAAGACAGAGAGATAAAGGGAGAGAGAGAAAGAGACAACAGGTTAGATCAACCACCCGCCACCTCAACCCAGCCCACTGTGGAATCTCATAATGTCTTTATAATGAGGGGTGACAGTCATGATGGATAGCCATGAAAAGGATGCCATTGACACCAGTTGTCCTTTAGACACTGTGTAAGAGAGGAATGGCAGGATGATTGGCTAGCCTGGGGCTGTAGGTCAAAGAACGACCCCACTTTGGCCCATGTCTAGGTCAGCAAATCAACTGTTGTGCTGCAATCAACAACAGACAAAGATCTTTGTGCCACCTCAAGAGGCAGTCCATATCACTTTGCCATTCTCTCCATTTTGAACAGCTGAAATAGTCGAGCTACACAGAGTCACAAGGCTTGGCAAACCACACACACACACACACTGAAAACACATTCATAATCTGGAGCACTGTGACAACTCTAAACAACTGATGAACAAAGTTTAAAGTAGTTCCCTAACTGGTACCAGCAATCTCTCTTCACTTTGTTTGTTTGTGTCTGTGTGTTTTATTTTTTGACATTCCAATAAATTTTAGTTTCGTGAAGCAGGATAGTCAAGGACATAAATGAAGCTTATACAAGGGGGTTGATTTTTCCACTTTTTGGCACGCTATTTGGATTCCTAGATAATGTTTAAAGAATGCAATGAAAATAGCTTTGCCCCCCCCCCCC
>NW_023339785.1:11907020-11916984 GCF_004916995.1 Morone saxatilis | reverse complement strand
CCCCATGGTAAGCTTAAAGTAACTGATACACTTCTCTGTTCTCTATAGTAAGCAGACAAAGTTTAGACCTAACACGCTAAAACATTTATAACCTCTGGTGTTAACAGTTATCAGTGTTCTTTCCAAAGTCATCATAACAATGAATTACACGCTCAGTCCTTGTTTTCGTCAAGCTGTATACATATTGTATAGAACATTTGCTGTTTATATGAGCTGCACAGTATATACACATGGTGAGGATGCAAATAAATGCTGGGGACTAGCAGGGGTCTGGAACGGCTGGAGTCTGCGTGCAGAATAGAGCACAGGCCATTTACACACTGCACCAAGCCCCTTCAAAAGAGCCCCAATAATCAACAACAGCTGCCCCTGCTACGTCAATCCAGCCCTGGAACCAACAAGCCCCCAAATTCCTCTCATACTAGAGCTGCTACCTGCCGTCCAGTGAACTATACTAAAAGCAGCCAGAGTGCTGAGGCAGCCTCAGTCCATAGTCAAGGCACTGCTTCATTTCCTTAGGATCAGCAGTCATTATCAGGTTTATGGCAACAGCTTACCGTTGACTACCAGAGTGTAGCTCAGATTCCTGTACAAGCCCTTTAGTTGGTTGCCCACGCTTATAGTGTAGACCCCAGCATGCTTATCTTGCACATCACTGATGATCAAGCTGAAACCAGACATCTTGTAACAGGTGGAATTCTTCTTGATAGAGATGCCATCCTTATACCTAAAAATTGGAGGCATGGAAACGTTTTTTTTAACCATGGCTATACAATGATAAAGAAAAGAAGTGAATGAGAAGTTGACTCACAAAGTTAATAATTAGGTTAGTAATTCAGGGTTTGCCACAGCATTTTATGCAGGTGCACGTACACTCAATACATAATCTGAACCATTACTTACCATGCTAGCATGTCTACTGGAGGCAGAGCGTTGACCTTGGGGTCAAACACAAATTTCTTTCTACCTTCTTTGACAGTCACTGTACTAGGCCTCTCATGCTTATAGGAGACATTGAGGAATGGATGCTCTGGAACAAAAGATTAATGACAGACATTGGAGTCCATGCCAGAGGAAAACAACAGTCACCATCATACTGTGATGTTGATGATTTAGATGTTAAAATTATATCTAGGTGTGATCATTTATTTGTATTTTCATAGTGTGTAATACACTTTAGAGCTCATCCAAAGCGTACTCACCAAAGACGAGGACCTTTGCAGACGCATTCTTGTGTTTAGTGGGTTCAATCTCAGCTTTGCAGCGGTACACCCCTTTATCCTCCATGGTAATGTTTGGCAAGACTAAAGCCTTGCTCATCAGAAGAACCACGGCAGGTTTGTTTTTGGTTTTGTTTGTATAATGTCGATTTTCCTGAAGACAAAGGAAGTACCTTGAACTCCATTGCTACAACAGGTGAGGGTCCCTTTTACATACAGTAGGACCGTGTCAACAGTAAATCCTTAACTTACATTCTTCCTTGGAAAATCCCATGTAAAGTTGATTCTTCCATTATAGGTGGTCTCACCAGTACAGTTGAGAATGAGGGTGTCTCCAACCAACAATCTGACACGATCTGGGGTGATCTTCACATTATTAAGGACAAGAGCTGTAAAATGGAGAGAGCTATAAGAAGACTGAAATACTAAAGGAGCAGAGAAATTAACATTTCTTTAATAAGCAAGTTTGGCCAGAAAGACAACAGACTCACTCTGTCTCGTAGGGATGTACATTGACCTGTGCTCAGAACCTTTGACCATGGTGTTACAGGTGAGCATTGTATACGAAGTGTAGGGACCGTAGGGAATCCTGAATCCCACCTTTGAATCCCATACCATTTCGTTAACGATCTTGTCTGATAAAGATGGGAGCTGTAATGAAAGAGAGTAGAGCAGAGATGTTTTGTCAGTGCCCATTTGGTGACACTTAGTTTTAGATTAGTGAGCCAGACAGACTGAAGTGTAATGCACTCAACATCATTTAACATGTATCTCATGCTCTACTGGGCTCAGCTGCGGACAGAAAGTCTAGTTAGTTTTTTTTTATTGTCTTGTGGAGTGGAACCTCTGCAATCATTTGTGCAATGGAGCACAAAACATTGCGAACTCGGAAACGGATGTACGTGCCTGCTGATGTTTGTTCTTATGCCAGAAGTTGTACTGGGAGAGGAGGCAAGGGAAGGGAAGGAAGGAAAGGGAGCAGGAAGGAGGAGTGCCATAGATTTACCAGTAGCAGGAAGGTCACACAACCACTATCTCTTCCATCTGAGTCAGATGTGTTTGCCCACAGTAGGCACTGAGTCACATGGTCGTATATCAATGCAACGGATTTGACAAAAAGCACACACCTTTGTGGTTGGCAAGGCAACACAAACATTGTGCCAATAACATCACTGAAGGAGTCACTGACAGAGCTCTCTTCGACTGACATACTTTGTGGCATTCTGGTAACACAATCCTCATGACCTGTTACCTGTTTTAACACTGGACACAGTGTGTACTGTTTATCTTTTCTGCATTTCCTGATGTTTGTAAGAGAAGGGGTCTAAATTTAGTCTGAGAATCTATTCTGAGGGAAACACTCTTGGAGCACCTTCCTGCTCTTACAGGAAGCAGACAGAATGACTCCCTCCGCCCCTGAGCTTCCCTCAGACATGCCACTGTCCCATGTCTGTTTCTGTGTGCTAGAATGATTTAACATACAAAGGGTGTGAGAACCAGTGAGACGCCTTAAGCACAAGTGAAAACACTTTTTTCTCCAGAGACAACTAGTAAGGATACCCTGCTATTAACAGCAATCTTTCTTTATTATATGATTTACTTCAAAGTCTATGTTCTACAAGGTCTATGGAACACATACTGAGTAGTGCATAGTATATACGTACTGTATATAGTATATAATAAATAAATACATATGATAAATAAATAAGTATATAATAAAACTACTTACAAGTGGAAGGCATGTGAAGAAAGTGTGTGTGACAAAGGTCTTACCCCTGTCAGTGTTACAATAGTATCAGGAGAGGTCGTCCGGCAGGGGACCACAAGGCTGGTTTCGTGCCTGTAGATAACCAGGATGTGAGGTGTCAGATAATGAGGCTCCAAAAATGGTTGCTCGGGATCTGTGGGACAAAAAAAAAAACCCTCCAAAATGAGTAATATCCAAAATATAGGTCAGTCAGAAATCACATTTCAAAGCAGATGTGGCCGCTTACATTTTGTCCTTTGGGTGAACCATGTTTTGTAGCAATTTTACAGCTGTTGCTCTGTTATGCTAGAACAGAGTTTAGGAGTGTAATTGAATCAGGGCAATGTCAGGGCATCCAACACAGAGATCAAAATCTCAGATTGCTTCATTCTACCCGGATACGGCAGCAGACAACAAGACAGAGATATCAGGTTATTGGTGTGTTTCTACTGGGCAACCAGGCATCACATGACGGCTGTGGGAACTTCACGGCTACACAAATAGTCTGCGATTGGTGTGGGGTCAAGCAGTAGTGGTGTGATAAAGGAACTATTATTCGAAAAGTAAGCATGGAAAATTATGTAATAAACAGCTGAAGGCCTTTGAAAAGAGAGCATTAGACTAAACACATGCACAGCAGGCTGCCTGATAGACAGATGAACCACATTCACAGGAGCAACAGGAGAAAGAACAAAGTAAATCCAGCATTTAGTTCAGTCTAAAACCATTTAACGTCCCTTAGACCAATATTTGATGATTTTGTCTTTATTTAATGTCTTTAAACCAACAGTTTTAAAGTCTAAAAAACATACACGTCTCGGTGAAATGGTTTGACGCTGCCTTAACCCTCAAAATTTGCTCTTCTTATGCTGCCCAGAAAAATCTGTATTTGAATGATAATGTAACTGTAACTTGTGCCATGTGACGCTTTAAGGGGAGACTTAGGAAAACAGTAGCCGGAGCAGGAAATCACAGTCAATGACCAGAGCTTCCCGTGCAATCACGCTCACCCTTCCACCTCCAGAAGAAACCATAGTACCAAAAGAAATCACTTCCCCTCTCTCTCTCTCTCTCTCTGAGAGGGAGAGCCGTGGCCCTTCAGTGTAAATGTAAAGTCAGCTTCCTGCATGTAATGAATAACTTTATTAACTGTGTAGGAGTAACTGTCATACATATTTTTTCTTCTTTCTTCCTTCCTTCCTTCTTTCTGTCTTTCTTCCTTTTTTTCAACTTTCTTTTTCTGCTCTTTCTTCTGTTCTTGCTGACTAATTCAGTATTTTATTTCTTGGTATGCTGGACGTTTTCTGTTTACTTTCGTATCTTGTGTAAAATACCAGATTGCTCATTAACTGTTCCATTCTGTCAGTTAAGTGCCACTGTTTGTGGGCTCAGTTCAACATCAGAAAACCTCCACTGGCGTCAGCAGATAAAATCACAAAGTGAAAACCTTTTCTTTTATCGGGAGTCTTCCATGACTTTCACAAAAACAAGCACAGTTAAATCCTGGATCAAAGAAAAACAACTCAATTCAAAAAGAAAGAACTCTTATCAGTGTTTAAGTTTATAGAGCAGTTCTTTGTATTTCTAAACAACATTACATTCAGTTTTTCTCATGCTGGAAAATGACTTTTTTTACATTCTGGACTGGAGGGGATAATGTCAGTGTATCTGTCATATTTCCACTGGTTCATTGACTGTAAAAAAGAACGCATAATCTGAACTGGTGTGAGCATTTTTCAGGTCTCACCTTTGACATAGACATAGGTCGAGTTCATGTGCTCTGAACCATCTTTGGAGGATTTACAGGTGTACCTTCCTGTGTCATTGGCACTCAAGTGTGTGATTGCCAGTTTGCTGCAGTTTAAGTGAGGGTGACGTCTGGAATGACACTTCTCCACCTTCACTCCCTCTGATGAGATCGATCGACGGGAATCAGCAAGTGTCCAGTGCAGCAGGCCGTGACCGCTGGCAGAAGACAGAGAGAAAGAGAGAGACACTATTAGATGAATGTGAAGACAATATTTCTCAGTTATGTTTCTGTTGATCTGTTTTCTGGAAACAAAGCTCCAAAACTTGGATTTATTTTGAGGAAATGTGTCACAGCTGGCAATGAACTCACAATCTTTTTAGTTTAGGATGGCAGCGGCTGCTTCTCCCCTCGGGCCTTCTTGACTTGATTTTGTTTTTAAGTTTATTTTGAGTTAATCTTGAGTCATCCAATAAATTGAACTTTCACATGGGAACATGTTTCTCTTGAATGATGTGCATAGCTAACACATTCTTTCCACACACATCCATTTTAAAACTCTCATTAAAGAGATCCCAGAGGAACATCAAACATGTCTTGCATACCACTGCCTTTGCCTGCAGAATTTTGGGTCAAGCACCCTCCAGCTCTCCTCCAGTGACAGAAAACAAGACAGTACTGTATGGGCCAGGCATCTTAGCATATGGCCTTGTAGGGAAGCATTACATTAGATAGAAATGTGTTCCTGAACATTCCTTGCAGGCCTACAAAATGATGCAAGACTCTCTAAATTCTTAACAAATGTGAATACGGCCCACTAGGGTCCCACCATCCCTAAAGGAAATTGCAACAGGCTGATAAATGTGGACCACCACCACTGATTCCGATTAAGGATTGTCCCAGCTTCTTCTGTTAGCAGCAAGTGTCCTGGGGCCCAGGCATGTCCCGTTTATTTTCCCCCTGGCCTTTCTGTCATGTAATAAGTCCAGAGTCTATACTTCAGTTCAGAAAACAGACTCCTTTCCTCCTGACTGACCTCTGATAACAGGGCCAAAAACAGATAAACTGGGGGCATGAACTTGTTTCATTTCTGGAAATTCCTGTGTGACAAGGAATTTACCTTAGTCGCACTAATCAGATATCCATCAACGGCTACATGCAGTGGTGGATAAAGTATCAATACAAAATAGTAGAAATACCCAATTACAAGTAAAAGTCCTTCATTGAAAATGTTACTTAAAGCAGCAACAAGGAATTTTAAGTTTTTGTTGATTTTGGCGGCACATGTGGACAAAAGCGGTAGTGTTTCCACCACCTTGTTTCATTGATTTCGAGGGGAATCTGACCTGGTGGCAGGCATTAAGAATAACTATATAGAAATAGTTGGTGGTCTTGTGTGCTCATGTAGGTTGTACAGAGGCATCTGTATTAAATTGACACAGATTCATAACCAGTTAAAAACATACTATGTTTAAGTAAAAGTATTTTTAGCTAAATGTATCTGACGTATCAAGTTAAATCAAGAAAAATGACTCTGTGAGATTTATACAATCAGATGGAACAGATTTTTGTTACTGGTGCATTCTCATGAAAGGAGCATTTTAATGTTGTAGCTGGTTGAGTTAGAGACACTTTTTCATATCGTACATGTTGTTGGGTAGTTTAATCTTTAATCTGTAATAGATACAATATTTTGTAAGCTTGTTGTGTTTTATATGTAAAATATGAATTTGTAAAGTACCTAGTGACTAAAGCTGTCAAATAAATGTAATGGAGTTAAAAGTATATTTTCCTGCAGAAGAGTAGTTATATGCACTGACATAAATAGGTATGGGGCATACCTGCATATGAGGTTTAACAAACCATCCTTGTGAAGAATGAGGGGATTGTCAGGTGGCTCAATCTTAGGCAAGCGATCTCTGTCCAAATGACCTGTTGAACACAAACACACACATGGAGCACTTAGAGAGAAAGGCAAACAAACTGGCACATTAACAGCATCTCATTAATTGTGTTCGTCAGCCACTGTCACAACAGAATGGAAAGCACTGTTGGAATCACTTCAGCCCTATGCATGTGGGATCACTTTGTGTTGATATGCTCCTGCCTCTTATGCAAGCGATTCTCCGCTGTGAGAGCACTAGGGGTGTTTCCGGTGCTGAGAGTGCAAGTTGTTAAATGAATAGTGGTCTGGGATGCGCAGAAGAAAGAAAGAAAGATAGAAGGTTAAATAGAGTGAGGAAAGGGACGATGTGGGGAGCAGCTGTGATACTCGATACAGAACCGAGTCAGACCCTCATGAGTGTCTTTGCATGCATTTCCTCCAAATCAACTACTCAACCTCCTCTTGTGGTTGCTCCCTTCCTCTCTTTTAGGAACAAGTATTTTTTTCATTTACCATTGACCTTGCACCCTAAATGCTATTGTTAAAATATCACAGGGGAAAATATGAGGTTTAGATGTTTGATCCCAGGGTGTCCTCCACTTGGTGTACAGCCAGCTGTATCTGTTGAGAGGTCCCTCTAACAGAGATCAACATAGGAAACACTGTGAATCTCCCTGCTGTCCAGGAGGTGTCACAGTCCCATATGTGATTTCCTTCTTTTCACTGAGCTCCCTGAACAGCTTGTCATTGTGGTTAGAAAACAAGTTCATTAAGTCGACCCTTCACATGTGACAGTCTTTAGGGAACCCTTTATTTGTAGCACCAAATCAAGAAAGACAATGGAGTTACACAACAGCTTTCTGCCAGGCTGACATGCTGACACATGATGGATACACATGTATATGCACACATGCATACACATGCACGTAGGAACCCACACACATATTAAAGTACACCTGCATTTACAAATGCAAACACACACACACTTTGCTAGTATTTGTCTATTATTCAGAACAGCTGTTGTGCTAAGAATGAGCTGACGGTGCCAGTGTTGGCAGTGGCACTCAATATCGACTTCCTTGCAAAATATTAGAACATCATTGTTTTATTGTCCAAGGTTATGCAGAGGGAAAGGGATGTGGCTCACGCTGTTTCATGCTGCGATACCCTGTGCTTTCAGCTGTATATTAGACTAATGAAATAAAGCATTAACAATCACATAATCTAGAAATAACTGTCCGCTGTTGGTTTCTCCTTCGCTGTCACACAAATTCCCTTAAGAATGTTTTAATTTGTTTTTTCTTGTCTGACATCTGCAAATTGGCAGCAAGTTATGTAACTGAATTGCTGGAAATGAGAACTTAGCAAATAATGAATCAAACAGAATTTGACCCCGGGGCCCTGTTAAATACAAATGGCGAAATAAAAAGCACTGTGAATCATGTGCTGTCTCTAAGACAGTATGCTCAACATGTCAAGTTCTTTGACTTATGTTCTTCAACAAAAGCATCCCATGTATGAATGCTGGCATCTGCTTGCACACACAACACCAATAACAACAACTGAAAACATTAGCCTGACCTTCACTTGCACTGGCAGGCAGCTCATCTCTTAAAACTGGCCAATTTTTCCCTTATTCTCCTTAGTAACGCACTACAGATGGATTAATCAGCGGGGGCCTGCAGCAGCCCACTAGAAACATCCTGCGGTTGTCTCTCTACACCCACACCCGCAAAACTCCCACCTGCCCCACTGCCTGCCCAACGCTGACCTCAGCAAGCGTCCCGACACCCCTAACCCTCCGTAACAGCTGTGTGCTGCATTCCTCCAGCAGAGTGCTTGAAAAATGCCAGAAATTGTGCTTATTGCGTTGGTTCAAAGAGCCCTCAAGCTGGTTCTCATTAAGAGCCATTAAGAAAAGGACAAGCATGGAACAAACAGAATGAGGGAGAGAGAGAGAGAGAGAGAAGGAGGCTGAGTGACTTTGGTTTAGTTTCTCAGTCAACTGATGATGGGGTCTTGAGCCACACAGTCACACAGACATCAGATGGATTATTGACACAGGGCCAAGTTAACTAGGATTAGACCAGGATCACATTTGTATGTCCTTGTCCTTACTGGGCATTGATAAAGGGAAGTGGCACAGGACGTAGTGTTTGGAAAACATTTGTGGTAGGTTCACTACCAGTCAGGAAATGAAGACTAAAGATTCAAACGGCGCTGGATTCCAAGATCTACTCTACACTATTCTGAAACATTTGTGGCACAGAAAATGCTATTTAAATATTTAGTCTGAAAGAACAGCCAAACAATGACAAACTGAAAGAGATTTTCAATTAATCTAAGCCAGTTGTTCAGCAATGTAACTGAAATTGTTGACCCTAGACTCCCCTAATTGCTTACCTTTCACCAAGTGTCTTTTCAAGCATTTATATTTTAGCACATCTACATTGAGACAGACAGAAAGTGAGGTTTTCTTTGTAGTTATTAGACTATTATTATACTTCCTACTGGCACTGATTTGCAGCCATCTGTTTTGGCACTTTATACAACATTAATAAAAATAATATCCACAGCATTACCATTTTACAACAACTTTGCAGAACTGAAGGTTGAAGATACCACAAACTGAGATGAGTAATTTAAGTATCTGTTGCAGCACTATTGCAGCCTTGCCAGTAGGTTGATGTTGCGTAATAAAAAACACTATTACTGTACGAGATGACTGTACTGTCACTGAAGTAGACGGGAAACCCCAAGTCACAACCCTTCAAGTGCTGGGAATAATGTGCGGAATTCCCTTCTCTTTTGTAGAGACTACCCTTCATCTCCCCGTACTTCCCTTCCCGTCATGAAACACTGCAACTATCTTAAGAGTCGGAGAAAGAACATCTTTTTTTGGTGCATTCAAGGCAAAAGTAACAATGCAGCATGATGAGTCTCTCATTTAACCTTGCCACTTCATCCCTTGTAATTCTGAGTCAACAAAGACATAGAAAAGGTGGAGAGTGAATTATTGCTTGACAAAAGTGTGCAGGGTCACTCTTAGTAAGTCAACTTCGCCCATCTGAGGCAAAGGAAAGTTAGATTTATACCCACTAAATCTAAGTTTAGCAAGTTAAAGATTTATACCTTCTCACAGTGTCTTTGCTTCATTGCGTGGCAGTGCAGCTACAGTATCCTGCTGTAAAAGGGTCTGTGTGTCTGCGACATTTAAAGGTCCAGTGTGTAACATTTAGGAGGCTCTATTGGCAGAAATGGAACATAATATTCTTTTTTTTTTTTCATTAGTGTATAAACAGCTGAATACAAAAATCATTGTGTTTTCTTTACATTAGAATAAACCATTTTTATCTACAGACGCC
>NW_023339785.1:11904023-11907010 GCF_004916995.1 Morone saxatilis | reverse complement strand
TGGCTGTAGATAGGGCCTTTCGCATTTTTCTCATTCCCAGGTCATCAAATACAGATGTGAGCAGTGTTCAGTTAGTTGTAATCTGCAACTTTACTGCTATATGCCACTAAATCCTACATACTAGTCCATTAATCGAAGTTTCCTTCAGTTTGAGATTCTAAAAACAAACAAATGAGGAGTAGCTATCACTTCTCTAGCAGTGTTACATGGTCAGTGTATCCTTCTCTCCCACATCACCCTTCTGAAACCCCTCCACTTTGCCAACTGCAAGGTTAAGACAACAGTTAGGGAGAGTGCCTTTTTTATTAGCCGTATATTAGCCTTTCGAGATTTGCAGGCAAAATGCCCCAGACTCCTCTTAAAAAAGCAAAATAATGGAACATCTGGCCATGATGGGTGGCCATTCTAGGTTATATAAAGTTGAGTAGAGCCAACAAACAGGAATCGCCTGCATGAGAGTCCAAAATGGTAAACCCAGAGGATTCCTGCTCCATAATGTATGATTAAGACTAGTAGGCAGCCAGAAGCTCCTCGAAATTGAAATCTCATGCAGGATTCCAAGACAATATATTGCTGGCTCAGGGTGGATATGCCTAGTATGGACCAGATGCTGCAATCATCCTATAAGAACAGCTACACAAAGCAATTTGTTAAGTTAAATATCCCTGTGTAAGGGAATTACTTTTTCTAGTCTGCTGGTAAGTCTCCGAATCCAGGTGAGTGTGTGTGTCGATGTGTTTTTGCTGTGCTGCCTGCACGGACCCAGACGTACCGCCGGTGAGTAATGAGCCCCCACTGCACTTGGCTGACCTCTCATCACTGCCATTTTCCACTCCATCAAAGTTCTCAGCAGAAAAGACAAAATGACTCCAAAACAAATTAGACACAACATCAACTGACTCTGCTAGAAAGATAAAAAAAAGAGAGATGTTTGACTAATACAGCATTGTGGATAGTAATAGAGAGGCAACTCCCACCAAAAAAATAATAAGGCAGCTTCAGGGTTCAAATTCAATCAAACCCATCAATCATCACTCTGCTTCACTTGTTTTTCCACAATTTGGCCTGTGCCCTAAAACAGCAGACTAAAACAATGTAAATCTACACGTAAAACGTGTTCCTTGGGGTTTGTCTCATAATTCTAGGACAAATTCACCCATACAATGCAAGACATTATATAAGTAAATTACCTGGATATAGTATGAAATTCAAAGACACAGTTCACTTAATCAATAGCTAGCTTAAAGTTATTAACTAATGACCAAATCTACTTAAATAAATCTGAAATTCATCATGGCGCAGAGAGCTGCAAAAAGGTTTTCTCCCTCAGTCTGAGCCGTTATGCTTCATTTCCACTGGTGTCAAAAGGTCACGAAGCAACACACTTGACCTGTGCTCATTTTTAAATAAGAAGCAGCTACAAGTTAAATATTAACTAATTACCAAAGAGGTCAGACTATCTTTTAGACACAGCATTTACCTCTTAATCACTGATATCATTACAGCAGAAATGTGTTTGAGTAGAATAAAGTCTCAATGTCTCTCTGCGATAAAATTATAACTTTAATATTATGACCCTGCACTATTGTTGACAGGATGCAACATGAATCTAATTTTTGGAGGCTAAGCATTATTTTATTGTTTCTGTACAGCTTTGTGCTTTATTGGATAAATCTGGTGCACACCTCAGCATGAATAGAAAGATCTTAATGCACCATCAATAACTAATGGCTCTACCAGTCAGCAGCTCTTATGCAGAAACAATACCCTCCTTTCCTCCCTCCCATTGTCTTGTGGAGAGAGTTTGACATGGCTCAATATGAGCACAAGGAGCTCCGGGAAGAAATCTTTGCTCAGGTAGCGTGTCACATTTCCGTGACCTTTACTAGGCAGAACAATTCCAGGCTGCCTCTTGCCCCTATGTCCGCTTCCTCCTTGTGTCTTTCCCACGCTTTGTGTGTGGACAGTGAAGGAAATCTACTTAAAAACATCATAGACAAAGCTTCGTAGGCTGTGTGTATGAGCGTGTGTGGTGGTGGTGGGGGGGGGGGGGGGGGGAATGAATGTGAACAGTCTTTCCTTTTGTTTGGATGGCTTGTTTATTTGGAATTGCTGAGGAAAGCTACACATGTGTATCTCATGGCAACAACTAGACCTTGCACAGTAGTGGTTAGAACATCTCACCTTTTATTACTCTTATCTTGTTGAGTGGAGTGACAGACACAATGCAGCTGATTGGTACTTGTCAGTTCAGAAAAAAGTAACATGCACGTCTCTTTCCCGAAAAATGTTTAATCCTGTTCACTCACTGAAATACGAATTGCTGGAATAATACGTTTTTTCACAATGATATATACAAAAATGCTGTTGCAAATCTTTTAGATATTCATAAGAAAACAAATCCAATTAAAAAAATGAATGAAAAAAAATCAGTCTTATATTGAATATACACGTCTGCGCAATATGTTATATTTTACCTGTCAGTCAAACAATTGTATTACTTTCTTATTACATTACACGGGACCAACGACCTCTAACGACATTTGAGAACAGGCTTAAACTGTTGCATATTATTTTTCCTACACATGCCATTGGAAATAGTCAAAACAAACTTCCACAAGCTAGATCAATAAGTGCAAGAAACAAACCAAAAAAACCCCAACAACTCCTCGGTTACAGCTCAATTAAAGTATAATACGGATTATTGTTAGGACAAAATAGAGGGAGCCACAAACGTGTATTTCTCTATCCTAGTAATCACTTGATCAATGTCAAAGTGTCTGTAAAATCAATATCCCATTCAACCAATTCTCTGAAACGATCAAACATCTTAAACTGTGCGAGTTAAAATGCTGTTCTTTTCATCCATAAAACTCCACTGTGCGTAAATAACTAAGCTAAACAAGCATGGACTGATTCTTACCCATTTGTGAGTGATGAACAACACAAGATGAAAACGACCAATTTTGAGCAGTCGGATGAAACCA
>NW_023339785.1:11903756-11903923 GCF_004916995.1 Morone saxatilis | reverse complement strand
GGGGGGGGGGAGGGGGTGAATGTGAACAGTATTTCCTTTGTTTGGATGGGCTGTTTATTTGGAATTGCTGAGGAAGGCTCACTGTGTATCTCAGTGGCACACTAGACCTGGCACAAGGTGGAGGAACATCCACCTTTTATACTCTATCTTGTTGAAGTGGAGTGACA
>NW_023339785.1:11903360-11903630 GCF_004916995.1 Morone saxatilis | reverse complement strand
AAAAAAATCAGTCTTATATTGAAATATAACGTCTGCGCATATGTTTAATTTACCTGTCAGTCAACAAATTGTATTAACTTCTTAATAATAATCCAATTACAACGGGGAAGACGACCTCTAGCGGCTTGAGTGAGAATTACAGATCCAATGACAGGCTTAAACTGTTGACATATTATTTTCCTACAACATGCAAATTGAAATAGTCCAAAAACAAAACTTCCACAAAAGCTAGGATCAAATAAAAGTAGCAAAAAACAAAACAAAAAAACC
>NW_023339785.1:11902894-11903299 GCF_004916995.1 Morone saxatilis | reverse complement strand
CACACCGTGTATTTCTCCTTCTAGTAACACTTGATCAAGTCAAATGTCTGTAAAATCAATATCCATTCAACCATTCATTGAAACGAATCAAACATTTAAACTGTGCGATGTTAAAATGCTGTTCTTTCATCCATAAAACTCCACTGTGCGTAAATAACTAATCTAAACAAGCATGACTGATTTCTTACCATTTGTGAGTGATGAACAACACAAGATGAAAACGACCCATTTGAAGCAGTCGGATGAGACCATGCTGCCAACTCTTTACCGAGATCCAAACCGTGTGTTAGAAATAAAGAGTCCCTGGAAGAGGCTTATAATTCCGGTTGACTGACAACAAGTTTCTTCTTCAAAGCGAGTAAATCTTATTCTAAAGTCTTTTTCTTTCTTTTGTTTTTTGTTTTT
>NW_023339785.1:11837895-11902859 GCF_004916995.1 Morone saxatilis | reverse complement strand
TGCTTTAAATCCACAAAAAAATAAATAAAAAAAACCTCAGGTGTACATGCAGAAAGCTGCAGTGGTCCTCCTGTTTCCCATGACGCGTTTCGCAGGGGAGCTCTCCTGCGCAGCTGGATAGTCCAACTCCCGATCCCGCAATGAGGAGACGGATGCACCGCTGTATCCTCGGGCAGGTGCTCTCGAAAAGAAAAAAAAACACTCCCAAAAGTTAGATGTATTGAAACTGAATGGATGGTGGAAAAATAAAAGTTTAGTGAGTGGTATATCAATGTCGAACTGGTGTCTGGTATAGCGCACAAAAGCAAGATCAATCAGCTCCTGCCTCTCATGCGCGCCTTGGACAATTTCTCCTCCCTTTCGCCTCCTCTGTATACGGTCCATGCGTGAGGCACGTTTTATGGAGACAAGGAGGAAGGACGCAACGTCACTTTTTTTTTTCGGGGGGGGCGGGGGGGGCAAACTCCTTCAGGCTACTGAGAAGGAGATCACTTATGAGAAATAATGATTAATCAGATCTAATCCTGCAGACCTATCACCGTGTTGGTACAGGAATGTGTTAGTAACACCACTGAACATGAAAATATACAAAAGAAGTCACAGTAAATATATTTATTTCAAGTTCCACTCCCAAAGAAACTGAAAAAACCCTCAATGATTCACAGCATTTCAATCTTGGTATGGTCTGATTGGTCTGATTAATCAATATCACCTTACTGATCAAGGGTCAGAGCACTGTTTTAAGTTAAATTATGATGTAGATCAATAAACCGACCTTTGTGTTTAACACAGCCTTCGTTAAATCAACCTACTGTATAACTGAGGTTAAAGGTTACAGTAGCTATCTGGAGGAAAAGTACTAAAATGTAAACAATCATTGTGACATCAGATCAAATCTATCTGCACAAGTGTTTAGAATAAATATTTGCTGGGTTTATTTTTAACTCCAGAAACAGGATACACTGCTTTTTATATCAGTGTAAATAATCCTCTTTTGTCCAGCAGTACCCTGCAGTGTGTGGATGTGCTGCAGACTGTTTTCTTTTATCACTACAACAATTACACGGCTGCAGGTCACAGTGGCAGGCATTGTAAATAAGAACATCCTGCCCTCACCTTTCCGCCCACATCAGGACTGAACTGCCACCACCTTGGGGACTGGATCTTGAGCAGTGCGTCCTGGGTGAGGGACAGCGCAGGTGATGAAATGTGCATCGCTCTTCCATCCCTGTTGCAGGAAAACAGTGGCGCATGAGAACATGGGAAGCAGTTCATAACATACCAGTTGTGGGAGACTTTTTCTGCTTTCTATCACCCTGAGACAGTCCTGTCACCGCTCAAGAATTCAAATATTTCATATACGCTATCAGTGTTTTAGCTCACTGTTTAGAGTGTAGTTTAATTGTATGTTTTCATGAAATAACTCAAGGAAATCACAAAGTAATGTCCATATTTGGGCATCTAGAAAGAGTAGACACAAAAAGTTTGCTCTCTTCTGCATGGTTTATTCCAATAAGGGCACATTATAGGCTGTTGGTTTACTTTGTTTCCAGACATTAATGAGACTGTGGATTCTCACAAAATTGTGCTGAAGCACCAATAGGTTCAGCCTTTCTTATTTTAAATCTTTTGGGAATTAACAACATAGCATAACAATGAGGACACTGAAAATATTAGTCTTAAGAAAATGGATACAAGTCTAGGCTTATCAAGTCTGAATGGTGACTCACTGATTTTGAAATGAAAAGAAAGGCAGCAGCTCACTAAAGTGAGGTTTGCCTTGTTTACTACAACGATTTTCTTAGCCTGTGTTCACATTCATGTCTTCAGTAAAGGAGACATTCTTGTTGGGCCAAGAGGGCAACAGATAAGTCTCCTGATGAACAATTGCTGGAAGTTTCTAGCTGAGAGGGGTGGATTTAAAGTGTTTTATTTTAGAACCTGGAGTTCAAAACACACTATGAGGGACTAACTGGTTCTACACACACAGCATGCACTCTTCCTTTTGCCCCTACCGGCAAGTCTTCTTGGGTAAATGAACCAGCAGAAATAAAGTCTTTCTTCAGCAGAGGAGTGGAGGGGGTCTGACTGCCTGCCCTGTTGATCAAATGACTGTAGTCAGTCTTGAGTGGAAACAAAGCCACAGTCTCCAGACCCCATTCATACTGCAGCTTTGGAAGCAAGGAATATAATCCTGGAGTAAATGTTGGTGGCCAAAAAAGTTATAGTCCACAATATTAACAAACCCATCTCTCATATGACAGCAATAATATAAATTGTTGTTTTTCAAGCCAGGGTCATCGACAATTTGGAAGACTTACATTTCTGGAAACCAATCATGCATCAAATTTGACACGCAAGAAGGTGGCCCACGGTTCAAGATCTGGGTTCTTACTAAGTATTTCATGGTCTGATATCCCCTTTGTTGGATCAAGAACAAAAGTAACAACACAAATTGACAATATGTAAAAAGGTAATATGTATCAATTCCAAATTTAATCCAATAATAAGTAAATATTTGGAAATTAAATCTACAAAATCAGTAAAAACCAGCAGTCACGTTTAAAGTACCACTGAATTTTCTCTTAATAGAGTAAATGTGTATGTCTGCTCTGATTACTCAGTTGTTTTAAAGGTGGGTCTCCTTGGGTGGGACCAAACTATCTGGTTACTTTTAGTAAACGGACATGTAATGGCTGAATAAAAATAGGGTATTGGTGTCCAAAAGTAGGACATACATGTTGTAAAAGTAGACCTGCAGTACCTAAATCCTATATATTTCTCTGTCAGAGATGCTGTATAATAAATGAACACTTAGGCCTTGAGTTGTTGTTTGTTTGGCCCTGCATCAAATATATTAAAGGTTAGATTAGTTAACTTCAGTATCTCGAAAACAGTAAAATATGTCAGTGTTCATGTGTCAGAATCAGATATTTTGTTTCTTTTGACTTGTTCTACCAGTGAAAAAAAACCAAAGGTGTGACTAATACAGTTAATAGTGGCACTGTTTGATTTACAGTCTGTGGGTGAACCACAATAACCATAACAGCAGGTCTAAGTATTATAACATTAAAAGATCCCTGCAACAAGAGACAGATTATACACAGGACATTTTGACTTTGTTTAAGAAAGAATGTCTCCTTTACTGAAGACATGAATGTGAACACAGGCTAAGAAAATCATTGTAGTAAACAAGGCAAACCTCACTTTAGTGAGCTGCTGCCTTTCTTTTCATTTCAAAATCAGTGAGTCACCATTCAGACTTGATAAGCCTAGACTTGTATCCATTTTCTTAAGACTAATATTTCAGTCTCCTCATTGTTATACTATGTTGTTAATTCCCAAAAGATTTAAAATGAGGATGCTGCACCAAGTCAAAATGTCCTGTGTATAATCTGTCTCTTGTTGCAGGGATCTTTTAATGTTATAATACTTACTAACATTACATTTATAAGTGTTGAAGGAAGCTGCTTACAGTATGTCAGCACCATTTACAGTATTAATTACAGTATTAATTAGTTATTGTTGTCATTTTATTGTTTACTTTACTGACAAGTGCTTATAAATATAGAATTTTGTTAGTTTATATAATTTATTTACGTCTTTGGCTATTTATTATTTAAAGTAAAGTCCTATGTGAAATATTCCTATCATAACCATCCAGGTAGCTAACGTTAGCTGGTCAGCTAATATAACGTCATGTCAATATGACTCAATGCTAGCTAAGCTAAGAGTAAAATAAGATCTAACGTTAGAATAAGATTCTAACTGTCCAATAAAATTATATATAAATTATATATAATCATATATTATGATAACCAACAGTGCGAACACTAGTTACAGTCTCTGTAAAATTAAACTATGAGGGCACAATAAGAAAAGAGCACCAGCTGAATCCAACTTAAGTTATATAGTGTTGCTAAGGTTATATAGTGTTGCTATGGTTACCTTCAGTTCAGGCTCTTCCGGACAAAGTCCGCGGGCTTTTGTAGCATCTGTCAATCAAACAGGAGCTAACAGCTAGTTAGCCTGGGAGTTAATCTCAGTGCTGAAACCTAAAACATGGAGCGGTTTGTTTCAACTGTGAAATGTGAGTAAATATCCAGTTCACTTGACTAACTACTAGACCTATTTGTTATTCAAGTATTGGTTTAACAACCGTTTTTCCTACAAATTGCAGTTGTACTAAAGTTAGGTAAACTTCCAACCTAGTTTGGTAGCTAGCTACCACAGAGTGATAACATTACCTCAGCTGTGACCTCTTTGATTTATGGCTTCACCTGAGCTTATTTATGACCAAAATAAATAAAACAGTATACAGTACAATGCACGTTATTATAGCAAGCTCACAACTTTCTTTTTTTAACTCCATTTCCTACCAGAAAATGACCTTGAAGTTGACTTGACCCAATGAGAGAGCAATAAAATAACCCAGTGTAAAAGCAATTAAAATTTGGAGAGAAAATTAGCAAAAGGAAACATTTTTTATTTTGTGCGCATTATTTGATATCACTAAATACTTTGGGATCTGAAAAACTTGTGATGCAGTTATGATCTAAGACTGAATTAATAGACTAAATAATGAAATGAATCGTCATCCTTAACGGATTAATATGTATTTTTAAATTGTATAGCCCAGGGCTACAACAATATATGAAAAAGGATTTTTTAAATTGCCACCAGACCTACATTAGATCGGCTTTTGCGACATAAACTCTTTTTGGTGAAACTTTGGACTTATTTCAAGAAAACTTCCTACTTGACCTAACTGTTGCTCCACAATACTTTGTAGGATGGTCGATGACAATATTATGGGCTTCTTTTACTCTTGCTTAATTTGTGAATGCAAGAAGAAGTCTGTGATGAGCTAACATATTTCCCCTCTTGTCTCCCATGGGGAAATTAAGGTTTTAGTTGTTAAAACTATATTGTGATATATGCTATACCATGTACCACTGATCACTAGTGAAGATGGTGTGTCTGTAAACATTCATACACAGGTCTCACAGATAACCTGCTGCAGAAACAACCAACAGACTATGATGAGCTGGTAGAAAAACTCTTCTCTGAAGTCTCTGGCCCAGAGTGTATCCCCAAAATACCAGATCCACAGGTAAGTACAAGTGTGTGAATTCAAACTCCAAAAAACAATCTTGTAATGCAGTACCTACCAATATGTAATGACAACAAGTTTATTTCTACATGACATTGTTTTTTTATTTATTTCATCTGTCATCCAGTTTACTACTGTAACTGAGACCAGGTCTATTTGAAGGTTGTTTTTTCTAATATAGCATTTATGTTACCTTTATGTGGCCAGAATGTATAAGGTGTATGCATATTTCTTATTCTTACTCATATTACAGCTTGAGGAGTGTGCCATTCAGCTGTGGAACTGGGCCGTTACTAAGAATGTGGGCACGACTCTCAGTGAAAATCAGAAAGCCAAAGGTACACTTCTAATTGCAGTATTTATTCATTACCTTGTAATTTTACTGATGAGCGTGATTCTTGAAAATACTCAGACACATCATCTAACATGTTGACACAACGTAGGGATTGCAAGCAGGGGGTAGTCACAGTCGTGTCACGTCACATTCACTTGTTCTCGCCATCCTCACAGTGCGTCATGTCGCGTGCAGTCTGCTCTACTGCTGTGAACCTGAGAATCCAACAGAGGGCGCCATCCGCAAGCAAATCCTTGTAAGCAATACTGTAAGCACCTTCTGTGAGTGCTCAATGTTTCAGGAGGACTAGGTCTGTTTGTCAGTGTCTAATCTTTACAGATGGCCAGCAAAACAGGGAGAACCTGGCTGGACTGCAAAAATCCCCAGATGGCAGATAACTTCTTAAGGCTTGCTGTCAAGGTGAAGAAACAAATTAACACTCACACTGAGAAAGTAAACAGGAATATTGTGTCTTCACAAATTATTCCACATACAATATCCCTAGAGCCTGGAAACCCTCTATAGCCAACTAACGTCCAGAGGTGACGGAACAGCTGACACCACTTCGTCCAAGGGGGATGTAGAGAAGGATCTGCTTCGAATTCTGTCATATCAGGCAGAATCGGTGAGCTGTGGCGCATGTGATGTTCAACACCTTCAATGTGAATATTTGTTCTTGTGATATTTGGCAGCTGAGGAAGTGCTATTCTGACAGACTTGCAGTGTGAAGTGTGAGACAGCTAAAATGTGAACTGAGAAACAATGAGAGGGGTAAATCTCATACTGTGCTAATGGGGAATTATATTGTTTGCTGACATTTAATAAGTTCAACTCTCTTTTCTGCAGGCCCTAAGTCAAGGGAATAACCACGAGGCTGTGACCTATATGCAGCGTTGTAAAGACATGCTGCTGCGGCTACCAAAAGATGTAAAAATAAATCCCTCTGTTTCCTCATTGTAACAACACTATATATTGTTTCTTCACATTTACTGTACATATTGCTATTGAAAGTGTGGGGGATGTTAACTGTGAATATATTTTTTTTAATGCAGACTGCGTACCTCTCCCTTATGTGCTACAACTTTGGTATAGACACTTACAATGTGAGAAGGTTTGAGGACAGTGCATTTTGGTTGAGGTAAATAAAATGTTTAATTACTACAAGAAAGTGCTGAGAAATAATGCAGCAGTAAATAAATGTGTACTCCTTCCTTTTCAGCCAAAGTTATGACATTGGGAAAATGAATGTGAAATACGCCCCTGGATCTGAAGTCCAGGTAAGAAAATAGTCCAGTGCAATACATACGAGCAATGCGCACAAATAGTAATTGTTTTTTTCTTCAATTTCCCTTACAATAGGCCAAGGTTTTGAGGCTCCTCGCCACTGTTTATGTAGAGTGGGATTGTCAGAGGTTTCAGGAGAAGGCTCTTAATGCTATCAGCTTAGCCAACAAGGTGGGATACGAGAAATTATTTTCACATTGTAATTAACGTACGTATTTTGAAAACATGCACGCACAGAAAATGCTCAAATGCTCTGTTCCTAACGGCACTGTGCAATTTGACAGGAATGTGTGAGCGCCTCTGGGTTGTACTTAAAGATCAGAATACTTCTGAGATGTGGGGCGTCTGACGATCATATCAGAGCAGGTTAGTCATTATCCGACCTCATTCAATTATTTATACAGAACTTCATTAACATAGGCAGCAGTGGGGTGTCAGTGGCTGAGAGGTTGGAGACGAAGATCCAAAAATGAAATGTTGCCAGTTTGAATCACTGAAGATAATAGAGATTAATTAGATTAGTAAATACTCAGAAATGTCTGCTGATGAGTTTAATTGCTTATTGAGGTGTTCACAGAAACAAATCCCTAGTCAGGTTAGGTGTCCAGTCGACCGGCCCCTCCATAGCATTACTGTGTCTGTGGGTGACGGAGTTAAATGTGCATTTTAAAGCAGATCATAAAAATTTGTTTTCAGGTCTTAATGAGACGCTGGAAGCTAAGGTTTCTCTCGAAGTGTGTCTGAGCACAGTGAAACTACTCATGTCTGAAGAGAGGTAAAAACATCTTCAACATCTTTTTACTTGCACTTCCACTTGGCTCTTTGTAGAAATAGACACACACACATAGCTTAAAACGAACATGTGCACATATACACGTTTTCTTTAAAGAAATGCCCAGACACATACTATTCAACTCTGAATAATGTCTGTTTTGATTTTTCCAGAGAAGTGCTGGCATTTGAGTATTTGAAACGTGTGTGTCAGCACTTTGAGTCGTCCCCTGACCTGGGAACTGCTCTTGTCTTGCACATTGAGCTACTGCTGCAGAGAGGCAAGGAGCTGTTGAGCAAACAGAAGATAGAGGATATGATCACCGGTACTTTATTGATGAATTCCAGTTCTAGGATAAGTATTAATTAAAATGGCATAATGAATCTTATAGTAATGCTGGTATTGCACTGTAGCTGTGCCTCTGTATTGTATTACCATTTTCACACCCACACAGGCCACTATACAGGAAAACAGCTGACTCCACAGGCCCTCACAAGTCTCCATGTCATGCTGTGGGATAAAGCGTCCAAACACTTTGAGGTATACCAAACACAACTTTGTTTATCCTTAATACACAAGGTATTGTATTGTTCATATACACGAGTATTTAGCAGCATGTAATCAGCAGTGTTGCCTCACAGCAAGAAGGCTGGTGGGCCGCTGTTGCCCCTCCTATCTACGTGGTCTGTGCATGTTCGCTCTGTGTTTATGTGGGGTTGTTTTGGGTGCTATGGTTTCTTTAAAACCCCAAACAGACTTGGCAGAAATACTCCTACACTGCTTTTGAACAAGGTACAGGCCTCAGAACTGGTGGTATTCTACTACAACTACTGATGCCTGCATTGTGGCTGCCCACTAATTGTTAGGATAGGTAGAATTCAGAGGTTTAATTGTTCACACAGGGATAAATAAAGGCTAACTTTATGATCTCCATTTCTACCCAGGCTGGGAACTATTCTGAGGCTCTTCAGTGGTATAACTACTCCCTGAGTTTCTTTAAGGCAGGTCAAATGGAGCCCAACTTAGCCAAACTGCAGAGGAACAGAGCTTCCTGTTTCCTACAGCTTCAGCAACTGGAAAAGGTGAGACAACTTGAGCCACAACAGCCAGTGAGGAAAATCCCAGTAAATGTTGTCCAGTGGCTGCAGTGGTGGTGGTGCGTTTCAGAACTCACCGGCCACAATGGCAAGTGCTTCTGCCACACTTTTTTTGCGACACAAACGTATGTTTGCATGTATGTAAAAATGTATGTATGTGCTTATCAGGCCAAAGAAGCAATTAAAGAAGCAGAGAGATGTGATCCTGACAGCATTTTCACTCAGTTCAGCGTTTACAAGATTGCAGTGCTGGAGAAGAATGTGGCGAAAGGTATCTTAAAGACATCAGTTGTGTGATTTTTATACAGTAAAAGCATGCATGGTAGTAGTGTTGCAATTTCATTACAGCTGCATTTTCAGCATATCCTTTGCGGTAATGAGGCTGTTTATTTGCACCAGCTGCAGAAGCAGTGAATGCGATAGGACTTCTGTCCAAGAGTCCTGTGGCCAATGAGGACAGACTGCTGGTATCTGAGAATGCTGCTTCCAATCTTCTCCGTCTGGCTGCTCAGATTGCTTTGGAGGTAGGACGCATCACAGGACAGATGACTCAGTTCTGCACACCAGTCGTAGAATGTGTGGAATATGTGGGAAAAGAATAAGTTTGGTCTGCTATCGTCACATTTCCCACCTTTATGGTATTATTATGATGTTATAGGGTTAAAAAACGTGGGTTTAGTTCCCAACAGTGGTACTTGCAGCTTGGACAGACAATTTAAAGGATCATTATGTAGGATTTAGGGACATGTAGCGGTGAAGTTGCTCCAAGGAGAAACTGCGTTGGCCGTGAAAGGCGTATTTGGTTGGTCCATTCTGGGTTACTGTAGAAACATGGCGGTTCAACATGGTGGACACAGTAGATGAGGACCTGCTCCGTCTGGAGATAAAAACGGCTCATGGCTCAACAAAAACACAACGGTTCCTATACTCAGGTTATTATACACTAATAAAAACATACCTGTGAATATAAGATATTTCATTTCGAACAATAGATCCACCGAAATGTTACACACTAGACCTGTAACAGTTCACCAGCTGGCAGAGTTTGCGGGTGGGAAGCCGGTGAGAGATCACGTCCTTGTCACTGCACTCACACTGGTTGGTGAGGGCGCCTGTGCAGAGGACCTGGGGGGTAGTGTGACAGCAGATGTTTGGTCATTTCATTTGGTTACATTACTGTCTACCACCTCCCCAGGCCTATTGCACATAAACATATAAACAAGTCTTCAAATATTGATGTTCAGCTTACATAACAGAGTTCATACTGCTTTTCACCTACTATTGTTACCTTTATAAGTTATAAAAACATAGTGGACATACCCATTATTGATGTAGAGGGGATCTCAGTCTGATAAGATTTAGTGATTCAGTAACTGTCTACACTGTAGATTGGCAGATTAACAATGAAGAGTGTGAAACCTTTCTCTCAATGGGCTAATTTTTAATCAGTGAAATAATAGTGAAATTAAAATATTCCCAATTTTTCTGGGGACCCCCAGGAACCCCCTCAAATACCCCTGCAGGTCCCCAAACCCCAGGTTGAGAACCACTGTCCAAGCTACTATCAGCAATCATACTGGACAGCATCTAGCTATTAACAATTCGGGAGGGTAAGGACTAGAAAATGAGTTTTACAAATAGAAAACGTGTGGGAACCCTATCTTGAGTATACTGTGTGATTGAGATGAATATGAGCGGTGGGTGGTGGTATTTACACTGATGAGGATGTTTGTTCCTCTGTGACAGAATGAACAGCAGGAAACGGCCATGAAGGCGCTGGAGAGTTTGTGTGAAAACTCCAAAGATGACGCTCAGGTTCTGACTGCTCTCAGGTCTGTGACAACTGGAATATACAAACGAAGAGTTGAATACCAAAATACATCATTTACATCTATTGTGTTAAAATATCTCTGACATGGAACCTCCCACACCTAGGTCCCTGTCCTTCATGAAGCATAACAGACATGGCTGTGAAGGACATTGCAGTGATCAATGTGTTTTTTATCAAGGATGCTTTTTCAGGTTTTTGTACTTACTGTATTTCAGATACCGATTTTTAAATTACTTTATTTTAAAGCATTCAGTGTTCATGTGTTGAGGCCGTGTAAACAAAACATGATGGTAGAGTTTCACACATAAAGTGACAACATTTATTAGAAATGGCTTATGTGCTGAGAAATCGTAGCGAGTCTGTTAGTTTTCCATACACCTCTATGATCCACTGACCTATATTCCCTTGCTTCTCCACTGAAAGTGTGTCTCTGTATAATACAGTTAGTAGGTGAAATAAAGGAGGTCAACACCAGTTTCTCCATTCATCTTTTTGTAGGTGTTTGGTTCGACTTGTGCTTTCCACAATGGAAGAATTGTGTGATGAGAAGAGGTGAGGGAAAAGGGAAGTACCAGTATCATTGATGCTGCTTTTAATAACATGAAAATACAGATTTACATTTACTACCTTACATCGGTTCATGCAGGAATGGGAATCTGGATGTCCTGCTGCCATATCTAAAAATGGGTGAGTACATGTGTAACGGCGGTTAAATTGCATTATGGGAAGAAACTACAGTATCCGCTGTGCAAAATAACCCACAGATGTTTCGTTTGTCATCACTGCAGCTCTGCAGAAAGTCTCACACCAGTCTCACATGACTGTTGAGCAACGCACAGAGGAAGCTAACTGGTTCAGGAAGATTGGTAATAAAACACTTTTTCTTCTTGTCACTTCAATCAGACATGGTATGCTACAGTATCACTTAATATCTTGCAGCACCTTCATTTTGTCTGTGTCTGTGTGTGTGTGTGTGTGTGTGTGTCTTTGTTACAGCTTGGAACTCGGCTCTGCAGTGCGAGAGCAGCCCTGACAGAATGAGGGATTTCTTTGTGCTTTCCTACCAGGCAAGTGCCTTGATTAGCTTTGTCAGGGGAATTAATCAATATCTACAGTACGTGGGTGTAGATCAATAACACCTGAACAGGGATTTAACATTGCTTTATAAAAATAAAATATCACTTTAAGATAAAGAATCACAGTGACCCCATCCTGATCGGTCCTCTGACCTCACATTTACCAGAATACCTAGCTCACATTTTCATTTGACTGTGTCTTGTGCTCAAACTTGTTTTATCGCCATCAAAAATGGATTGTAGTATTTAAGAAATGCTACACTATCACACATTAATTCCTTTGTCCTATGTGTGTGTGCGTGAATCCGTAGCTCTCCCAGCTGTGCCCCCCTGATCGCACACTGCTTATGGGCCAGAAGACATGTCTGCTCATGGCTGCTGCTGCCTCTTTGGAGCTCTGCAGGAAGTCTCCTCTCTCTGCCCAGGTGTGCCACCCACTCCCTCTGCCCATCTCCTACATTTAGCACGCTCTCCATCCACATGGGTGGAAATTTACCAAGACCAGTGGAGAAGAGAGGTGACTAAACACATTATTGGTGCTGGCGTAGGTGTTTCATTTGAATCCCTCTGCCTTTGAAGAGGGAGTGAACACTAGGTGGCAATGATGAATCCATAATGCGGGTTTTGTGTTTCTGTTGGATTTACAGACGGAGGAGCTCACTCAGGCTCTGGAGCACATTCAGATCTGTGGGGAGGTCTGGAAAACCCTGAAAGCATCAGGTACCTTAAGCATCCAGAGCAACAGCCATGTTCATTCCCTCGTCTTCACATGAATCAAAATGGATCTAAAGAAATGCATTCTCAACATGTGCTTACAGGAAACTTCCCATTGGACCCAACAGACACACTGCTGCTGCTCTATGAATTTGAGGCTCGTGCTAAGCTAAATGACCCCAAGGTTGAGACAGTACTGGAGTCTGTGTTGGAGCTTGAAAGTGTTGAAACCAAGGTGCTAGAAACCATTGCAGGTAGAAAGAAACCCCTTGCTGTATTGTTAGTCGTATCTCTGCTGACATGCCTAAAGAAACAGACACGTTCAAATATTTGCAGTATGCTGGGATCTTTCTTTGTTTCTATATGTAGCCTTAGCCATGGAGCCCCCAGCCCACTTCCCTCTGCTGTGTAAGAAGGCCTTGAGGGTTGCTCTCTCTCTGCACAAGAAACAACCACAGGCTGACCTGGCGCGCTGCAGGCATACCCATCATCACACTCTGCATGAAAATACCCTTGACATTTCATTAATGATCCATTCCTACAAAGTGCTCATGAGGATGAAAGGGTTTCTGCTTGTGTGACCGTTTTGTGTCCCTGTGTTTCAGCAAGTGTGTTCATAGCCTGATCAAGCTGTCCCTCCCAAGTGGCGTATCAGAGGTGGAGGCCCATGTGCTCGAGGAGGTGTGGGACTACTACGAGGAGGCCCTGTCCATCATCGCAGCCGCAGTGAGTCAGCACCAATCACACACGGCCATCCTTTGGCTCCCACCTCCTGTTCCCTCCAACAGAACTTCTCCCCTGCTATATAATTAACCCCCTCTCTTCCACTCCATGCCTGCCTGCTGTTCTAGAAGCCTCTTTTTATCAATGGGCTTTCAGCCACACTTCAATTAGCAGATGCTTCCATTCACCACCCCCTTCCTGCCAATTTGAATGTTAATGTGCTGTACAAGTCAGCACACTGCCGGTGAGCTGCAGCTCTGAAAGAGGCATCAAATTATTGAGACATTACACTGCTTTAGAGGCAGAGCATATTTCCCCTTTCATATTGAGTTATTACTCGAAAGCTGTGGAATTCTTTGGATCAAAGTGAAAGCCCAAGATTAAAGTGTTGTAAAAAGAAAAAAAAAAACAAATCAAACTTTAGAAATGAACCTTTGAGTTTGTTTACGGTCTGTTTAAGACTCCTAAGCATTAGTAAAGGTTAACATACAGTAGAACAGGATTGGATGAAAGTTACTCACAGGATTTACCCACTAAAAAACACAGATTTCCTTCCATACTTACATCACTTGGCTCAATTGAGTCACCCAAGTGGCCTCCGCTAAATGGCCTTTTGAACGTCTTCCTGCTCTTCTAGCCGGACGACTTCCCAGAGATGGAGACCCTTTGGTTGCTGACTCGTGCTTGGAACACAGGGATACTGCTGTACAGCCTGGCCCAGTACCCTGAGGCTGAGAAGTGGTGTGGGCTTGCCATGAGCTTCATCCGCCACCTGGGATCCCTGCAGGAGAGCTACGAGACACAGGTAGAGGTCTGGTGGAGAGGAAGGCGGGGGACAAAGCACGATGGAGCTTGAATCCTCCTGCTAGATAAAAAAACAAAAGGCTTTGGTCCAAGTAACACAGATTTGGAATTAAGTATAAAACCATCACTTTGATAGCCAATACCATTTGAAGTTCCAGTTGTTTCTTTTGTACCCATAGATGTCTGGACTCTACAGTGAAATCCTCGACAGGTTGGACAAAGCCAAGAAGAACCTCGTCATGGAAGAATAACCGAACTGGGACAGGCCAGCTGTTTACTGCCTGTTCTGAGGGTGGACTCAGTTTGTTGCTGTTAAATGTTACCAGTATTAATGTTGTGTTAAAAATCTTTGTCAGATGTTCCAGTTTAAATCTGTACAAATGTGGGGTAACCACAGTGGTGGTTAAGATGCATACCACCATTTGTTTCTGCTTTGATTTCAGCCTGCAATGTTAGCTTCACTTCCGCTCCCATGTTTCCTGTGTTTCTCTACTCTGTCAATAAACAACAACTACTCTTTAAAAAAAACAAAGAAAATCTTTATAATTTTCAAATACACTGATTCACCGTAAGCAGAATAACAAGCACATCAAAATCATAACTGAGTCACATATTTTATTTTCAAACAAATAAACTCTTGTCAAGTCCCAAAATAAAACCCAAACAAAAGTTGCAGGACTGTGTTCCCTCATGACTAGGACAGGGAAGACCATGAGGCCAAGTGTCCTGATAGGCTGTACCACCTGCAGTGACAGGAAGGAAACTACTGTACAATCAAAGGGTTCATGTTTGCAAGCACTTACTGCACAGATGTGCTATAACATAAACATCATCACCCAAAAGTACAAACAAGAACCCTGACCCCCCCACCCAAAAAATAAAAGCATATATGTCATCATTTCTCTCATCAGAACAAAGACCCTCATCAATTATACACACACAGAGGCATTCAGATTCCATCTCGTTATATACCACAACCTCAATGGAAAGAGTAAAATGAAATCAAGTTCTTTGGGCTTTGACATGGCTGACTGAGGTATGAATACCACACACATTGTTAACAGTCAGCTGTATTTCAACTAAACACCAGTGAGGACCAATTCTAAACTTCTAATGATGTATTGATCAACGCTCCTGGTTTCTGTGATATTGTGTAGGTTTCTGCCTGCATCTCTTTTTAATTATTTTACAATATATTTTTTAAAATCTATACACCCAGACACGTTCCACAAGAAATTACATGTAGACAGGCCCTACTTGAGGGAATTGAATTCCCAACTGACTAGTTAAGTTTTTCCAATAGGCATTTGAAGAGAAATACCAACAATACAGCACATTTGTATGGAAATTATATCTCAAGAGTAGCTCAAACTTTACTTACCTGACATTTGTGGTCTATAAAACATGTTTGTCCCAGTTTTCACACATGCATGAAGCACAGGTGAGGGGGATCTGCTGGGGGCTTATTTACATTGTACAGCTACCACACCCTTTGAAACAGTCTGCAAGCAGTTTATAAATGGCTCTGTTCCCTTCGGTTATTCCCTGAACTCTGGTTTTGACACAGGTAATGACAGCTGGTTTAGCAGTGGTGCCTGGCAGGTGGGCACACCTGTTCAGAAAATGCCTGCAGGTACAGGTGCTCTGTGGGTGGGAGAGAGCAGGGGACCCCAGAGGTCTAGGTTACCACTTCCTGTTGGGTCTGGCTCTCTGAGAAGAAAAAAAAGAAAAAGAAGAATTCCTTCGCACTCGTAAAAAAGCTCAGGAGGAAAGCGAGAACGTTCACGATCAGGGGGCCACAGTACTCCTTCTTCAGACGTGCTCTCTCGCATGCACACGTTAAGATACAGTGCCAAGATCTGTACGGGAGGGTGGAGCAGGTCATTTCAATCCTGGTGATGCCATACCGCCAACTCAAAAAGGTTACCACAACGATGGCCTTGAACGAGCTCCCCGCCTCAAGAAAATAGAAGACACATAATACAGCCTGATTACACAGTTTAGTTGAAAACGCCTTTAACCAAGCAACCGTACTGTTAGTACTTGTTTGTTCACATTTCACAGCTATGAACTCTCCGTGTCATCGCCCAAACATGGAGCTTCTCTCCGTCGCGGAGGGGGAAATGGTATCTGTACGTTAAGATTCCTGAGCTGGTCTAGCTCACCCCAGACACACTAAGAGCTCAACACAGTGGTTCATCACCTGCCGACGACAGATTCAGTAAGAATTCATACGTTTATAGATACACAAAGCATATAGGTTTAATCAAACCCAACTTTAGTGTTATTTTTGGTAGGGGGACAGGTGGACAATTCAAAACAGGTTATATTGACTCTTTAATTGTTAGGACATCCAATACAATTATTGTCTTGTTCTACCCGTTTTAAGGCCACCGTCATGGCGGCAGATAGGACAGTACCGTGTGACCATTCAATCAGAAGAGAATCCTCTTGGAAGGCAGAGAGTGTAATAGGGTGGTCTGCTGCTCAACGTGAGTAAGGAGGCTCTGGCTGTCCAAATTGTAACCCAATGGCCAAATTCTTTAATTACACAGGAAGCGAGGTTGAAAATGCAGGGGAGAAAAAGGTGCCCACAGAGGTGAGACTTTGATTTATCTATTGCAGAGGTGAGACTTTGTTTTAACTATTGCACTCAAGTCAGGCCCCCTGGCAGTTGGAGGACACAAGAAAGTAAGGAAAAGGTGAGAATGTTTCCTCTCTTTTTCCTTGTCAATTGTGTGCAGCCTCCCTAACAGACAACAGGTAGTCACAAAACAGAATTTGTATTTGATGTAAGGCAGTTTGGTGTTTTGCAGAGAGCCCAGTTACACTTCTCTACCCCCGTTCCTTTACACAGAGCAGCTAAAAACCACAAGCAAAAAATCCCACAAAGAAAGGAAAAAAAAAAATCCTAAAATGAAATCTAACAGCCCTCCAAATTGACAATTCTAGTGAAGTGTAAAATGTGTAGTTTTTAATATGTAGTAAAATCTCAGTGGGATTTTATCATTTATCTTGTGATTTCATAATATAAATGTAGAGATTCACAACGCATTTCTTCCTCTTGATCTGCCTCCCGAGATGTCTTTATCAGCTGCAGCACAGACAACTGGCAGACGACCAAACAGCAAGCTGGTTTGTGATAAATAGATCACCAGTTTGTAGGCTCCACTAATTTCCTCAGTCATTATAAACAAGAGAGATGACTCCTTGAACAGTACCATCACCAGGGCTCTTTATCCAGTCTTTTTTAGAAAACAAAACAAAACAAAAAAACCTTAATTGGTCTTCACTTCTCATCTCGCGTGTCTTTTTAAATTTTGATGAACATTTACAAAGTGTTCCAACTTGGTATGATTTGTCTCTGTTTCCCTGCAACTTCTTTTTGAAGCCCAACTCCTCTCTCCATATTTCTGTAAAACATTCTGATCTTCCGTCAGTCCCAGTTCACAAAAAGGATTTATTCCTTTTCCCTTTTGTTTTCATTTGACAAATTCCTTTGGAATGGCATTTCCAGTCTTGAATGGATTTGTTGAGAAACTCATGCAGGGGTGTGCACAGTCACAGTAATGGTGATAAGACTTCTTTTTCATTTAGAGAGTAACATAATGATGACACTAAAACTTGATATGAAACATATCTGCAAAAAGGAGGTGAGGAGGGGGGCTATTTGGGCTTGGGTGGGGTCTCTGGGAGGCAGGAGGGGAGCTCTGCACCGATGCAGAGGGACGGCAGGGAGCTCAGAGCTTCTCTGAGGAGGGGATCCAGATGTAAGGACCAGACTGCTCCTCAATGATTAGCTTGATTTTGTTGTAGATCTCCTCTAGTGAGTCACCCTGTACAATAGCTGGAGACACAAATGCAGAGGCAGATAGATTTGTTGGTTGCGTAGGAGCTGGGGTTGAAACAATAGGTCAAAAGATAATTCATCTTCAACATTTCTGATAATAATTTTAGTTGTTAAATCAAGAAAAAAATAAAAAATAAAATGCTGCTTCCAAACAAACACATTTGAAGACATAACCTTGAGCTCCCTGAAATTGTGATTTGTGTCTTCTTTTGGCATTTCATATAGTAAACATTTCAATGAGAACTAAAGAGAGTAGTCAATTAATCAGCTTGCTGATTGACTTCAAGCAAAAGTGCCAAATATTTGTTCCAACAGCTCTGTTGGGAGGTTTTGCTGCGTTTCTTTGTCCCATGGAATAGATGCACAGCAGTACACTGAATATGTTTGGGTTTTGGATTGTTGGTCAGATGAAACAAGCAAGCAAACTGAAGATGTGACTTTTGAATTTTTTTTTTTATCACAATTTCCAGACAGTTTATTAAGCAAACAATTTATCAAGAAAATAACTGACATGAATGTATAATTTTAAATAAGTCTTCAGCTACAGCCCAAAATGGAGATATTTAATCGCTGACCCAAAGCAAAAAGGGCAGTGAGACCAACCTGTGAAATACTCTCCAAAGTCTTGCTCCAGCTTAACTGCCTTGTCAAAGACTTTATTGGCCTGCTCGTACGTCTGCCTCTTATTCATCTCCCTGAAACGGACAGAGGTTGCAGTTAGTATCACAGACGCGCTCACGTTCACTGATATGTTAACTACAGTATGCCAACAAGCTCAAACTTACATTAGAGCTTCAATGGATTTTGGTTTAATAAAGATGGCAATCGGATAAAGTTGTGCTTGCTGCAGTCGTTTTATGGCATTCCCAGACACATCCAGAATGCAGTGTTTCCCCTGTTGGCAGGTAGAGATAAGTCTTGTTAAAAATACTATAGACTTGTTAAGTAGGCCACAGATTCATGAAGGATTGATTGTGGTTCTTGTAATGCTGCAAAAATGACTACTGCAAACTAACAATTTTTGGAAGTTGGTGGAACATTAACTACCAATTTCTGCTTTCCGATTTAGCAGGAAACCTAACATGCCTCTGATTATACCCCAAATACACAAAGCTGGTAACCCGATCCCCGAGAAACACAAGTCTCTGCGCCTACCCTCTCAGCCACAGTTCTGACAGACAAGATGCTCGTCCCATAGAGGTTCTCGTTAAACTGGCCAGCCTCAATGAATTTATTATCCTGAATGTCTTTCTCCATTTGCTCCCGCGAGCCCACAAAGTGGTAGTCCTGGCCGTCCATCTCGTTCTCTCGCCGCGGACGAGTCGTATCTGGAGAGGGGAATGGAACAAGTTTATTTTGGTCACTGCCGTTATGTTTAGTGGACTGTCTGGAACTGTTTGTTGCTGTGAACTCACGGGGTACACAGGAGCCAAACTTGTGGGGAAACTCAGAGATGAGGTCATCATTTACTCTGTCCTTCATTGGACCCAATATGATCACAGGCCTTGTGTAGTGGACTGCAATGGAGAGGAAAAGGGCAGGTGAGGACACATGTAGAAACATACAATCCACAGACTGACTAATGCTTCATATTTTAATAGCGGAGAAGCGATTCACTTACTTTCCTGTCGAATGACTGGCTCATAGGAAAGAATGGTGTCCTCCTGTCCCTCTGTAATAACACAAGACAAAGGTCATCAGATATTTTTAATCTCACTTAAGAAATATAATAAAATCGTGATGGCCTACGAAACACCCAGAGGAATATTAATTTACAGATGTCATTTCACAAGTTAATTTAATGGCATCTACCATGTTATTCATCTATGTGGGCAGTGTAAAACACAACAGAAAGACCAGGAGAAATGAAGGTGACTCACTCGAACTGCTTTCACTGTCACTTGTGTTGGATGTCAGGCATTCTGCAAAGGCACAAGAGAGCGAGTTGCAAATCTCATAGCAAACCGCAGTTAAATTCAAATAAATTCTCTTTTTAGGGGTGAAAAGGATTTTTCACCTGCCTCAACAGAAAAAAAAGAGCACTCTGTTTCTCAACATCTAGGCCATTAAGAAAAAGGGGATACAGAAAGCAGAAGTCCTGCTTGGTGCTGCAGCCATGCTCTCTCAATATTAGGGAAGTGGTTTTAGGTACAAGCAATAGGAAATTAAGTGTTTCCTGTGACAATATCCCAAATGACCCACAATTCCCTCGCCAATGTTTCCTATTGCGAGATCTGTGCCTGTGGCAGCGGATCTCATATCAGGGAAAAGACAAAGAAAACATATAGGCGTTATGCCGTCCACAGGAGGGAGGCAGGAGCCGGCTGACTCAGGGGAACTGGAGGGAAAAAGTGTTTCCAACAAGGCCTGCTCTGGTGACAGATATATTCCAGCTCTGTGTGACCTTATCTGACAAAACTCTGCTAAACATTATTGTAAAGACCCCATGAGACATTCAGAATAAGTCTAACGCTCACTCAACCTCCCTTGGGAATGCACATTTTATATGTACTGTAAATCTGAGTAGGCGTGTGTGCTTGTGTGTGTTGTGTGTGAGCACGCACATAGGTCTGTGTGTGTGTGTGTGTGTGTGTGTGTGTCACTCTAAATGTGTGTGGTTTAGCACTCCCAGCTGGGTCTGCAGTGACAAAGCATTTTTCTCTGAGCTCAGGGGACAGCTGCTTGACACAGTACAACCACACACTTACTCAAACTCTTTGATCCATAAAAGTCATCGCTTAACCCTGGGAAGTCCTAGGTGTCCCGACAGGTGAGAGCAGAAACCAAGAGAAGAGAGCAGACAGGAAGAAGAAGAGGTTAGTGAGAGTTGGGGCAGAGAGGAAGAGGAGTGCTGTGTAGTGCTTGCCAGGCCCACTGACACATGGCGCTGTGCTGTACTCATTAAGCCTGAGCCCCACTTTGTTCATAGTAAGCCACGGCCTTTCAATTACACAAGCCCAATCCCATTAAAATGGGATTTTGACCTGTTAAGTGTTAAAGCTTGAGTCCAGTTAATGAGATTCTTCTTGTTGTGGGTCAGTGACTGACTGGAGAATTGATCAGGACTTATACAAGGAGTAGCATCACAGTGTTAGACGGCCTATGTGTTAATGCAGCCAAGAACTTGCACGCACACACACACGCGCGCACACACACACAGCTGACAGCACCACACAGCTAGACACTCCTTCAGGAGCCCATAGACAGATGCACAGACACACCAGAGAGAAACCCACATCTTCAGCCTGATGCCGGCTCCACATGTGGGGCATCTCTCTGGGACAGTGAGAAAGGGATGAGAGTGGTGCCATCACACACACCATCCCTTGAGGTGAGCGGAAAGATGAAAGTTGAGAGAAAGAACTGAAGCATGAAGGGGAAAGGACGGAAAAAAAACACCCCCCTTGATCACACAGCTGGTACTCACGTTCAGACTCCACCAGTTCCTGCACAATATTCTCCTTGCTCTTGTAAAACGGGAACTTGCGTGAGAGGTTGAAGCTTTTTTTGCGCTTTACTTTGACTGGCTGCTTGTCGATGTGTGGGTGAGAAGGGGGGGGGGCAATGAGAGGGTGAAAACAAAAACAGAATGGGTTTCAATGAAAGTACACCCATGCACAAAAACAAATGAAATGTAAACAAAACAATACACGTCAAATAATGAAAATGAGAAGCAGGTAATGGGTGGAAATGAATGGCATATCAATGTGAAGGAAACAGGCTTCTGTTTACCAACTTAAACATGTACCATTTTCATTCAATTGAATCTGCTTGCATTATAGATGATACAGAAACAACATTACATCTGATTTATACTTCTGCAAATTACATCTGACAGATCAGCCTCTGACAAATGTGCAGACATTTTGTAAGTGCACATTCCTTAATATCACTGTGGAGGTTACAGAGACCCCTCATCTCTACGGAGCTTCTGTGTAATCTATACAGTAATATGAGCACTTTTTGTGCTCGCTCCAGCGAGCAGGTGCTGGTCTCTTTCCCACACTCAGGGGGGAAGTAGGCCATCTCCCTGGGAGCCAAGCAGCAGCTCGGAAGACAGCCTCTCTGGCACCAGGGCAGGGAGCAGCTGGCCCACTACACTTACCCTGTTAGACTCAATCATGCCTGTCCTGGCGTGGAACTTGACTGTTTTTAACCTGGCCCGCTCCTTCTTCTCCACTCTGTGAGGAAAAAAAAAAAGTTTAGGCTGGCCATGAATGGCAGTAGTCACATTAGCTTTGTCTGGCATTAGTGCACCACAAATGAAGAGCGAGCGTACCTTTTCTTGCTTGGAATGACCCCAATCTGCTCGCTCTCTCCATGTGGCGTGACCAGCCTCGCCTGCCACCACTCGTCGTCAGAAGCATTTATGACATGGAGGATATCCCCGTAAGAGAAGCTCAGGCCTTGGCTGGGAAGGCAGCTGTCCCTCGTTCGATCATAGTCAAACAAAGCTCTACAAAAACAGAAACTTTGGTTACTCTCCTTCCTTCCTTTTATTTTGATTGTGTGTAGAAATTCCACATGCATCAAGATCAAATTACTGTGTCCGCACTAGCTCTGAATGCCCTGCATTACATTATTGGTCTGTAACTTCTTCTTATACTTCACATTGCTTGCATATTGGCTGTGAACTTTTAATAACAATGTCAAGTGAAAGTCACCTTTTATACTTTCAGACATGTCAGCCACTGCATTCTAGTGTTGTATTGAAACAGCAAGTGTTTATCTAACTGTACAGAGATAATGTGGAAAAGAATGTCACATCGTCTTCCCAAAACATGAATTTGAAGCATGCCATTCATACATTTCCACTTGACATTTATAACTGTTGTTGCCACATACTTTCCACCACAAACATATACTGTTCATTGTCATTCTGAGTGCGTCACAATCTTGCCAGACAGGTAAGCCCACTGCCATTCTACAAGTATTCATACCTGTTTTACAGGTTGAAACTTAGCTTGACCTACAAGTCTATATCTACAGGCCATATCCGTGTATGGCTGCCATTTTATGGCCAGTATATATAAATTTTCTCCTCCAGTTAAAGGTTTTTTTTCTGCTGTACTTCCGCCAAATGAAACCGCGGCTGATACTGCTGAAACTGTCATGATGCAATCTAGGGGAAGCTTATCTGCTAATGTGCTCTACAGGGAAACAAGTGTACTTTTAACTAAGTTTGATAAGTCGAATTCCAAGCCTTAACCATGTTATTGCACCTTTACATACTTACAAAGCGTTTCAGAGAGAATGTGAGCACATGTGACACTGTTTTTTTTTTTGTTTTTTTTTGAGAACACCTTAGAGGCTTAACGCCTCCACATTCCTGAGGCTGGGCTGGGAGGACATGGCGGCTCCTGCATCAGCCGGCTAACTAGACAGCTTTTCCAACATAACTGTGGGCTTAGTCACCCGCACAGGAGCAGGCTAGGCTCTACATGTCTCATAGGAGCCGTATATAAGAGAGGCATGAGTCAGACTGGTTAACACTCTTTCTATAGCGGTCCACCAATGAAATAACATCTGCATACTTCTGATATATCCGAGTAAGGTCCGTTACTATTGAACTTAACCTTAACTTAAACTGAACCTAAGCCTAATAGCTACATTACTAGATTGATTTAGCTTAAGTGAAGCGCATTAGTGCTTCAGTAGAAACATGGTGAAGCACTTGGACTATGCAGTTACATCACAGTCCTTTCACCTTGACTCCTGTGAGTCCGTTGTGACTCGCTGCATTTATGTGAGCAGAGGGATGCCACCTGTTTTAATTCCTAAATGAGCCTCCATCCAGTTTGGCAAGCGGCCCGAAATGTCATAACGCAGGTCATTTCGACAAGCCTCACTGTCAATCTATGTTACACAAAGTGGAGTCAATGTCATATGTGGCATCAAAACAGCGACAGGGAATGCCTGCCCATCAGCGTTTTTGATGGTGATGAATAGTATCAACTCAATGCCCTAAATGAAATGCTACCCTACCAATAGCTCAGTGTGATGCATCATGTTTTACTACATCATCTATACAACCTATGTCATGCTGCTGTTCTCCGACAGTGTGGCTGATTTTGACAACATGTGCTTTCAGGCTTTATTCTCCCCTACAGACAGGTAGAGGTTTATTATGCAAGAGTGGCAATTTTGACAACAGATCATAGAATTTGATGTTGTGAGTACAAGCATGACTGTCTGCGAGTGTGTGTTCTCCAGCTTTACCTGACGTAGAGGGAGCGTTTCTCGCTGGTGCGCAGGGAGCCTGATCCTGAGCTCATGCTGCTGTTCATCATCTGCTCCCTCAGGTCGTGGATCTTGGACTCAAAGCGACTGTACTCTGCGCCGGAGGAAACAAAGAAACTGTGTCAACATTACCCCAAAAATAGTCCCTCGAGCATATCCTACGCCTTTGGGCTTTGAAGTTACACGCAAAAGGTCAAGGTGGTATTGAACGTGTCAAACAAAGGGCTGAAAGAGTGTTGGACCTTGCTCTGTTTCGCTGAAAAAAATCATTGTAGATCTCTGTGTCTCAGTTAGTGAGCTGGAGTGAATAGAGGAAAGGTTCAGCGAATCCTTAGGCTGATTAATGACCCCAGGAACAGATGGTTTATCACAGATCTGCCTTACATATCCAGTAATGTCTCATGTCAGGTAATTAATTATACAGATTAATTAAGTTCAACATGGGCTCTTTAGTGTGGTTAAAAAAAGGGAAGGCCTCCAACAATTTCCAATGCATGACCATTTGTCATAGGTGTGTAAATCCAGTCGCCGCTCAGGAGCCCGGGGATGATGTATGATTCCACCTGGACCTCCTCATTAAGAATGCTCTCATTAGCCTGCTGTGCACAGCGTGCTCTGCGCCCAGGCTGCTGGAACAAGCGAGGCCACCGCACCACACAGCACACGGATAGATAAACAGACCAGCAGATGCAGCTAGAAAAACAAGAAGGCTAGGTCGCTCATGTGATCACACAAAGGAGACGCCCGGACCACAAAGAAGCAGCACTGTGAGCTCCTACTTTTGACATATACCTAAATGTTTTGACAATTTTTACTTTACACAGCTTACGAAAGAAAAGTAATTACAGTTCGTGTTTTCAGGACTGCACAGGAATCTAGCTGTAGATAACTAGAATCATATTGTTATTGGCAAGTGATAATGTACCCTATTGCTAGAATGACAACCTATCTGTGTCTTGATCATAACTGGCCAATAAAAGACTTGAGTGAGAGAGAATCCACAGTTAGACCACATATCTCCTTTACTGCCAGGCCCTTAGGGGTTGACTCCTACCTTACAGCTTGATCATCCATAGCGGGCAACACTTCCTGTAACGTGAACACCAAAAGATCAAAGTCCAGGTCGAACAAGCCTAAAAGTAGCATGGAAAAACAAACACCCATGCCCGCAAAGGCGATTTCTTCGAAGTTAGTCCAAGCTCCTGGAAAACTTCTGGGCAGGTGCAAAGACAAGCAAACAAAACCTAAAGGGGATTCAATGCAAACACATAACCTGCCCTCGGCCGGGTGCCAGCTCTCCACCCTGGTCTCTGCTCAAAGGGTTAACAATACACCAGTGACGCTGCAAGGTGAGGTAACCAGACACCGCCTGACTGCTTGTAACCAAGAGCAACGTCCTAGCACTCCTAGAACAGCGACAGCACACGCGGAAACAGCCATTCAGACTAGCCCACTTGGCTCTCTCAGGCACAGGAGACACGGGTGAACGGCAGCTTGAGAGAGGAGGGGTAAAGGGACAAGACAAAGAGTAGCTAAACAGAGAGCGAGAGCAGTCTTAATGCCCCTGCTTCACAATACCACCAACCTGAAGGTCTGGCTGAGAGCTGTGCCGCTGAGATATTGCTATGCCGAGCACAGGTGGTAGAGCTAAATGCCTAACATCCAAACGGTTCATGTGAACACTGTGAGGACAAGGGGAGCAGGAAGGGGACCTGAACTACAACCAGCTTTAAGCCTCTGTGGGAAGTTAGGGTGGGAATCATAAACTAAAACATGAATTGCTGATGTGCCTTGTTTACAATGACATCAGAGTACAGGCAAATTATCTATGTATAGTGTATATCAACAATTATCTGTGCAAGAAAAGACACTCTGAATCAATCTCTGAAAATACATTTATCAATCTACACTCACTTTATAATGAAGCACGTTCAGTTTACAGTAATTTCATAGTCTCATGATATAAACAGTAAAGGAAGTACACACCTGTTACACAGAAAAGGAAGGATACTCCCAGTACTTAAACAGAACACTCTGTGACCCTGGTGAATGAGTCTCACCAAACACTGCGACAGCACCACATTAGATATATTATCTCTATCGACTGTTTGTCCCACCCTGAATATCGAGCACGCGGAGCAACAGAAAATGGAAACTAATCTTTCAGAAGAATGAATGGACTGTAAGGAAATCAGAACCTAACTGAACAGCGGCGTTCAGTCCTTGGATAACTCACGAGTAGGGTGCATTTTTAAGCAACTTCCTTAACTGATGGCTGGCCAAAGATCAGTAGTTGATGAATGATTAAAAGCTCTTAATACGGGGTGCCCTAGCGGTTAAGGCGCTGACCATAAACCACATCTCTTTCTCCTTTCATTTTCTGTCATCTCACTACAGTCAGCTATCGAGTCAAAAATAAATACAAAATAAGAGTCTAAAACTGAAAGGTCTAAAGTTTATTACTTTGTATTTACTCTGGAAACAGACAGTCTGTGCACCAGCAGAAGTAAATTGGGAATGTGATGCAGAAATTAAATAAACATATTGAAATGAATGAATAAAATAAAAATGACTAAATAAAAAAGGTAATTAATGCCATCAGTCAGAATTGCTGCTCCCACTGATTGTGATGAAAAACAATGATTTTGCCTGCCATTTATACTGGGCAGAACGTGCATGAACATACAGGGAACTCACATCTTAACCCATGCTTTATCAACAAATACGAGGTGAAGCCTGCAACAGCAAAAGCTTCTAAAAGGCTAACCCAATTATCTGATGACACTTACAGTCAGTGTTTCTATTTAAGAACATAATACATCTACCTGGTTAAGAATGACTCAAATGTGCGATGTTGATTAATACATTCTTAACCAGTCCAGCAGTTTACAGTGATCAATTATTCATTAACACTCTACTCAAAAGCACACCTTTAAAATGCTGGCAGTCCACAATTACTAACGTTAAAACTCTCTCCCTTAGAGCACTAAATACACAAGAGCTAGCCTATATTTTTAGGAGTGACCCACAGGAAGAAAAGACAGCTAATAGAAACTGGGACTATTCTGAATCTCTCACTCCCACTGCGTGTCCTCATTAGTCGTACAGCTTTTATATTTGGGGGAACGGTCGCTTCTCTTTTGATCCAGTTATGCAACACAGCAGGCATGTACTTGTAATGTGAGACTGTGTTATGTTCTCAGGGAGAGTCAAGCCCGTGAAGACACACACCCCCTCCCCAATAATATACTGCAGGAGGAAAACATAGACCCCGGCTAAACTATTCCTACAAACTTCTGTAACGCACACTGGTGTGAGTGTGATAAGAGTGCACCAAGTTTAACATTTCCTCCAAGGCCCTCCTCCCATTTCCTACATGCAAAGATTTTTAGAGTAATTACACTTCTTGATAGCGGGCACCATGTGGTTATATACCCCTCACTTCCATTCCTTCGAGGTGAATCTGAGTTAAAGACGCGGTGATGCTCCAGTGAGCCACTGAGAGTCAGAAGGGGGGTTCCTGCTGCAGCCTGCGTGCTCTGTTGTGGCTTCTTGTAGTCTTCAGTGCTGGCCCTCCATCAGAGGTCTGCGGTCGCTCGGGTCCCAGCCTCTGCCCCTGAGAATACTCTCCAGGCAATTTGCCCTGCATAAACTAGCGTTTGCCTTCCACTTCCTCCCCCTGACTGACTGTCCTTGTACCGCTCACAGGGGGTTCCTCCTGCTCCAAACTCAAACGAACGACATGTCACGCACCGCTTTAGGATGCCAGCAGAATTACTGGCAACAGATCTCAGGTCACCAGAGGGGATGCAGGAAGTCAATCATTTGCCAACACTCGACTCGTGTGTTTGGAGTAGTTAAGCATTGTGCACAAACAGACAACTGTCCTTCACTGGGTTACAAAGGGGGCGCAGAGCTGAAAGCATGGTTTGGTATGGAAAACAAAGGGTCCCTTCAACTAACCACATCGTTATTCAAGATGCTGCCTGATTGGTCGGGCATGCGGGACAACATCAACTCACATGGAGAAGAATGAAGCATTATAATCAGCATTTGGTAGCAGAAGGAAAACCTATACCGCAATATTGTCCGTTTTGATCTCAGCCTGTGTCTGTCTTTAGCTTAGCACCGTGCCAATTCACCGATCCTGTTCCACTTCAATTTCCATGACCTTGGACAGTTATTGGACAGATGCAGCTTGTGTTTTATTGAAAGAGAAAAGGAATATGGGGTAAAAGCATGCTACAACGTATGCCCCTTCGCATTCCTGTCATAGTCCAACCTGAGAACTCAGCCCAGATCTAAAGCTCACAATATCCTTCCCATTGTTGTTTTAGCATGCTCGAGTACACATGCAAAAGAACTACAAAAACACTGAGGACAAATGCCACTGCCAAAGACGCTGTAATGCACACCTCTACAATGTAGTGCTACAAAAGAAAGACTGGTGTCATTTTGTGACTAAATTAGAAAACTACCTCACAGGTTAGCCAACAATACAAGTCTGCTGTAGTCAGCATGAAAATGGTCATGTGGTCAGAGAGCTGAATGTCCAAAGTCTGGTGTGGCAGTGACATACAGACATAATGTAAATGTACAGAGGTGAGCTCACAGGTGAGGTCACTGTTTAAACCACCGGCACCAAGCTCTCTCACACACACACACACACACACACACACACACCTGTCTGACCACACCTCTGTGTCCCCACCTAAAGACTTAGGTTACATAAGAACAATAAAGCAGCGTCTGAATGAATCCTGCAGCATATAAACTACAACATAAAGCTACTTAAACTAACCTTTAGTGGATATGAAAGTGAGAAATAACAATAAAAAGAAGTCAAAAACAAATGCAGATAGCAGGTAATGGCAGGGGTTTACCACAGAGGTGGTGGTATTAAGTTACGTTACAGTAGGGGTGAGGCTATCACATGTCTGCCATGGTATATTATGAATAATCTAACTGCTGGTTAAAAGAGGAGGTTAATGGTTGTTTCTCGGTGGCTCGGTCGCAAAAGGTAGCGTACACTTTCTATAGCGTTACTACAGGAGTGAAACTACAGGTTCATGCTAGGAGGAAGAGCCACAAGCTACACCTCGGTCAGGATAAACCTGTTCTACAATAAAACAAAGACTCACGGAGTTTGTTCCGGTTTCAATGTGTCAGTATTTCCACGATCTTCCTTCCTCGTCTCACCTCAACCTGAATGAAACTCTTTTGCTCTATTATTTCGCCGTCGCAGCCGCCGGTAGTTTCTTCATCCAGCCATTAGAGAGTTCATGCAGCTTCTGCTCTGCTGCTGTTGTGTTAGAGCCCATCCCCCATCCACACAGGCTGGTAGACAGATAAAAGTTGAACGTTTTTGTTTTTTTTCCCCCCCTTTTCCGTTTTTCCACCTTCAGTTTAAAACCCTTTCAAACTTTCCTCCGGCGTCGTAATGGAAGTGGAGCTCGGCACCGGCCGCTTTAATGTCCTCTTTCCATCGCCGTGCCGGGTTGTGTTCACGGACAGCGGCTGCTCACAGGAGCTCGGAGTTTGAACAGGGAGGACAACAGCGGCTGGTTTGCCCGCCTTGCAGTTGGCTCAACACTTCAGCTCTGCTAACACAAGATCCGCCCCTGAACCTGAATACTGGGTAACGCGAGCCTGCCCTCATTTACAGCCACAGTTTATCATCCACCAGGTAGAGCTCACGCTGCCTAGCAACGTTAAAGGGGGCATTCCTGTGATTTAACTTTATTCAACACTTTATTGTGAGACTCGTGAGAATCCAGAGCTTTATTTCCAAGCACTCTGCACCATTGCACTATTGTTTTTTTTTGGTTTGTTTAGATATATATGTATAACTGTACATAGTAGTTTATGTGTATGTTTGTTGAGCTAGTTGTCCTGTTTATTTATGCTCCTTGTTGAGTCCTTGTCCTTGGAAAAAAAGTGATTCTGGTTCTGTTAATTCAATAAGATTAAAACCCCTTAGATTCAACATTTTCCACAATGCAACAGGATCATTAAGATCAACATATAACTTAAAGAGGTAGAGGTGCTGGAAGCTAAGCTAACCAGCTGCCAGCGGTGCCTTCATATTTACTGTACAAACACACAAATGCTATCAATGTTCGTGTACAACCCTGAGGAAGAATGCAAATATTTACCCAAAATATTGAGTTATTCTTTCATGCCTGTAGTTTGTAATTCGTGTTTATTATACATTTAGTCTCTAAGCTTCAAGAGCTGTATGATTTAAGTTTATGTTGTGGTCACATTCTAATAAAATTGTGTTTAATTAAATTAGCACAAACAAATTATGTATTAATTATTATAAGTACAGGTTAAATCAGAATAGCCAAATAGCAAAAAATTCTATACCTAACTAGTTATGTAACACATAAGCAGGTAAAGGTTGTTTGATGATAGTCCTTTCCAGTACAGTCCAACAAAACTGAGTTTAGTACCATTTTGAAACAATATCAGACAGTATTCATGTGTGATATGAAACAGCTCACCTTCAGGCCTGTACTGAGCTATGATGGTGACAGTCTGTCCAGCTCTCTTCAGTGCTGCAGCCGCCTGCTCATGTGTGGCATTCCTTAGATTCACTCCATTCACCTGCAACAAACCAGGCCGAGAAAACATTTAGCGAGAAAACCCAGATTAGTTCCTAAAACTTTGCTACTTGTCTAAATATTATCTGTACAGGAAACGAGTCTAGCTGGATGGAGCAAAGTTTACCCTCGAGCTGGACGGTTTCATTTCAGCCTGTGGAGATAAGATCTGCTCTTATCATGTAAAGGCCTAACAGAGAGGCCTGTATAAAAATGATAGGATTTTTACTGAAAAACAGGACCACTGATTTTAAATAAAATAAGTGTTTCACAATCATGTTGCAGCAAAGACATTTATTCACCCTTGGATTGCATAACTTCCAGACTATATGTAGAATTTAAACAAAACAGGCATATATTTGTAGGTACTGAAAAGGTTAAGAATTATGAAATACAAGTCAAGGGATTTAAATATGTAATTTTTTGGATACTTTATTGATTCACAAAGCTAAGCTCCCTCTGAGTTGTTATGGATTTAATGTCTTGCTCAAGGACATTTCAGCAGGGCATGTGTTTGCTGGCTTTCTAAACACTAGACCACCTAATTCTATCATCATTATTCTGACGACGGGAGTTGGCTGAAAATCTCTGACAACAGAGAGAGCTTGAGATACTGACCGAAAGAATCCGGTCGCCCCTCCTCAGCTCGCCGCTCAGGTCAGCCGGCCCTCCTGCCAGGATGAAGGAGACGAATATGCCTTCTCCATCCTCCCCGCCAACGATGTTGAAGCCCAGGCCTGTGGAGCCCTTGTGCAGCAACACCTTCCTCGGCTCCCTGCCAAACAGAGTGACAGCGTTAGGGTGAAGGGCAGGACAGAGAGCATAGAAGAGGTGGGCAGAGAGAGAGAGATATGACCAAAACTGAAACAGAAAGAGCATAAGAGTGGTACGCAGAGGCTGTGTCAGACAACAGCCATCTTCTATTGGTTTACATTGTGTAAGATCCCAAAATGTCGAGTGCATTCAGTTTAGGCAGCTGCAAGCAGTAGGCCTGCAGATCTTTTGTAGACATTAGAGTGCTTTAAATAGAAACATTTAAATCATTACTCTCCAGGACCACTCACCACTAGAACGCAAATGATTAACCATGTAATAATCACGTACTAATCATATTACTAATAAAGATCATTTGGATTACACTGATAACACTGCAAACAGTTCTGCAAGAGATACAATGAATGCAATAAAACAAGCAGCAACGCGATTGGATCCTAATGCGTATTATCTACTGGCTATAGAACTTTCTGCTTTGCATGGTAATCTCATGGACATGTACACGTGTAAACACTTAAACACCCACTCATTTTAATATACGCAGACACAATGAGCCACCTCCTGCTCGACAGACCCACTGAAGCTCTGCTTTAGCTCCTATGACTCATCCTCCAGCAGGCTATTCAGACTGCCTTAGTTTTGAGATGCTAGAGAGGCCAAACCGCTGCTATGGTCCAGCAAAAGCCCTCTGAGAACACACTTCACACGACTGCAAACACACACACACACTCTAGGAAGCCCAATGTTTGCCTCACACACACACACACACACAAACACGTGCGCACATACTTTATATATAAATTCACACATAAACATACATGCATGCATATACGTCAGCACAGGCACACACAGTTTCCTCTCTTAAGAGAAAACACTGCATGGTTCCCATTAGTGGTCTCCTCTCACAGTACTCAGCCTGCGGTCTTCAGGAACAATTCCTACTCAATCCCTAATGGCTGCGCTCAAACTCGCTGTTAAGGCCATTTCCTATCGATGGCAGCCGAGGCAGCATTCCAGACTTTCAAAATCATACCCATGACTGCCTGGAAAAAGCGTTGATTACTCCTCTAAAAGAAATTAAGAGCATCAGAAAAGAAAGAAAAACGGCGCCATCAGCAAGTTTAACCAGATTGTTAAACTGTATTCATTTGAAATTAAGTGAATTTAGAAGACCACTAAATAAGATTGATCAACAGCAACATGAATCTGGGTCTGCGGGATACCTTACAATTAGTATGTCTGCCAGACAGAATCAGGGACAGATTCAATATGATTGTACTGACGAAGATTAAAACTCCATTATGTTCTTGCTTCTTTTTTCCATATATTTATTTTGATCTTTTGAGTACAAGGGATCAAGAACTACAATAAAAAAAAATGGGAAGTGGCAAACACCTTTAAATATGCTGAAACAACTGGCTTGCCTTATAACAAGTCAAGCTTAAAATAACCTCGCTTTCCATCTTGAGCTTTTCCCCCCAGCTCGAGGAGGCACACAGATCTCCACGGTTACCTTAGGATCCGGAACCGGTGCTTGCTTCTGAAAGAGCATTTCCTAACAGTGCGTTCAGGCAGGCTCCTCACCAGCAACATGGAAGATGAGATGTTGACTGTGAACATGGTATGGCACATTGCTCAGCTCAGCGTTAGCTCCTCGAACCCTCTTCCTATCTGGCCTTCCGCTGAGAGAGGGGCTACAATTTTAGAATCTCCTGTGTTCGTGGTCTGGTGTTCCCTATCTCATCCTTGTGCGCTGTGATGGAAAACAGTTCCACTTTGGGCTGTCACACATGCTCTCTCCCCATCATCACCAGCAAGGCAAGACTTAACACTTAACCCTAGCGCTCCCACGCAAATCACCTTTTTTCAGTTCTGCAGGAAGAGGCCAAAATCAGCCCTCAGTCACATCTGGAATAACCAGGGCCGGATTACATCAAGAGCAGCAGGACTCGGTGGATATGTCAAACTGGAGGTTATCCAAGTTTGATCCTCTTTCACACCGTGCTGTCCCATCGTCTCTGCTCTGATGCTGCTTTGGGTCTGCCCCCCACCCCCCTCCCCAATACAGCACACCAGCATTCCTGTCTGTCAGCTTGGCCCTCTGGAGACTAGGCAGACAGATTCCCAGAAGCTCCTTGCTAATTTGTCAGAGCGTAAACAAACTGAGGAGCTCATGAACTGACTTTCACGACATTTGGGCCTTTGATTTGACGCCCTCATAGTCTGTGACCTGGCTGCATGCTGGAAGCTGGCTTTTCCTCACTGGAAAGTAATGTGCAGACTACTGTGGAATATTTGAACACATACAATAAGGCCAGTGCCTTTTATTATCTTACAGTTGGTGCAGCTCTCCAAAGGAGCAGTATGCACGTTTGTGTTTCTGCATGCACCGTTTGTCCATAGGGTGTGGATCGCCTGGCCATTTCCATGGAAAATGGGAGTGAATTCCAACAGTTTTAAATGCAAGTTTCAAGTCCTCCCTCTCTATCACAAGACCTGCCTCCCCTCCCTCCCCCCCTTTTCCCTTTTCATCCATGCCAGGAATGTAAACAGTAATAGAGCGGTAAAAAAGCCTTTCTCTTTGCCCAGCCATTTCTCCTGCGACTCTTTTCTCTAATTCAGAACTCCCACCCCTCTACCCCCCCACCTATATTTCCCTGTCTGCTTCAGTGTTTTGGCTGAGGCGGTCGCAGCTCAGTCCTAAAGCTGTGAATGGATATCTGGGCTGTGGGGTTCAGCGGGTCATGCTGCCCTGGACTCAGCCAAGTAATTGTCTCTGCTTGGCTGATTAATGGCGGACACTGCAGATGGACGCCATTTTCCACAGACAGACACTACCTCTCGCAGCACTTTATCTCTCCATTTTCCCCTGAATGGATCACATCAGCTTATGTATAGAGGCGTATACTGATAAAATTAAAATGCTGCTTTATCACCATCTTCCTTTTCGCTGTTTAAATTTCAAGATTTTCTGTGCCTGCCTTTTACTTCATGGCCTGCTATTTCCTTCTAATATGACATAGGGAAAAATTTATTCACTGCTAAGGTGATAGACAGTTTAAGATATTTCATGCCTCTCACTGTGACTAAGAATAAAATCGGAGCGATGAATGATTAACACCTACGACGAGTACTCAGCTGAATCTGCTGTGATTACTTTTATTTTAACACCCCCCCCCCCCTTTGCTTTTGCAGCTTTTAAAAACACCAACCAAAGGTCAAAGTGTTTCTCGTTATTGATGACTGAATTCTTGTGCTGACCAGTCAAAGGTTTTCTGTGTGAGCCACATTCAGTTACTGATTAGCTCACCTGCTGCTGCAGTCCGCAGGCTAACCAGCCACCTAACCAGAAACCTTGTTGTGTGCAGCCCTGATAGGAGCTGCTTGTTTAGAAATTGTGCACACTGTCACCACTACATACACGTATGTTTACACCAAACATACATATTTAAACACAGAGGATTTATCTCTTATCAAGTCCAATGTGGACAGAGACAAGGGCACAAGGGATCCATGTACAGTACTGACATATCTCTAGAAGACGGGGGTAATATCAGATGGAGAAGGGGGAGGGGGTGTTGGGGGATGTGTCTGTGATGACACCACTGAGGGGAATGTGCAGATGGGCAGAGGGCCGATACAAGCTCTGACTCACGCCTCACAACCAGCTTGCTCCACTTCTGTGGAAGCCTGTGCTTACTACAGCCATCTAAAATAACCCTTCCAGGTTGGAGCCAATGGGGGGCCTGTCAGTCGATGTAGCTGGATGCTCATTTGCTGTGATTGGGAATCAAATTGGCTATGATGTCCTCCAAGACAATGCCAAAGTGGACATGACACACCACTAGGGGAAAACAGGTGCATGTATGGTCATGTGTGGGCTGTTCTAATTTGCTAATTTGCTGATTTACGAGTTGTCGAGGATTTATACCCACACAGGTATGCGTCTGTGTCATAACTGTATGTTGCACTTAAAGCGAGTGTGTATCTCCGTGTGTGCTTGTATGTGTCAGCATGTTATGAGCTAAGGACTCAGTGTACAGTATGTGTGCGTGATTGGTGCTGGCAGCATGGGTGACGAGAGGGGTAAGACCTGAGTGCATGGCCTGGTTTTCCCAGTGTGCAGATGAATCATGACAGCTGCAGGACTGTCTGCTGCCACTGGTCTGCTGGCCCGTACCGGATCAGGCTCTTACTCCCCATTACATTCATGGTAACAGCAAAGCTCAGTGTTTATATTTACATACATAGAGGAGCAGGCAAAACATTCCAACAGTGCAAAGCAGAATATTTGTGTTGGTTGGGCAGCTGCAGTCAGCCCTCCCATCCTCCTGTACTGTCCTTTCTTTTTAACAACACAACCTGGCTTTAGTTACAGCCAAATGACAAGATCAGAATCTGTCCTTTTCTCTTACACTCACACACACACACACACACACACACACACACTTACAGGAAAACACATATTGGCAGTTTATGGCATATATGGTACACAATATAAGCTATGTTCAACACAAACACGTTACATAAAAGCAATGGTTCACACACACAGAAACATTAAGGGATTCATCCATGAGGTGATGCACGATGGACAAGACTGTCGATATACTGTAATAACTAAGTGAAACAAATAAGTGAACCAACAAACAGGAGGCCTTTTGCACATTTGGTAATGCCAAACAGTGAAAAAAACACATTGCCATAAATATCATGTATATTATTGTGATATTCAGCTGTAACCACCAGTGAAAGTAGCTTGGCCCGAGATAGAGGCTTAGTTTTATCGATGCCTCCTGACAGATGGAATTGAGCAGCTTGTGGGAGCGTGAAGCCCTTTCGGCTGCACTCCTGTGGAGATGTGTTTGTGAAGAGCAGGTACGACTCCATTTTAAACTGCGATAAACAGGGCCCTATTGTTATAGATTCATAGATGTGAGCAGATTAGAAAATTGATGGACAAATAATGGCTGCGGGGGTAGACCTTTTAAAATACAAAAAGGAAAGCAAATAAACAAAACAATAGGCTAATTTCTTATAAAACAGTTCAGCTCTACGGTCAGTTATATGTATTATGTATAATATTTTGTTTTTCAGCACACCTAATGTGACAGCATTAAAGATTAAGTATGAGTCAAGCACTGTGTCATACAAACATAAAAAGCAGAAACATACAATGGAGTTAAGTAGACATGAGGTGGGGAGACATTTACATGCAAACACAGAGACAGAAAGCTAAAATAAAGCTGTGCTTAAAAGTAAGAACTCCATCAACACAAGTATCAACCTGCCACCCCCTCCCTCCCTCTCATCTCCTTTTCTTCTGTCCAGTGCCATCTTACTCCTCCGAGTCTATTTATTCTGCTTGTGTAATTTGTGCACAAATGTGGCACAAAATACTATTGCTGAAGCAGGTAGCCTCTGTACCTTTCTGACCCTACTCCTGTCTGATGCCAGATCCAAATGCTGAGCTCTACAGCGGAGGGTTAGCTAAGCAAGGCGTGATGGACTAGGTTAGTACCTGCCAGAGAAGGGGAGCGGACCTTGGCACAAGGGAGCAGGGGAAGGACAGAAGCCTCTGTAGAGGGCCTGGGGCACCTTGCTGTCCCCAGGTTTGTGGATGACACTGTAAATAGGTTCAGCCCTGCTGTGGGGTACAGGAATCACAGTGAATGGGACAAGTGTAGGACACAAATAAAGCACACATACCAACAAAGATGCAACAAATGTACATGTAGACAGCTTGTACAAGGACATTACAGGGCCACATAACGAACACTCGTCCGGTAACACATTCACTCCACAACACACATAAACGCCTGCATGCAAACACACACACACACACACACAGACACATACATACAGGGGGAATACAGCCTTCTCCCCAGAGCTGTGGGTTAAGATGACTCAAGGCCTCGTGGGACACTCCAATCAAGCCTCTAAGAATGCTACTTCTGATCCAGTACTTGGATAGGAGGTCAAAGGTTAAAACAGTCATAACAAGTACAAGAAGTGACAAGCGGCCTCTCTGCAAAGTATTTGGTCAGCACACGGCCTCCACACACTGTCAACCTAGAATACCGTATGCACCACCAGGGCCCTGGTGAACTTAGAATTGTAAACAAAGCATTATTTTGCTTCATGAAACACTTCATAAGGTCGATTTAAATTGCTGTACGTACATGTGTCGCTAAAGTAAACCGCACCATGACAACACCTTTAAAACAACAACAAAATAGAGGCTGCAAGGAACAAAGAGAAACCCATGCAAAACTAAAAATAACTCTAAACAAGATTGAGTAATTTAATTTTATACAATTTAGCTCCACAGCAATGTTTTTCACTTACTATTACAACAGCAGGAACACAATAATGCCTGTAGCTGATATCCACAAACAATCTACTGTATATGCTGTGATTATTAAAATCTACACTAGCCTGTATGAGTGTAATGTATAGGAAGAGGATCTTTCACGGAGGAAACGGTCTGTAACCTACCTTGTGAAGTCTTCCTCCCCGAGCATGTGGCGGGGAACTGGTGAGTACCTGGACGGGGTGACCTGGGGCGGCGGGTACACTGGCTTGGGCTCCATCGCACCCATGTAGTTGTGGCTGACGTGGTTGTCTACCATAGTGGGGAAGGCTGGAGGGAGGGCCAGGCCAATAGGGGGAAAGAAAGAATGATCACAACAAAGGCACAATAGGAACACTGCATAAGGCTTCACACAGAAACCCCAAAGCAAAAAGACTGATTATCTCTGTTAAACAATTTTATTCTGAAGAAAAGAAAGATCTAAAATGTGTGCACCTGAAATTATAGTAATATCCCCTTAGTGCACACATGGTAAGCATAGTAGGGACAAGTTTGTTGGTCTGTAAACTGTAGACAGGTTGGGTAATCATTTCAACAACTGCCTTCATTTTCTCTTCCAAATAAGTTTGCTCAATCTGTGAGCTTGTCTGCTTGTGTTTCTTACCCCATCTAACTTATTTCTAGCAATGTCTCCATGTTCCCAGATCTTAGCAATTAACTTGGTGAGAACAATGATATTATTAGCAATAGGAATTGTGGCCAAAACTACAAACATAAGACCCAGGTTGTATGAAACCAGAATTTCCTTCAGAGGAACCAAAATGGCACTAAGGGAAATTGGCTAGGCTTTTTATATACCAAAAAAAATCTCTTCTGTTCTATGTCAGTCCTAAACTTTACACATGGAGGCAGCTGAGCATGATAAAACAAGCGTTTCAAATCCAGATCATCTGACCATGGGTTATACTATCAGAGCGGGGTTAAGTCTGCATTACAGGCTTGCTTAAACCCTGAAAACTGCAAACATTTATAACATACAAAAAGCCCTCAATAGCCCCCTCTAATACTAAATCACTGTTCTGTGGAAATTTGAGATGCCGCAGCTCAAGATCGTGGGCTCTCATGAGCAGGTGGGATGTGAGAAACCATCCACACTCAGTGGGAGGCAGAGAACTGCGCTTGTTGTTGCTGTGGGTAGAATTGTGTGTGTGTGTGTGTGTTGTGTGAATGATGTGTGTGTGTGCAAGCATTCACTACATTCACTATGTGGGTGTCTGGGCATAGCAGTTTTGGGGAGAGAACAGTGATCCAACACTAAAAATCATGCAGGCCCACTGAAACATCTCTGATAAAGATAAAAAGACGATTCCCAGTACAAAAGGCTCTAACACGGACTTGGACTTATCAATCACCCTTTGTCAAACATTTTACATAATTAAACCTGTGTAGTTTTGGAGCTGGCACTTTATGGATTGGGAATATAAAATGTAGATTCCGGCTTGGACAGTGTGTGACCTGTGTTGGGCAACTGGAACAACAAGAAGAGGTAGATACGTACTGCTGGAGTAGTCTGGAGGGGCGTACATGTCATTAAGATGCACCGGTCCTGGCTTGGCCACCTTGAGATAAACCATATCGGAGGTGTTCTTCAGTGCAGCCACTGCCTCCTCATGACGCACGTCCTGTAGCACGATGTTGTTCACCTGAATGTGACGATTGTGCAAGAAAAGAGAGAGGAGGAAAAAAAGTCCTTGTATCAACACCTGAACACCTCACGTCTTGGCTGCACTGTGACAACACCAGACATCACAGCAGCCATCACACAAGCCAACACAATAATGAATCATAGCTTGAAGGTATTATGAGATTTCAGTACATTTCAACAGCGGAGTAAAAGGTTGGTGTGCTGTGCAGGTCAAAAGGAGTAGGTAGTGGTTCTAAAAACGTTTCTTTTTTAAGATTAAATTCTCCGGAAATAAAGTTTTTGAACACCCTAAATTTTAGCAAAAACTGTGCTCTTAATAATACATTACAACGTAAAGTACAGTGTATGTGAATTGAGATTGGCTTGAGATTTCTATCATTGCAAATTACAGAGCTCTTCATCACTCTAATTGGACACTTGGAGGACAGTATAGTTGATACTATGAAATGATACAGTCTGCATGTTTTCACCATACAGTAGTTCTGCCAAACTTCTCTCTGCGGTTTTGATAATGTAAGGAACAACACATATCTCATTTCAGAGACGAGTAATAGCTTGCTTTTTCTCTGTTGTCTGACATTTGACTGCCACAAAGTTTGTGTTCTATCAACTGTTCCTAATGGGACTTGCAATTAGTGTGTTCTTGTTTCTTGTTTATTTCTTTTTGTTTATATAAAATAGCTGTGTACAAAAAGGATTTTACAAAAGAAGCTGCAGATATGAGATAAAAAACAAATAAAAAAAGGCATGAGAATAAAAACCATAAAAACAGAAGCAAATAAAAGGTGAGTTAATAAAAAGAGTAGATCTATTATCTATTATAAGATCAATTATAATGTTTGCATTATGACACAACTTTTCTGTTTCATGGAACTCTAATGAGTGGGTGCTATTTTGTGTTTTGTTTTTCACTTAATTAAAAGCAGGTGCTCTGGAAAGGTCAAACCTATGTATAGCATGTTTAAAAAATGTAGTGGTTACAGCTACTTAGTCTGTTTAAAAACCTTTGACTGCTATTAAATTTGTATTTTAACACTGTAAAATAATCAGTAAAGCAACATGTCTGCAAATGCATACTATCTTAATGAGAGCTCAATGAAGAGGGTAACTGCAGTGACTTCTTTTTTAATATATATTAGCCTTAACAAATGTTATACTTCTTACTTGTCATTGTCATGGTGCAATGGGTGTTTGTAATTAGTACTAACAGTGATTTCAGATTTTTGGATAACTCGCCAGTGAACTACATTAACACCTAACACCATTTTGGTTTGAACATTTAGATTTATGTGACTGAGTCAGAGGGAGGCTCATACAGCTAGCAGGCGGTCTCCAGTCTGCAGCCGTCCATCTTTTTGGGCAGCTCCTCCTTCTATGATCTTGGTAATATAGATGCTGTTGTCTCCTGGGATATGTTGGTTGCCGATCCCTCCAGCAATGCTGAATCCAAGCCCTGGTTAAATAATACACACACATACAGATAGGTCAATATGTACACAAAGCATCACTTTTGATTTTACACATTTTTAGATATAGCCCATGCTGGGGGTTGCCTCCTCTATCCTGAATAGTTCACTTCTTAGTAAATATTGCCTTAAAAGTGGAGTATCTGTCTCTATTTCCAAATTTAATGCATATTTATCTGAAAATGTGTCTTTGATGAATCTAATCTGTGCAATGGTCATTCAAGAAGCTTGCATGACAATAAGCTTATATATTTGTATTTTAGGGTTACCAGTTTATCATGTACACAGCACAATCTAATAATATCCTGATAAGTGGGATGTGTCCCTGACCTTTGGGCCCTTTCAGCAGGTTGACCTCCAGAATCGTCTCGGGTGGGGCCTGTCTCCGTCGGACCAGCAGCCGCACCACTGGCCCCGCCTCCTTCAGGGCCTCCACCGCCCGGCTGTGAACCACCTCCGACACGTCCACGTCGTTCACACGCAGCACGCAGTCATTCACCCTGTGGAGGGAAACTTTTCACTACACGCATGCCGATCGCCAAAGTGATCAGAAACCTCCAATGCCCATACAAAATCAGTCCATATCATAATTTTTGCATGTTTCAGGCTTTATTTTTTCCCAGTGAATCATAACTTTGAGGAAACACACAGAGCCTGGGGCAGACAGGGCTGTAGAAACTGCCTCCCACACAGCACTGCCTGGCGGGACACATGGTGGTGGTGAGCGTTATAGAAGAGAGTAGGGAGGTTAGAGCAGAGAGAGGATGAAGGGTGCAGAAGAAGCTTAAAAAGAGTAGAAGAAAAGAACGAGGTGGGGAGAACTTACCCCAGCCTCCCATCCATAGCAGCTGCTCCTCCAGGGATAATCTTGGTGATGAAGATCCCCGGATCATCAGGAATGTGGGGATTATCTATTCCTCCGGCAATACTAAACCCCAGGCCAGAGTTCCCCTGCACACAGGTTATGATTGGCGTTTTTAGTAGGGTACAATAAACAACACATACACTTAGATGTAAGTGATGGACCCAGTGTGGGCTCAAGGTCAGTACAATATGGCTCTTAAGTGTATTGGTATCTTTGAGGAACACGTGATCAATGCAAACTGCTCTAGGGATTTCTCCAGGCATTTCTGATGTCCATTTTTGAGGACACGTGTGTGTGTGTGTGTGTGTCCTCGCATGTGACAAATGATAATGGCATGTACTCCATTAGAAGAGGGCACTTCATTCAAAATGTCATGCTTACTCCGTCAACCCTCAGAGAGGCCTCAGTGTTAGAAATGCCTCGTGTCCACAGAAAAGTGGATTTATGATGTTATGAGCTGAGAAGCGTCATTTCTATTGCATGACACAGAGCATCTCACTCTCTGCAGGAGACAGACACTACCACCTCCCGTCTTTCCCGGCCCTGAAATGACAAGAGGACCCATTTGGATCCAGTGGGTCCAGGCGCGCTGCTGCATCTGACAGCCATGGCCACAGAGACAGACAGCAAACAAGACAGCTGAGAAAAGACCTCACTTTATTATTTTCTATAATTAATGAGCAACAGTCGAAACAAATTAGGACAGAGGGAGGCTGAGGCCTCCCAGTGTGCTGCTCTGGAGCCGAGAGGAGTACATTGGGCCTTACCGCCAAATGTTACACACCCACAGACCTTTTAAAGTGTGACTTCGCATAGCTTATTTAAGCTTACTGCATGCAGAAATGCCACTTAGAGTGGAAGGGGCAGAAAGATGCTGTGCATCTATCGTAGGGTTAGGAGGTGCATCTATACGTGGGTGGAATAATGAGAGCAGAAACATATAGCTCTGCCACTACAAGCTGAAACACCGCTGACAAGTGCAGTGGTGCCTGCTGAACAATTGAACAGGAGAGCACTTTACATTTCTGGCGTCTGCTGATGACATGTGCATCAGGATTATGTAAAAAGCTACGCCTCACTGGCATTACTTTGTGCTCATACTCTCATAAGACATCATAAGACATTCTTACTGCATGATGTAACAGCTATAACTTCACTAACACACAGTATCACATATGATTCTCACGCATTTACTGAGATGAACATTTCTCTTTGGTTGTCATGTTGTTTAAGCTCAATGAGTGAAGACTGAGCTGCTTACTACCACCTAGTGGGGAGAAATCCATCCATCATGCAGAAAATACATTAAAGAGGAATGTGTAAAATGTACAAGCAACTGGTAAAGCTCACCCTCTCTAAGATGATCTCTTCATATTTATACATCCCATCACTGCCATTTACCTGTCAAGACAAAGAGCATGATAGTTAGTTACATCACCGAACCTCTGTCTGTCATTTGCTAAAAATATAGAAGCATGCAAATGTTTAAGCTAAATCCTTCACCATATAATACATAGTAGAGCTATGTACACACTGAGCACAGAGAAGTGAGGAGAATAGGATTATTGACAAAATATACAGAAGATACATTCAGCAGATTGTTTTACTAACTAAAAATACCACCATAAATTTCTGATTTGTTGCAATCAAAATGCATATGCACTGAGATGCTACTGCAACTGCAGAAAGCACATTCCCCACAAACAGGCAGGGTCAATAGGATAATGGATGTCGGTCCACATGGCAAACAGCATGTTGCTACCAGGAGGCAGCCCTTTCATCCACACACACACACACACACACAACATGCTCATGCACCGACACAGAGGGAGTGTGAATGAGAGAGATATATGCTGTACAGAGAGAGAGCGAGAGAGAGAGAGCGAGAGAGAGAGCGAGAGCAGATACTTACATAAGGGCCTGCATCTAGTGAGTCTGCGTTGACGATGATGGGGGGAGGGTTGGCCTGTGAATATGAAGAGATACACATTATCTCAGTGTGTGAGGCTGGCAGCACACAGACGTAATGCGGTACACACACTATCACTTGGGAGCAAAGTGAACGGATGCCATGGGAACAGTCGGTGAATCTCCTTGGGGCTTAGAGTGTGTGTGTGTGTGTGTGTTGGAAAGGTGTGAGGACTGAGAATGAGGACTGGGGCAGAGAGACCGCTGCTTATTAACCGCCACAGCCAGACGTCCTGCAGTCACCTCATAAAACAAACCGGCTTGTGTTCCAGCCGTTGGGACAATACGTTTATCCCACATCAGCCCCTCCTTTCCACTCTCATTTCACACACAAAAATAACACCATGTAGTATCACATACAAAATGCATGATTTTATGGTTCGGTAGCCATTCAGTTAACATGACAGGCTACATGTAATACTGCGCAAATACTAGACGAAAGGAATGTCAAAATTATTTTATTTTATTCTATTATATTATTTAGGGTGTTAGGGTTGTTTTATATGTGCAATGCTGAAATGACTAGTTGATTAACTGATGACTGACAACAATTTTGATAATCCATCAATTGTTAAACACATTTATCTAGCAAAGATATACATACATTAACATTTACTGGTTCCTCTCTCAAATGTAAAGCTTTTCTCTGATTGTACATTGAATACCTTAGCATAAACATACAATTTAAATAACTCACCTTGTGCTCTGAGAAATTTGAATCAACATTTTTTACTTTGTTCTGATATTTGACAGGCTAACCAGTTAATCGATTAATACAAATTAATATGTGTTAAATATCTGTTTAATCTGGAATTAATGTTTTATTCTGGCAAATAAGGAAGAAAAAAATTGCCAATTTCATATAGTTGGATGTCAGTTGGATGTGAAGGAAATGGCTAAACATTTGGTGTTTTCAGCTTCTCAAAATGTGAGCATTTGCTGCTTTTCATGGTTTTATATCCATGCAAATTAAATGTCTTTTCCTTTTGGACTGTTGGCAAGACAAAACAAGACATCTGAAGACTGAATATTGGGTTCTCAACTGTTTTTTTTTATTGTAAAAATGATCACCAGATCAACCGATAATTGTTTGATGTTCGTGAAAAATTCCGAATTTTAAGGCTAATATATTCTGATCTCTTTTTTTGCCATTTAATAGTCAGGTTGTCAGCTAAAAAGTATAATTAATATGGATTCATATGGAGAGTTTTCTTGACCCTACATGGTCTAAACGCCATTTTAGATTTTTGATCATGAATACTACTTTGAGGAAAACACTGATTACTCTTCATATATTTGTTTTCTCTGAGCACATGAACCGGGTGAAATGGAAAATGTAGATTACCTGTTGGCAATATTGATGCATAGTTCCAGTATCATCCTTTAAAGCCCTGTTGAACCAAACTACAAGTGCTACAAATTAACTTTAACAGTTCAATTAACTTATAGCTCAGCTCTATTGTGCCACCTGGTGTTTGTTTTTCCATTTCAGGCCTGCAGAGCGACCGAAGAAGCTAAGAGACCTCAGATAAAAGCTGCCAGAGTTGAAACAGAGAAGCAGAAGGTTTAGGGGCAGCTTGATGGCCATCCTCTACTTCAGCACACTGGCTGTCTACTTTTCATTGATTTGATTGAGCTGTGTGGGTGAGGGGATGCTGACGACGCTGCTCGGGGACCTTACACTTCCTGAGGTCCAACACTGAGGAGAAAATCACTAGCTCCCTGCCTATCTTACCCCTACCCTCCCCCATCTTACCCAATCTCACCCTCTCACCTCTTTCTTAATATATTCAGATCCTGCTGATTTTGATCTTCATCTTGAATTATCACATATTACAGATTACTTATGATGCTATTTTGTATCTAAACTATTTGGTTGTACACGGTGGAGCTGCCTGTAGTGATATCTTTGAAAGACTGACAGCCTGCAGCACTAGTACAATATTAAACGTACACAGGTCTGGACAATAAATTAATATAATATAATATTGTGATATATGATTCAACATTATCTGTGATTTGGTTATGGTAATATCACAAGTTGTTATTGGTAAAGCTGCTTTAAAGTTTGGTGATTAATTTTCTTTAAATATTTTAGTGTTCTACCTTGAAGAATGAAGAATGAAGAAAAAATTAATGCAATAGACACTTTTATTCATATAACATATTCATTTTCGAGTGTTTGTAATATGTTATATATACAGTATATATATGTCCATGAACAATTTACTCGCAGCCTTTTGGATATGTACATTATCATCAAGCAACAAGTACTTGAGCACTATTTAAAAGCCACTGAGGGTTTTCAATCAAACTGCATGAGGCTGCAGTACTTATGTATCCACAAGACAGTAGCTTGAAACAAGCTTTTATGAAGATCTGATCTTTTGATCAAAATCCTTCATCCTCACAAGTTGTGCAGGTGTCATTTTATTTCTCCTGGTAATGACGGTTTGCTCTCCAGATAAACAGGAGCTGTAGATTTGACCCGCTCCGCTCGGTGGTGATGTGCTATGACTCTGGACAGCTGTGGCTGCCACCACGCCCCCCCGACCTTCCCCTCCCTCCCCTCCCTACCAGTCAGCACAATCAGGCCTTCGTTGTAATCTGCATATGGACTAACAGATGCTCATGTCTGTGCTTGTGTTTGCACATTTCTCATGAATGCTTTGCACCTCATCCCTCTTCATCTCAGACCCCCAACTCATAACCCATGCCCCAAATCCAGGAGACGGTTTAATAGTAATAGCATCTGTATTATCAGTCCACAGCAGCCATGTTAGTGACAGTCTATTGTGAATAAAATCTCTGAAACCAAAGTCCATACGGCGAGAAGTGATGAAACACACCCTGAGGGCCACACATGGGAATTGGCTTGACATTGGCTTCTACTGTCCCTTAGTGACTGACAGACTAAGCTACTGAATCCACTACTGAGACCACATGTGACAAAACACACCTGTTACAGTAATAATACCCACAGTGCTTATCATAAGTATCATAGTGGACCAATGCTGCGCAATGGGATCACTGAAGCTACAAGTCTAGCTGAAAGACAATAAACCCATCCGTCGTAGAAAACAGCAGTATTATCCTGGCCTGGGATTGCTGCCTAATCTCTATCTGGATCTCACTTAACAAGCAAACAAAAAGGAATAATGGAAGATAATCTCAACATGTGGAATATCAACATGAGTTTGTTTAACATTTAGCAGTTTACTCAGGTAACTCGGATTAGGTTGGATTACTTGGGTAACCTTCTTTTCATCCACGTTAGTCAGCTGCCCAGAGCTATAATGGGCCCTCAGAGGACTGTCAGGGGGTGAGAGTCACAGAGACGAAGACAAAAGCAGTCTCTTACAGTCTGATGTCAAAGATGGATGAGAATGTCAGTGTAGTCAGATACCTTGAAGAGATTCAAAAGGTAAGGCAGTAAAAGGTTTTGGATGTGGTGCAGTGCCAGAGCGAGAGTCTTAAGTTTCAAAAATGAGACCTTGAGACTTGACTTGAACGTGACTACTCTGAGACTTGACTTGGTATAAATCTGGAACAACCAAGTCTAAGTAAATACACTTGGAAAGAAAATGTTCAAAGGCGTTAATGATCAGCATTCAGAGACGTGTCACTTGATTTAGACTAGACAGGACAGCCCCATTTACCACCAGGTATTAACATATGATCAGTGTCTAGATTTAATATCTGGATAATGACATACAATTAACAGACGAAGAGCATTTTCTTTATATATCTTGCTCGCTATTGCTACTTGTAGCTTTTGCTAGGTTTGCCTTAGCCAGCAGGAAGAGGAGGAGTAAGGTGACCTTTCAACTTGCTTAATAATGTGGCTACACTGTATGGATGGCATTTATCCCTGGATGAGATCCAACCACAATGAGAACCAGCCGATCACAATTTGTTCTGTGAGCATTTACACCTGACATTACCAAGTGTTTTCCCTTATCCAGGTGTAAATAGGGTTGCTTGAGACTTGCCCCAAAAAGACTTAAAAACAGCTCTGTATAGTACATATGTGGGACAGATATGGCAGGGATTGACCAATTCTGGATATGATTACAATCCCTTCATTTCCTTTTGAATGAAAACATTAATCATTAAAGGCACAAACAGTTGTTTACTCCTGCCCACCTGCAATGCAGCGTTTAGGGTTACAGTGGCTTTGGCGCTGTATGGACACCCATACACACAGGCTGAGACATGGAAGCAAGTGAGCATACTGGACACAAAGACCTCGTGTACACACAATGACAATGAGTCCAGACTGCTTCCCCAGCGTGAGATCATTACAACAAGTCCCCACTGACCACCAGGAGTGATGAAAATTCACCCGCTACAGTGCTTTCTTTTTCTCACTCCCTCGTCTCATTCACCCATCTGTTCATAATAGTTTCTTATTCATCAATCTATCACCTTGCTCTTCTGTCAGTTGAGACAGTGCGTCTGTCTCTTGTCTCTCAGCATCACGGTGCATGTGTATCAGTGTCCTGGTGGCATTGCAACACTCACTTGGCTGCAGACCCTCGGGACAGTAAAGCCACAAAGACTCCCACTGAACCTTGGCAAGTGCAGGGCACAGGCTTCATCCAAATTGTTAAATAATCAATGTGTTCCCATGGTAACCGGTGCTTGAACAGTATTGGCCGGCAAGCCCGCTTAGTCACCTCCCCCTGCTTCACCTCTTAGGGCTCTCACTGCAGTTTATGCGGCTCTGTGCTCGCACATGCATGGCCATGGGCTGGATGTGCCTGACTGCCTTCAGAGCTGCCTGTCTCCATCTCACGCACACACACACACGCACACGCACACACACACACACACACACAGCTCCTTAAATCCATACGTCATGAGTTAAATGAAGAGAAGCTGTGTTCAAAAATGACATTATGGCTGCAGTGGAGATTTAAATGAATATCAAACATCTTTATTATGTGTTTAAAGACGTGAATCTTGACCATTTGATGACACATGCATCATCTGATCTGACCATACTGTGTTTAGTAGCTCATGGTTTGTCAGGCAGATATACTGTATACATTAGCTAGGTTAAAGGAAAAGGTTTGGCATTCTGGGAAATATGTCTATTTGCTTTCTTTATAGAGTTGTCTTTATAGAGTTAGATGAGAAGATACGTTAAATACGAAACTACTTCCAGGAAAAAAACCTAATATGGCTCCTTCCAAAGGTATCAAAATCTACGTACCTGATTAAACAATTGTTTGTTTTACCAGTAGAAAAATGTAAAAACAACAATTTGCTGTTTTAAGGCAGGCTAGCCTTTCCTCCCATTTCTAGTCTTTATGCTAAGGTAGGTAAGCTGGCTGCTAGGTGTAGCTTTATATTTACTGTACAGACATGAGTGGAATCAATCTTATCAAAGCCTTTTTCCCAAAAGGTAAATCCTTCAATGGCTGTACTAGACTTTCACATTGCAACATATACTGTATGTCTAAATATGGTTGCACACTGCCTCTCTTTAATGTACGTTTACCAGTGCTGTAATGCGGTACACAAATGAAAAAAAAAAAAAAACAAGCACTGAGCATCCCAATAAAACATCATTTAAAAATGTAGATCTAATAAAAAAAAATCACCCTGTTGGTGACAATATCATAGTCACACCTTAGGAATGTTAAACACTAGCTTTCTTCTACACCTGTCAGCATTACATGTTGTGTTTCCAGACCCTCATCTTCATCACAGGTAGAGTGTAGGGGGAGAACAAGAGGGTTCAGCGTGTGCTAAGCGGCGGGATGCTGACAGGGCAATAACCCCTTCCTCCTTTGCAAACATTTCCACATCAGTTTCTTTCTTGCTAGGCACACCGACATGGCAGCTCCAGCGGTGACATCGCAGTGAAATATGACAGTCAGACCCGCTCAGATGATGCACCCAGTAAGTCAAATGATACAGCCCATGCTGAACAAAGCTCTTCTTGGGCCTACAGTCAGACCTAATAACAGATAGGCGAACAAGATGTGCTTATGTTATTTAAAAAAGGAATGTTCCTTCGTTTTCTGGTGCTTCTAGTGGTACTGCATTTATGTTTTCCTGCAGAATGTGGGATGAGAGACGCAGTCAGTGGTGCTGCTCTGATCCCCCGGCTCTCATTGGCCTCTCGTAGGCCACGCTGCAGTCCAATCAATATCTACTCAATTACCATGCACCCAACATCTCATTCACGCTGTGGCCCCTGTGCCGGAGGAAAGAGGGAAGGAGAGAGGCAAGGTGAGAGAAGAAGTGACAGACGCACGGAGTTGACAAAGGATGAACACATGACTGCGTGAGCCGTTTTACTCGCAGACATCGCTGAAACTCAATGTTGCATTCTTTGTCAGTGACAAAGGCGGAATAACGAGATGTCATAAAGAAAATCCCATAGCGGTAAAGGTCAACTGCTACAACTCCAGCTGAATTCAGGCATTCATTTCAATAAGGCAGCCACAAGGAAATTAATTAGTCCACCCATAAAACAGCCCCATTAAAGCTCAAAGTTTTCTGATTTGATGGCTATGATTGAGCATTGTGACTATGTTGCACCCCCCCTCCCAACACACACACACACAGCACAGACGCACATTCATGAAACCATAATTAATAGCCCCGTCACAGCTGTCAGCAGCGCTCCCTCCTCATCTTTATGTAATATTACAAAAGCATGCTCTGGCTTACCTCTCTGTCATGCTGAGCAGCTCCAAATGAGAGCTGGCTAGTTTGACCTTCACAAGTGCAGCCACAGAGGGAAAAGTACTTAGCGTAACGAATATTCATAACAGTGTTGCTTGAAAAGGCTTTCTACAAGTCTGAACATGACAGTGTCTCTGGTGTGTGTATTCATGCTTTAACTTTCATGTATGTGGGCAAATGGAGTGTGTGCGCATTTGTACATGAGACTCAATCAAAATGGTTGCAGATTAATCTATGAACTGATTTTCGAAAAATGTAATGACTACCCAGTTCAGCTCTATTTTTTGCTCTGAAGTGCTGTACAGTACATGTACGTGAAGCAACATTGTAACTGATGTCTCAGTGTTATTTCTCTGATTGAGTCATCCCTGCCTTTCGAATGTTGCTGCTAATGAGTGGGTGACAGAACTACAGGTGCCCCCCCCCCCTCACAGCCACCGTCAAGTGCTGCGCTAAAGTACGCTGCTGTAGAAATATAATCTGTCAATAATGATTATAGTTTTTTTATCTAGATACATTATGTAAATTACTGTACTGCTAATTCACATCAGTCACTGGTCTCACGATCCCATAGCCAACGCCACGAGACTCAATCACAAGCTAACAGCTACGGTGAAAGTGTGCTGTGGCGAGGCTCCATAATGAAGGAAGCCTGTCATGTGTGAGTGTCATCAGTATGCTTCACATAATCCCGCCCCCACTGCTTCCTCTACATCAGAGGTCACCTCGCAGCTCTTGAATAGTTGCTACCCCTTGTTGCTAAGCTGAGAGAGCTGCTAAGCTTGTTCCTCTCTGGTGTTTTGGATCCTGCGCTGAGTACCGGTGACAGTGCACAACTACACACAACTGAGTGCTGCCATTTTGATGCTTTCACCACTGTCACGTCGCCTTCCTCAGTCAACAAAGGTGTATTATTTATCTGCGGTGGTGCCATTATGAAGAAAAGTAATTATCTGAATTCGTCTTCATTTTTTTTGTAGGCTGTGTGGTCTCTGTGACACTGTGAAGATGCTGACGGTGTTCCTGAAGTAACTTCTTATTCTGACATGACAAGGTGAGACTATACACTATACATCCACTGACATGTTAGAAAAGAATCTGGCAATTAACCTATATGTTTTTAGAATATTTACATCGTTATTAGGATGACTAGTATTAATTCTGAAGAGAACAAGGAGAAACTACTGAAGGCAGAAATAGTACGGCACACTGACCCTTGTTAAAGGGCAAATTGTGATTTTTACACTTACGTTATTTGATAGGATTAAACAAACAAGATACAACATTATAATTTATGAGCTTTAGAGATAGTGTAGGTGGATTTTGTTACAGTACAGAGCCAGGGTAGCTGTTTTCTCCTCTTTCCAGTCTTTGTGCTAAGCTAAGATAACCAGCTGCTGGCTGTAGCTTCATATTGACAGATGAGAGTAGTATCAATCTTCTCATCTCAACTCTCTGTTCATTTAAAATTATATTAAACTGCCTCCATTAGTCTTAACTCTGTCCTTACATCCCAAACCTACTACAGGAACAGACTACAGAAAAGTATCTCACTGCAGCTAAAAGGGATCCACATAAAAATTAACAATCTGAAACAAGTTACTACCAGAAAATACACCGGATGGTCCAAAATGCTCTGTACTTTTTCATTGAGAGCTCTTTGCTCTGTTTCACTTTCCTCTGATTCACTTTTGTCACCTTCATTTTCCTCATTCCTTTCTTGAGTACCCCAGAACACAATCTTCTGAGCTGCAATTAGACCCTTCCAATTTTAGACTTATTTTTTTCTTTTAATTGGGAACATTGGACTGTGATTCTGCTTCATGAACCCAGTGATGTAACAAACACTCTCCCCTAAGGCCACGATGATCCTTAAACCCATCTGATGCATTCCATTGCAAAAAATAAATAATAAAAAATGACGGGAAATGTTTCTCCTATTTCCTTTTACGGCCTTTTACACCACAAGCCTTCACTCACAAGTGAATGTCAGCAATCAAAGTATTTTAGTAGTATTTTCTGTATCTTTAAATGTGGCTGTGATATTGTGGGCTAAAATAAATGGAAACTACGGCCCCTTAGCTGACACTGGTTTACAAATCAAAATCATGAGAGAGCAATAAATATACTTAAGGCAAATACAGAGTACTTGGGGCTCTATTGTAAAAATACCACAGTGAAAATAGGCTGAGTTTAACCCAAAGCCCAATGTAAACTATTGGGGCTCAGCCCGACTCAACACATAGCAGCAGAGATCCTCCTGTCATGGTTGAGGTTTCATGTTGTTCTATATGCTCCACATGGGAACGCCCACATATTCACATATCTCCATTCACTAGCCTTGCTTGAGTTTTTGGCTCACAATAAGTGTAGGTGTTGAAAGTGATGAAGAATTACAGTAAGTAGGACAACGGGCGAGGCAACAGAAACAAGAGCCGTGCCTCTAGTTTCCCTGTGATAGTTATGAATACATGAGCACATTTATCCATATGCTGATGTATTTAGCGCCAACCAGCAGAGGGGGAAAAAAAAAACAGGGCATTGTTTTAAACGTTTGTAGCACTTTGGTGATTGCCAAATCAATCTGCCTCCTGTCGAGGGTCCAGATTTGCCCTTCTTCTCTGCCCACCTCAGGTTGTGTTCAGGCACGACACACCGTCCCCTAAAGAAACCATCTTGGCTGAGATTAGAGCAGCCACCTTATTGGACCGGCGATACGACACTGATCTGAAAACATTTAAACCTTTAAGGCTGGAGCGCTTTTATGGTAACAGAATTGCAGGTGATGAAACACAGTATACCAGCTGGCTGTCAAAACATGACAAACCTGTTGTGTTGGACAGAATAGATGGACTCCAGCCACAAGAATGAAAGTACAATGTGGATGCAGTAAGATAAACAATAGCGTCGGGTTCAGAATGTGTCAATATGAAATGGATGAGTCGTCAACCACAATCCTCCCTGAAACTGAAGCATAGCTTAAATGGTGCTCTTAATATATCATTTTTGTTTATTTCTTGATTAGTCAATTGACAGAAAAATAATTAGCAACAATTTTGGTAATCACTTGACCGTTTAGCCTCTTTTGGAGAGCAAAAATGTTGGTTCCAACTTATCAGATGTGACCATTTGTGTCTGTTGTGTCATTTTCAATTAAATATCTTTCCAATTCTTTGTAAAGGAAAAATGCTATTTTCACTTTTGTTAATTAATCACAACAATGATCAACATATTAGTTCATAATGAAAATAATTAGGGTTGCAACTAAGAGTTATTTTTATTATGGATTAATCTGATGGTTATTTTCCTAAATAATCAATTTCCTTTAACAAAAAGACAATAGTAAAAAATGTACATAAAGCCTAGTTTGTTTGTTTTGTCCAATCAACAGTCCAAAACATATTCTGTTTACTGTCATGGAAGAATAAGACAACCAGCAAATATTCACAACCATTGAATATTTGTTGTTTAAAAGAAAATTCAAACAACTATTTGATTATCAAAATTGCCAAATTCTAATCAATTAGTTCACTAATTTCAGCTCTTTAAAAAATCATGAGTTGCAGCATTCATTCAGACTTTAGGAGTGTGAGCAGTTCCGTAACAAAACAGAAACTACAAAATCATTTTTGTAATGTAACATGTCAAACTGTCCTTCACTCTCAAAGAGTCTTTAAACTTAACAAATTTGAATTTTGCAAAGCAGCTCCTTGACAATGAAATCCACGAGCTTATAGGTATTGTGTTGAGATTAGTTTTAAACAAACAACATTGTGAGATTGAAATGGGATTTAAGTTTTAGGGAGGATTTGTCTGCACTGTTAACAATCAAAATTGCTTATCACTTAGTCAAATTGTTCCACGGGATCAAAAAAGGAACATGAACATGTACTGACTTTATATTTTATCACACACAAGTTCTTTGCATCTACTGAAATTAAAACTTCTATAAGCTTTAACATAACCAAACAACTACCTTTAGATTTTCATTTGCAGCTGGTTACATTAAATGTTATTGTGGTAAGAATGAAAGGCTTAGTTCCTTCAACCCCCTAAGTTCTTTGCTCAAACAAAACCCCTAATTTTCTTGAATTCTAGGACGGACTGACGTTGCATCATTCCTCTCATTCAGACCCTCCCCCCACCCTTTCTTCATTCCTGCCTGCTGAGATATTCTAGTGAGCATATGCAGGGCTTGGATTTGGCTGATTACATAATTGGAAATTTTAATGGCGAATATTAATCCACAATGGCCCATATTGGGTTTTATAAGCAGGCTGATCAGGATCTGCAGGCTCTCAGTAAGCAGCGACAGTCTATGGACAATGAAGCTCTGGGCTGGAAGAGCTCTTTATATTACACAAGTGGCATGGCTGACACAGCAGAGCACCACTACAATGTTCAATAACGCTGTTCACCACATACCTTCAGCACATTTCTGGATTGCATTTTTACTTTGTGTCTGTAGACGCATTTTCTAAATATAAATAGATAAATTGTTCCTTGACTCGCACTCGTGTGTCAGTGCGGCAAACGAATAAAGCTCTTGGAAATCCAGAAGGCTTCAGCCGCCTGCGTATCAACATTGCAGTCTGTGGGTAATTAGCTAGCTGAGCAGCAAAGCTACTGTGCAGCTCTGACTGAGCCTGCACCATGGCAACACACAGGGCTGTGTATGAGCACATGCTCCCCCCCCCCTTCTCCTTCTTTCCTTTCCATTCCTCCTACTTACTGGCTTCAACCCCTCTCATCCCTTTCTTATGCCACACCTCTCATTTCTCTCCCCCCCCCCCCATCTCCCCTTCCCATCCTTCCCTCTCTGCCCTTCTCCTCTCCTAATCCCTCCCCCCACTGCGTCCCCTCCTCTCTTGCATCATCACAGCACAAACTGACAACTGAAAAGACACTTGCTGGTTCACATGCGGGGAGGGCTCGGCGTTGCTGCTTTCCTCGACATATTCAACACAGGACTGAGTATTTTTATGACATATTGAAATCGATATGACAACAATCGGAGGGCCAAGCCAGTCTCCTAAAATGTATGTTTGCATATTTGAATTAGAGCAGCATAACAACAAAAGCTGTATTTAATGTATGTAAGTTCAATTGTTTACTTTCAACATACTGTATTCCTATTGTTTTCCTGACAATATCCAGTCCTGGCAAATAAAGCATGATAAAGGAAAAATTCGACATTTTAGGAAACACTAAACACAGTTAAATGAGAAGATTGATACCACTGTCATGTCTGTAAACTAAATATGAAGCTAGATGCAGGAGAAGGTTAACTTAGTTTAAAGACTGGAAACAGGGGAAAACAGCTAACATAGCTCTTTCTGAACTATAAAAACAAATAACACAGAGGGTTTTCTGACCTTAAGACGTTTTAGTTGCCTAGACAGTACAACATTGATGCAAATTCTGATTGTTGTTGGTACGCTCAGTGTGATTTGTGTAATATGAGAACATGAAATTCACAAAAATATAGCCACCTAAAATAAAACAAAAGTAAATTATGTTTCCTACAAAATTCCTCCAGAGCAGATGACTAGTATATTAATATATTTCTGCAAAGTTGCTGTATCAGTGAGAATGCCTTCACCTTTTCACCTCATCCTTGGTATCAGCTTATAAAGTCACATCTGTCACACAGATGATCAGTTAGCGTTTACTTAAAAGGATCAGTGGCATTAATCCGTCATCTGTGTGATCATGAAGAAACACAAGGGTTATTAAGAGTTATTATAGTTTTTATTTCTTTTTCGTTTTAATTTTTTTCAGTTCAGTTCAGCTTCAGTTAGTTTCCAGTGTGAATTTGCTTGTTTCAGTTTAGTTTTTATTATCGAAAAATGTTTAGTTTTAGTTTACTTTATATTAGTTTTAGTGTTTTAGTTTTTTAAATTATAATATTGGGGGTATTTGACAGAATAGGTATTACAGTACGAACACTGAGTCACAGTGGTGTGTGTACGTGTGTTGCAGTTGGTGGCATCCAATCTAGTCCAGCCCACCCAGCCCTGCAACACCTGGAAGAGCACAGTGTGGCGAAAAGGGGATTTATTTTTACAAGAGAGCAAGTCCTCCTCCTGTATGCTGAAGCAGACATGACACAATAATGTGTTCTTTTTTCTAGCTGCTATGTAAAAACCACATTAAAACACAGATGTCTGCTTTGTTCTTCCCTCACATGTCTCAGCTTGTGGGACTTGAGCTTAAAGGCAACTCTCTGTCATTGTTGAATGGCAACGGTTGACCTTTTAAACCGCTGTTTATAGGAAATATTTGTATTTTATGGCCAAAAAAGTCATGATAGCTTAAAGCATCTGTGTTAATTCTTTTGCAAGTAAAGGTTTCACAGCAGGGAAGGGAAGAGCAGTATATTCTGTACGATTAGTTACTGTAAATGGAGAAAGGCAAACTTCCAATTTGTGAGTATATATATAATTTTGTAAATGCCTCATGAGCATCTACGGACACCACAATCTACACCTATATGGGTGATTCCAGCTATTATTACAAATAATCATTGTGCAAAGCTGGACAGGCCTAAGAGATTTGTAAATGATATGATATTGTATTCTTATGTGAATTTCCCTGAAACGTTTCTATAAAATCCAACTGGCTTTGCTTTGATATCTGCCCTATCTGTACCTAGCTTGTGCTATAAGGCTGGTTCAAGACTTAACCAACTGAGAGATTTTTCCTCAGAACTTTCATTTGATATTTTTATATTTATCGAATGGCTTATTCACACCATTCATTAAAAGAATCTCAGAATAGAAATGCAATTTCAAATCTTACTTAGGATTTTGAACTATATATTTACAACAAAATATGTTTGATGCATGTCTTGCACTCAAGGTACAATCTTAAAATAATGATGGGTTGAGGATTACTTTATAGTAGTCACACTGCTTGTCAGTTAAACATAAACTTAGCTATGCAAAACATATTTGACTGCAAGCCTAGACCATCACAAAAGCCAACACATAAGGCTGATACACGAAAACATAAAGATAAAAACATCAGCTGTGAATTGGAGTTATTATTACAGTACAGAAGTAAGAATGTGGCTGCCAACTGAAAGGTTGGACCACTGCCTGCTGACCATGTGCTATACACTGAAACCCTCAAAATACCATGGTAATCCAGCATCTTATCTGGCCAGACTACATTTACTGTGACCCTCACCATAGCAGACATGGTTATTTATCATTTGTTGTCACTGAAAATAAGAATCAGAAAACCTGTCCAGGCTTTGCTGATATAGATAATAAGATAAATTCCATTAAGAGGCTGTGTGTTTATTTGTATTCTCAGTCTATGGTGGTTGCTGCTGTTCAAACCAGCTTCAAGATGGCAGCAAACCATAAACCCAAACCCCAGCCATAAACATCCATCCAGAAAGCTACAGGTGATGTCACACACTCCATTATAGCTTTTTAAGTGGCAAACAACCTTGTCGCATTGTTTTGAGTTTCCATTATTATAAATGCGTCAAGCTGTACCGAGTCACACCCGAGATGGACATCTCTGACCACCTCCAAGAGCTGGCGTCAGTTTGTGGCTACAGGTCTGTGTCTGTTTGACCGAGTGTGGAACTGAGCTACACACACGCAGAGCAGAGAGGCCGGGGACAGGATGAAGGCTTCGGCTGCATTCACACAAAATCTGGCAATGTGTCACCTTCCTGCAGGGTTGTGTGGAGGTGTGTTGGTGTTTATTTATGTTTTAAAATGTAACTGCAATCAAACAATTAGAAAATAACGTTCTCTTTCTCTGATTCACTGCTTTGTTCTCAGTAGCCGCTCCCTCTCTTCGTTCACTCTCTAGCTCACTTGGCCACCACTACGCACTTTTTCTCTGAGCTGGAGAGTAGGGGCCAACTTTTACAAACAACAACCGACAAATCCTACTTTTTCTGCCGAGACACACCTTCATGCTGGTAGCCCTGTTGTAATAGAGATGCAAATCCCTGTTACGCTGATGAATGAAGTGAATGAAGTCAAACTGAATCAAGCCAACCAAGCACGTGTGTATGGAAAAGGGCTACTAGTCCATATTGCTGTCCTGTCTACGCTACATAAGATTTTAAATATTCCACACAAGTAAAGGCAAATTATATGAGAAAGAATTTGAATTTGGATTGTACTGGGAAAGGTTGTGTTACATTGTGAAAAAATATTAACAAAAATGCACAGACACACAGAGGGAAACAAAAAGTAATAAATCTATAAAAGCAATTTCAAGGCAGAGATGTACTCAACAGTGTAATAAGATGTATGATATTAAGCTGGGATTGCTTGTATTGTTTATATCCGTAACAGGGTGAGGGCAAGCTCTCTTTTTATCTCTCTCTCTCTCTGAGATTGAGATGTGTGCTTCTGTTTTTCCAAACTCTGTGGGTAGACAGAGTCGATTTTCACTAATAGAAAATAATGACGGATAATAAACAGAGGGACATGTTTTAGGGATCATCTGTGGTCTGTGCACATACAACAGACATATGTCTGGAAAATGTTAGCGGCCCTCTCGTCTTGTCAGCTCAGTGGGGGAGGAAACAGGAAGTCTATGTGAGCCAAACATATGCTGTTACAATATACTGTATGTCTATACTGTGAAGCTGTGAATATACAGTAAAATGTTACTTATAGTTTCTAGAAGGGTAGAAAAATGTTTTTTAAACATAGAGCAATTTTTAAAAGATTGTAGAAATGGGTTCACTTCACTACACAGTTCTTATTTTTAGTTTGAGTTTTGGCATCACTCTTATTTGTTAAGATAATATATTACTTACAAACATAACTGCTGAGACATGGGCCAAGATATAAGACAGTTTGTTTGAGCGTATCTTTGCTTTCACTAAATATTAAAAGACTTGATTCGATAATTAAAAGATAACTAAAAGACTGTGGGATTGCTCATGCATGTTTTACACTGCAAACTCCAACTTCCATATATGAACTAGTAAAGAAAATGTTATTGTAACCAGATGATGGTCAGAACTTTGAATATAAGATATAGATAGCAAAAAAAAGACTTGGGTTAGAGAGGTACAGTGTATCAATTCCATGTGAGCAGTTCAAGGTGGCTTGGTTAAGAATTAGATCAGATTTTGGCGTGTGGTCAAGCTCCAGCATATATAAACTGAAATTATGTTTAACTCATATATGCCGTTAGTTATAAAGATCCTACTGCTGTATTACGACATGCAATTCTTACCAAACTCAGTCAGCTTTAAGCAGTGCATAAATGTGGTATTACTGTAAAGCACTGCATGTACATAACATACTGAACTGCACTAATCATACTAAAGCACAGGTCTGGAGTTGTTTGTTGCTGCAGCATCCACTCTGAATACCGCTCTACACCCGAAAATTAAGCCTTTGATTCGTACTATGTATGAAAAAAGAAAGAGCGGAGGAGGAGAAGGGCAGTGGAAGACAGGAGGGGGATGATAGAAATGAAGAACACTGAAAAACAGCACACACACACACACACGCACAGAAAAATGAGAGGCCAGACCAAATGGCTGAAGGGCTGCTTGGATAATGCATTAGACAGAGATGGCACTCAGAGCAGCTACACATGGTAAGAAATGCACTGCTTCGCCAAATGTCCTCCACACACACATACACACACAAACTCCCAGAAAATGGATGAATAAACAACAAATATTCTGTTTTCTATATGATTTACCCCAAAAAATATGGTGGTTTACTAATAGGAGCTCAAAACATTTCCCATACATCTTGATCAAGATTTGAATTACCTGTGGTCTGTCATAAATGGGAAATGAGACTCTTTACTGTGGACACTAGACATTTGTCGGACTTTGTCTATGTCTATACTGTACATACAGGCTAAGAGAGCACAGAGTACAATAGTGTGTGAAATGGCTAAAATAATGGTAACACTCTATAATAAGATACAAATGATAGTTAACAATGAATGAGTGAGGAACAAATCTGTCATTTGTTATTAAGCAGTTAACAGTTAACGGAATCAAATACTATAGAATTAGTTAACCATTGTATACTGTAAATTGTAGATTTAGCACAAGACTGTGTTAACAACTGTGGCAGAGTGTGTTTTGTCATTTTTAACTGAGTGGATTAACTGTTTTGAAGCTGCTAGAAATTACCTTTGTGAGGGCAAGGAGACATTTGTGAGTAACTGACCTTAAAGCTCACAACAAGGACTAAGAATTAAAACTCAATACTTTTTTGCCACTATCATAATGTTGATGGTCAAGTCATTAAATGCCTGGTCAAATCTGTAATCATGTTTACTTTTTTGAGAAATACTTCCCGATTTAGATCAGTTGGCTAGTTTTACACACGTGTTTCATTTAGGCAACTTTCTTGGCTGCATGGTTTATTCAAGATTTAACATCTACAAAGTTGGGCTTCTTTTGTTAAGTAAAAAACGGGTTTTGTAGAACAATGTTCTTCTAAATGATACCCACCCCAATAAGCCTTTACAGCAGACAATAACGATGTCCCTGCTCTATTCAACTGTAGCAGCTAAATGGAACTCAGTCATCATTTGATTGTTCACACCTGTGCTTTTCCTACTGTGACATGTCAAAATGTCTTCTGTGCATATCAGTTCACCAGTTAGCTAGCTAGCAAGCTAGCACCATGTTATCCAAAAATAAAAATAATAATAGATAAGAATTGACTAATGTAGATGTGCAATGCATATACTGTTCATTTTTAAATAAATGCCAGTATACAAACAACAGTCCAGTCTTAAATAATAGCTGTCAAGCAGAAAGTAATGCAGGTTGAGTAAAAATCATTGAGGAGGGGTGAAACTACTTGCTCACATGGTAAATTCAGCATAATGTACATTTCCACAGCACTAACGCCATCTGTACGGCAACAGATTACCACTCTATTGCTCTGAGTTTCTCCCGTCAAACCGAAAGGCTCTTTTCATTCATTCATTCAGATCGTTTCTACTCTCATATTTTACCAAGCTATGTTAAGTTACAATAATTGAAACTAAACACTTCCTGCAGATGTTTCAAATTAAAAGCACACCTAGAATGGGAGCGATTACGCCCTTTGAGCCACAGGAAGGCTCTTAATGTGAAACATCTGAGCAGGAAGTGTTGGGTTTCATTGACAACATCTTAAAAGCAATTCAAATAACTACAAAATGGAAGCGACTGGAAATAATTAGTGAATGAAAACACTAATTCTGTTCGAAGACAGGAAGCTATGACACGACTGTGGAAATGTACATAATGCTGAATTTATCAAGACAACATGTAAACATGGAGGAAGATTTAAAGTTTCTTCAACAGCAAACAGGACAATCAGTCAAACAGCAAGGCTTCTAATGAAAACACGATAATCTAAAACAGGTATTAATAATAAATAAAGACTTGGCTTGTTTTAAATAAAGGCCTGCTTCTTTATGCACTATTTACAGTCATCTTTTTTATTGGGAATGTGGTCAGCATGCAGACTCACATATATTTACAAACTAATTATTAGACACTGCACATTAACATAATGTGTTCTGTTCTCAGGTAACATGATGATCTACCAAATAATCATTGATTTTAAATTATGTCGAAGCTCATTATTAGTCATTTGTATTCATTATTCAACAGTTAGCTCCTGTTTCTTTGGTACTGTAACTACTACTGTGTGCCTTATTGTAAAGTGTTACCAAAATAACAGCTGATATGATGGTTGAATAAAAGCAATAAAAAGCACTAGCGCTGTTGAAAGCACCCACACACCCCCACAAAAATGAAGAGGAGTCAGAAGGCTTAGGGACCAGCTCTTCTCTGGTATTGATTGGATATACACATATTCCACGGCAGCATGTGGGTGATGAAGCTTGTGTACCTTGCCGAGAATGCTAGCACATTCTTGCTAAAACGAGTCTAGCAGAGCAGATATATCATATCTGAACATAGAACATATCACCCACTACCGTCTGATTCTCTTAATTGACAGCAACACTGGCATACCATTTAACATCTCATTCCATCAAAGGCCTGCGTCCCTCGCGTCTCTCCCTAACAGAAAATCTGACGCTTCCATCGCTGAATCAGGAGTCCACTCTGCACTGCACAGCACAGTCACATTTCTAGGCCAGTCGCTACTGTGATCAGCAAAAAACCCCTAAATAAAACAAAGCAGGCAAGCAAACAAACAAACAGCGTTCCCCTCCCCTTCTCCTTTCTTCTCTCCTCTCCTCCCCTGGCTGGCAGTGAGAGCCAGAGAGGGAAACAGGCGAGCTGATATGGGGCTGAGCCCTGGCAGGGCCTCTGACAATGACCATATGGATCACAGGGGCACGGCAGCCACGGCTTCCAGCAGGATACACACCTCCACACACGATCAGCAGCTTCAGGCGACTGCACCTGTAAACTGTACAAAAGCCTATACATACACACACACACACAGATACATATACATATACACATATACATATACATATACACACATATACATATACATATATATAAATATATATAACATCTGCATTGGCAGAGCACACAATACATTCCTGTGAATCCTGCATTTCACAGAGGACCTCCATGTTGAAACAATAAGAGCAGATTCAGCCTGTGAACGCGATGCAAAGGTAAAGAACAACAGAGCTACTGAGTGGAGGCTTTTAAGAGAAGTGTAGGAGGTGGGATTCAACACAGCTCAGGTCCTGGGTCACAGCTAAAGCAGCTCCCCATCACACATCAAGCTCTTCAGCTCCAATAATGGTGGCTCGCTTGTCAAAGTCTACCCTGCACACTCACGTCATCATCTGACTGGCCTTTTCTCAGCCGCCCCGTCCCTACCCCCTCTTACAGCGTATAAAAAGCAAACTTTTGTCCAAGTGCACATAAATATTGCAGTACACCTTGTCTCCCTTGTTTCGTTGTGCATTTCCCATGATTCACCATTCTCTCTATACCCACGAATTTTCATGGGTAAGGAACACTTTGTTTTTGGGTAAAGGTCTGTGTCGGGCATGGGTGTGTGTGTGTGCTTACACTGTATGTGTGTGTTTGTGTGGGAGAGAGACAGGCGAGCGCAGAAGGGAAGATATGATGTAGGAGGTTTGCTAGCAGACAAGTGAAATTAAATTATGTGCTCTGAATTTGTATGAGATCAGTAAAATGAAATGTTGGCATCTGAATCATAATTACATTTTTGTAGCAGTTTGAAAAGCTAAAATACAGTTTTTCAAAAATCTATTTGAGTATCATTTTAAAAATGGTTCAAATTTAGTGTTATATGCAGTGTAAATGTGCTAATATAGTGCCAAATCATTGAGTGACAGAGACAGGAAATGCTACATCCACATTGCTACTTTTCTTTTCTTTTCTTACATGTTTATCGAACCATTATCTTGTAGTAGTAGTAGTAGTTAACCTTCAAGTGAATTTTCTACCTGAATGTTTCTTTTTCCTTTTGCTAAATTAAATACGAGTGAGCATGCTAGGATGTCTTACTTACTAAGTGAGAAAAACACTGATAAGAACCAGTAGTTGCAACAAATTGTGGACTTCTGAATTTTGCAAATTTGTATCACATATAACAGCCATTTTATGATTATTAACTAATTACTAACTACTAACAGAATTGTGTAATTCTGTGTGTTCCTTGCACAAAGCTTGGTAGCCCTTGGACACGCTTGAAAGCACAAATGGAGAAACTACAACGCACTGGATCTTACTGCATAAATCTTTTCACTGAAGGAAATACACGACACACAAGAGTAAAAGTTCACATAATCCACATTCTCTGACGACCGTAGCTGTGAATAACTTGAGTTCATAAAACTCCTGTAGAGTTGTTCACGTTGTTACCATCAGTGCTCACTGTGGTAAAATATTTTACAATTGCTTTGCACAGTTTGAAAGAACACTTACAAGAGATGGCAAAAATCAATCAATGTCTTGGAATAGGTTTAAGCATAGAGGTATATTTAAACAAGATTTTGAATGTAAAAATACACCGGTTGGCCACAGTCGTACATGAGAAGAGCGTATCCTACTAAGTAAGATTTTCCCTGTTTGCCCAAAATTAAACTACTGTGCTGGTTGAATTTTTGTGTGCATCTTGTGAAAGTTGATGGCACCAACATTAGATCTTTTGCATTTCCTGTTGGTGTAGTTTCCTCTGGCCTGCAGCAATCAATGTTTGGCTAAGTGGCTGAACAGGAATATACTGTGTGCAGCTAACTGATATCACACCACACAGATTCTTGGTGCTGAACTCTTCAAACATTTACACCTCGCTGGTGGTTAAAGTAGACATTATGTAAGTTTGAGGCAGATGCAATAAATCAGAAGAAATTTGGAGCACTTGTCTGTAAGCGAGTTTCAAAACATTCCGCATTGTTAAGTTGAATATGGGGTTGGAGCTACAGTACAGACAGATTTCAAAGAGTAATTACACTGTTGCAGCCTGTTTTTGCCTCCTACTGAATTTTTAAAATGCTTGTTGGGGAAAGTGTGGGAGAGAGGGAGGGACAGCATGGGGAAGCAGGGTCCTCAGATGAAATGTAATCTGATGCCTGGGTTATACTGAAGCCTAAAAGTGATGTCAGAGGTATTATGGGGTGGGACCAGACGACAAAACAATTAGGCTTTTTATTATTTTTGGTGCTGTGTGAGATGCTTTCAGAAATGATTTCAATAAAATATGTTTCATTACAGGCTCAGTGGGTAGAGCTGGTGACCCATGTACCAAGGCTGAGT
>NW_023339785.1:11832573-11837826 GCF_004916995.1 Morone saxatilis | reverse complement strand
CTCTGCCCCCTTTCCTGTCTGTCTCCAGCTGTCCTATCAAATAAAGGTATAAAAAAAGCTGAAAAAAAAAAATATATGTTTCATTACGCAAATATATACAAAAAGAAAGAAAGAAAGAAAGCTTAAACCCGGAAGTCTTGGAAACCACATCATAAACTTGCAGAGGGTTACAACATCTAACAGCTTTAAGTACCACTGCTCTATTAAGGAGGCAAAGAAAGAATCAACTGGACAGAAATCAGGGGGGGAAGAAGACTACCAAATATCGCATGCCTGGGATGCTGTTTTAATCTGCCATGCAACAACAGAAGTCATCATCTTGACACTTCTGGCAAGACAGAAATATGACCAAATGGCAACCCACGTCACAACACCAAGTGTGACGTGAAGGAGATCTACAGCCAAAATCGTGAAGGTAAACATACAAATGTCTATAAATAAGAAGCTCACAACAAAACTCTGCTTTCTCAATGTACGTGTTGTTCGAGGTCAAGCTTGCCTGGCCTTATGAGGAGTCCTCCATTCAAGAGTCAGGGAAGACGGGGGAGCGCTAGGTATTCTCGTAGCCACATCCAGCTAAGCATCATCCATAACATCCACGAATGTACGTCTCATAGTTTTGCTCCATTCTTAATTTTCCTTTGAATGCAGCTCTCACCTGTAAAAGTGAGGTTTACAGGTGTTTATCCAGTTATTGAACTGAAATCTGTTTTCTATCAGCGTTCTCCCTCTATTCCTACTTTATTCATCGTCATAAAGGCAACCTGAAGTTGGGGATCTGACACTAGATACTTAAAAAACAATCGTGCTGTAATTATGTGTCACATTGGACCGAATGTATTGACGGGAACTGCACCTGCAGGTGTAATGAAAATGTCAACCATCTTGGCCCTTATCATTCACACTAGCTTTTTAAAGAAAATGTATGGATATGCTGAGTGCACTTTCATTCAGGTCACATATTTCCTGCCTTTTTATTCTTAGACAAGCTCATAGATAAATCTCTCTTGATCTGATGAGAATATTCCAGGTTTTCAATGGAGCCTTTCAAGATCACAGTGGGGGATCCAGCTCAAGACATTTGGACATGGAGCACATGTAAATCCCATCCGTTAATACTCTCTGGGTTGCAGCAATGGCAAATCAAATCTGACCGAACAAAATCTCATCAGACAGATGTACAAACCAATGACACCGATAAATCAATGTGACTGTAAAAGACACACGCGGCACACATACGCACACACATGCACAAACACTTCTGATCAAGGCCTGAAGGCTTTTAAGTCGTAATCACCTATGGGAGTGTTCGACATGGAACGCCCACCGTGCCTGTGCATTCATTTAAAACACTGCTGCCACTACAGAGGCCTGTTATAAACAATGGGTCTGGCAAAGCACTTTGGACAAAATCTTGATGCTAATAAATAAAGTAAAATCCAATTAATATTTAAAGCTAATCATAGCCACAGAGCTGGAGAACACACAAAGACAGATTGGAGCCCGCGGGGGGAAGAGGGAGCTTTCTGACTGAAGCTCCCAGTAGACTGAGGTCTCTACTTTTCTCAGATTTAAATTCAAAAGCTCTTGTTTTAAAGAGTGTTCTTATAATCCCAACTGGAATCATCCACAATTATCCAAGCAAGCTCTTGACAAAAGCGGCACAATCGTTTAGTAAATAGATGACGTGGGGGTGGGGGGATTAATATGGCATCATTATGTCTTGGGGTGTCTCATGATTTCCTCACACATACATGAAATGTCCATGGCTACAGAAGCCATTTAAAAATGTCAATGATCCAGCTATAAAAAGGCAGCTCAGATAATTCTGAATGACTGTGCAAGGTTATTGCTTTTCATTGCGTTAGCATCCAAAAACACGAGTTGTTATGAAAGCTATAAGATAACAGACGCATGTGATTGGGGCGTGTGTGAATACTGCCCTGCTCTCCGGCTGTGTATAGGTAGTGGGGGAGGGGTTGCATTCACATTTCCCACCCAAGGATGAGCAACGGTGACTGAGGAAAGCTGGGAGGGCGGGGGTGGTGGTGGGTGTGCGTCTCCATCCATGCCATGCTATAGCCCGTTCATAGGAAGGGGAGCGCATACTGGCCGTTCACATGCCTGTTTTAAGAGATGGAGGGACAGATGCTTGTCCACGGTGTCAGGGCCTCACTTGCCTTCTCTCTCTGACAGCACCACCAACTGCCTCCTCTTACATAACCCCCTCCCCCTCTCCAGGCCCACTGCCTGCCTTTATTGGCTTATTTCTCTCTTTTTCAACCTTAGCATTTTCACCCCACTGACTACTGCCTGCACCTGCACCCCCCCACCCTCACCCCATCACACACACACACACACCAACCATTCATTGCTGATTTGTCCTCTGTAATTCCAGCTCTTTTTACTCCAATGTAGATACTCCTGGACTGAAGCCATGAATCCTAGGTTGGATATTCGCATGATGGCAAGGGAGCAAGGATCCTTCGAAAGGACACGACCAGATAGGATTCTACTGAGTGATTTATCCATTAATGGTGCTGTTTCGACAACATAAGATCCCTGCGTGAACAATGATGCGGCCCAAAAGCAGATTTCATCAAGCAGATACTAATTTGCTTCATTGTAAGCTGACTATAAAATAAATGTGCTGAAAATGAGTTGTACAGTGGTAATACTGATGGAGAGTAAAATCTCCATGTAAGCAATAAATGCTTACATAATCACATCTGCTGTGAGCTCTCAAATGTGTGAAATAAGCCTGATTGATCTGGATGCAGCTGATCGGAAAAAGGGAACGCAAAGGAAATAAGAACAAGAAACCAAGAGAAAGTGTCAATCTCTAAAACCTCTCCTTGACTGTAGTAATCGGCTAATATCAGCCAGGTTGCGGCTCATATGTGGGCTCAGCTCAGGGGGATTTCTTCCACTCTGCCCCTGAAATTTCAGCCTCCATTTTACCCCTGTGCTTCTTCTCACCTTCCTTCTTCCTATTGCCTCACATTTCTTGCTCAAAACGCGATCAGACATAAATGGAGGAACTACAAACAATGCAGCGGCTTCCACTTGCCGCAAATACGAGACTACATAGACACATACTCATGCACAGCGAGAACCATTCGTTGAATCTCATGCTCACCAAGCTACCCTTCCCCCACCCAAGCTCACTCTCATGCTCACATACATGCACCTTGCTTAATTAAAGACTGTTTCTGCAGCTGCTCTGACCTTTTATCAACTGTAATTTATAAATACATGTAAATAAAGGAAGATAATAGAAACAAAATGGAGCGTATGTAGAGAGGCGGTTTCATTCACACTGAGGGCAGCATGTATGACAGGCAGGCATTTAGACAGATTACTGCTGATTCTCTGTTTTTCTGAAATCACATTATCATTATTTTGCGATTCTTCTGATCAAAATGGCTTGTTAAAAATCGGAGGGCATATAACTGGTATCAGAGGTAGATTTCATCATCTCCTCTACTCTGAGCTAATGAGACACAATCCTACAATTAGTTGATCTGTGAGAAATCTATTTCTTAAATGTCATTTATCATAAAATCAATCTGAGTCTTGAGAGTTAACTTAAAATAATTGCAAAGTGCATCTCAGTGCTGCTTCAATTAATGAAAATGCAGCATTTTTTGGCCTATGGTAACTGCTTCAGCGTAAGTCTTTGACGACATACACTAGGTGTGTTAAATCTATAAGCATTAGTCATCTGCATCATTTGGATATCATCATATCCAAACATGTAGATCATCTCCATGTGTGTGCAGTGGAACTGGATCAGTCCTGTTCTGTTCTCCTTACTCTGCTTCCAATAGAGGAACCACAGTCAACAAATGGGAAATGGAGGGCTTGAGATGAATACTAAATATGAATTCTCTTCCATAAACCGACAGCCTCAGCTGATACATGATGGTCTGTTTTACTACAGCAACAGCTCATCTGATCCCAGTCTCCCCAGCCAGGCCCCACAGGCCAGAGCTATCTAACAGAGTGAGGAAGATGAGTTACCTGATCATACCACTCCCGGTTGGTACAGGTGCACTCGGGCCACCATCCTCCTTGTCCACTGGAGTTGTTGCCGTTTACTTTGGGGCCACCCTTTGATTGGCCCTTTGGGTTGGGGCCTCCAGGGCCCCCACCAGACATAATCTTGCCCTTACTTCTCCCCAAAGTGCCCCCTCCTCCTCCCATGCTTCCACCTCCCCCTGAGGCTGGAGGGGGTAAGGTCTGGCCTCCCCCGTACCCAGGCGGGTATCCATAGGGCTCGGCCTGCCAGTCTCCTCCATATGACGGGGCGTCCATCCTACGCAGGGCAGCCATACGGGTCACCTCATAACATTCTGGGCACTTGCAGCAGTGGTGGTGTTTGTGCATGCTGGCTGTGCTGGCTGGGCTGACGCTGAGCTGAGCGGCGTGGCACTCTGTCTCTGCTGCCTCCTCAGATCTCACACAGCACACTGTGATCGGCTCACAGAGCACTAATGCCGACGGAAATAACACTAATCACAGGAATTTCTACAGATTTTCCCTTTTCGTCAAATCCTGTCACTCTCCGCTTTATTCCTCTCGGATGTAGAAAAAAAAAAAGATCGAGAGGGACGGGAAGCAGCAACAGGAAAACAAAAATACAAAATGGGCACGTAGTCTTTGTCCTCTTGACGTAGAAGATCAAAGGAAATATTAAAATATTGTATATGATCACACAATCAGAGACCAGCCCCGATGATAGAAATTTCCTCTTGCTTCTCTTGGTTCACAGTGATGCGCATATAAATTCATAGATATATATATATATTCTTTTGTTTATATATCATATATATTTACACACACAAATACATATAAAAATATTAATATAAACAGACAAGCACAAATACAGATATGTACAGGGATAAATGTATATATATATATAAATATCTATATGCGTGTGTACAAATATATATATAGATATATAAACAATATGTATAAATAAATGATATCCGCAGATAGAAATCTTCCTTCTTGGTATCTTCCCGTTCTGTCAAATTCTCACGGTTTTTCCTCCTGCGTTGAAAAGCGTTGTCTTTCTCTCTGTCTCTTTTCTCAGCCAGCAGAGAGGAGCTGAGCACTGGATCGCCACTCAGCCAGCTTGCCCTAGATGTGGATTATTCAGAGGGATGCGAGCAAGCAAGAGGGAGATGGAGAGCGAGAGAGAGAGAGAGGGAGAGAGAGAGAGAGAGAGAGAGAGGCAGAGAGGGAGGG
>NW_023339785.1:11805215-11832473 GCF_004916995.1 Morone saxatilis | reverse complement strand
GAGAGAGAGAGGCAGAGAGGGAGGGGGGTGGGATACGTAGCAGCATCCCTCCAGCACCTCAGCCCTGACAGCCACAGCCAATCAACTGGCAGCGCTGCCATCAGCAGCAGCAGCACCAACAGGACTGAGCGCTTCACTAGCTGCTCTTAAAGGGGCAGCAGCACCTGAACCTCACTGCTGCCTGCACTTGTGTGAAAAGGTTCTGCTTCACAAATGAAGGCTCAAGAAAAACATTGTATTTGTATTTTTGCTCAATAAAAAAAGGTCAGGAAGTCATAGTCTGCAACCTAGTCTGCCAATGCCGACCCTCGACCCTGATCCGCTAATTGGGAGTCTTATCCATGTTTTTCATCAGACCAATGCAGCCAAAATCCAACTTACAGTGAGCACCCCTATCCCTCCGTCTGGTCACTGGTCACCTCTACGGTCATCTCTAGTTCAGATCAGATTTCTAGTGTTAGTGACTAGCAACCTAAGGCTCTGTGTCACAGCACACATCTGTAAATAATCTCACAATGAAAGTAGGTGCAGCACATGAAAATCCTTTTTCTCCTGGGTTTCACTAGACCTGCCTCTAAACAGCGGACGTCTTTGAATCACCATGTATTACTTTACATCATTCCCTAACCCTCTTCCTTTTTTTTAGTATTACTACTGGCATAGCAGTACTGTTGTTAAATTATTTTATCGTCAAGTCCTGCCCATGTGCAGGATTGGGACAAAATAAACACAGTGAGAGGAAAACTGCACTCCTGAAGCCTCGGTTAAGAACCATAGGGGAAACATTTTATGTTCACAATGATGACATCAACACATGTGTACGAAACCAACAAGATTACACGCTTGGGCTTTCGAGTGGGTGAAGGAAAAGATTGAGAGTGAGAATGTGTGAGGGGGAAAAAAGAGAGGAGAGACTATATGGCTTTCATGTATCTGTGGCAGTTATATTTTCAGTAATGCGATAGGACTGCCTGTGAACCATTTTGCATGCTTATGAATTTGTGGGTTGATCACAGCTAGATATACCACATCCTGACACTGAGGGCGAAGGTTTATTTTTTTTAAAGAACTAAGAGGGAACGTTACACTGTCGCCATTAAAGCCCTGCATATATGCATTATTAATGAAATGTGACGGGGAACGGCGCTGGGTGTGTCTGCATGGGGGAGAGAGTATATTTGTACATACATACATACAGTCTGCATGTTACAGTGCTCATACGTGAATGCTAGTCTATTTTAAGTGTAAGTTTGACTAACATGTAAGACATAGTACCGTCATTTACATGTACTGTATGTTAATGCGTATCTGTGCCACCTTCCTGTTGAACTGAGCTGGATTTTAGGGTGAGGAAACACTGCATTGTGTTATAGCCCTACCAGGAGGCACACACAGCAGGCTCAGCCACAGTAAATTACAAGCAACAGTAACTATCTTCATTATAATGATATTCTTTCGCTGCAACCTACAGAGATTTGTCAAGCAAGGAGCAAAAAAGGAGAAACTTGGGCATTTTTAAACAGAGACTATAAACCACTGAATGCGTCAAGTTACATTGTCAGATGCAGCCACAAACCCTGCTGAAGCCAATCAGAGCAGCGAGGCGGGGCTTTGAGGCATCGGCTTGAAAGGACAATGTAAGTATATCGATCACAGCACACATGACCGAGCACATGTTGCAACCATCCTTCCCTAGCCTCACTCCGTCTCTCTTATAAACTGTCCACATTGCATTTACCACTCAGCGCCGTCAGTGGGTTTGTAGTACAAAAATAAACACGCACTGTGCAGCACACAAAATGAAAGAAAGGGAAGCAGAATATACATAATAAAGGCAGGAGAGAAGGACAGAGAAAGATCCTCTGCACTGAATGAACACACATATGCCATATGTATGGGTATGTGTGCCCACAGACACACATCTGCCATATGAACTGTGCATGTAGACATATTTAGTACCTCTAGGGGAAAGAAACCTCTCCCTTTAAATATTACATAATATATAAAATATATAAAAAATTGGTAGGTCTTTTTAGAACCAATCAATTTAGTTTTCTTTATCAGGAGAATAGCAGGAAGAGGAATACAGGAAGTTAATATGCACTAATCAAATTAGAGCTATTTCAGAGGACAGAAAAGGGCCTTGAATGTTAATGTAGTGTTGCTGTACATGTCTTGTAAGAAACATCCTTTTTTAACATAATTTTGTGGATAGAGATTTGTTTAATGCTTCTTTAAAAATATCCATTTCAGTAAAGTGCTGATAATGTGAAATGTAGGCAATTGCAAGCTAATACAGGTAGCATAAAACCAACATTAGTACAATATAGTGTCATCATATACCATAGCTCTGCAATAAATCCAACCGTGCAGATTATGTAAAAATGCTGGTTGACACTGTGTGAAGTTTTGGCGAGGCTCAATTACACTGTTATTTTTGAGGTTGTCGTTTGTGGTGTCCTTGTATTAGATTACATGATATTTTCAAATTGAATCCGTAGTTTATAACATAATAAAGCTGTCACCTATATAAGATCATTTTTCCATTTGTGACACAGTACCAAGCAGAAAAAGCAATATTCACTTATTGGTATTTCTTTAGTGGCCAGACATAAGTACCAGAGATGGAAAAAATGTAAACCATCAAATAACTTTTAATATTTTTTGTTCAACTTCAAAATTGACCATAAAAATGTTCTACTCTCAATGAATAGTGAAAACCCTTTTTTGTCATAATTTCTGAAACAACTTATTGTCACAATCTCTGAAACAACACTGCACAGCGGGGTATGATTGAACTGTTAGTTTGTAATTACACTCTGACTCTTACTAAATTCAATAACTACTTCTATCCGGGAGAAAATACAATAAGAACAACTTGGTTTTAGTGGACCCAGAAGAACAGCAATCTTGTAGAACTCACGGCAATATAAAAAACAGACATTCACCTAACACATGTCCATAAATAAATACATATATGTGTATATATATAAACATGCATGAGTGAGTGTTGTTTGTGTGTGCGGTCTTTCATAAATGTTGCACCCAATTAAACAGGTTGTGCTGGAAAGATGTGGATAAACAGCATTAGGTGATTTATCTTGTGAAATGAAAGCGCTAACCTCTGACCTTCTGTTGACAAGTGAAAAAGAAGGACCTGTGATTTATGGCATAAACGGGGAAATTATCCTGTGCTTTTGAACAGAGATGGTTCTCCGCATTCAACCTTGCAGCTCCCCCAACACTCAGCATCAGCTCAGCATCAGCATGCACAGCCCTTATTACATAAACCCACCTGGACATCCTGTAACAAACATGCTCACATATACACACACATGCTATTGTAATGAGCGTTACAACCCCCAACCACTGCACAGACCATGTATTGAGCTTTTCAGTCATTTCTAGGCATTTCTCAGAGAAGCTATGTGACTACTCCTTCGTCACCTGACCGGATGTGGCACCATAAAAGGACAGTCGGTAGTGAGGCAGTCTTAAAGAGACAGCTGCATATCAACATGTTCTAAAATGCTCTACTGTAGCCTTAACTAACTGCATGAAGGGTGAGGAAGCAAGTCTTATAAGTCTCTATCGGGCATCTTTACATCTTAGCCAAATCCACTTGTTTCTTCCACAAACAGCAGATATTGAAAGGAATAAAGATACCCAGAATATAGGAGAACCTTTACAGTTAATGCTTTCCACTGCTCGATGAATCATAGCTTTGTAAAGTGTGAATGTGCAGGAAGGAGGGAATGTGCATGGCAAAGGGAGAGAGACCGAGAAGACAGAAAGTCAGTCAGATCGAGAGAATGAGAGATACTCAGTTTTGTACTAAAAGTCAATGTAACCTGCCAAGGAGCCACCAAGATGCTCTCCCAGCGTTGCAAATGCAGAAAACAAAGGCTACTAAGACTCCTATTAATAGGCCTCAGTGGCAGAGAACAGCTGCTCCACCACACACACCAAACACAGCACCTCCAACTGATGGAATAATGAGCGCAAAATGAAAGAAGGAGTAGAGGGGAAATGAGGGAGACAGGAAAAGAGGAACAGAAGACGGCAAGAGATTGTATCAGAGCCGCATGGCTAAGGAAAAGTCTCTGGCGTACATTTGGTACATGCGTAGAAAGACAGAGAGCTAACAAATGGGGTGCAAGTACGAGGTTAAGGGATTAGCTAGAAACCAACAGGAAGGTGAAAGCAGTTGATGAAATATGATGAAGGTGCTGCAGGTCCACGACAGACGCCCTAACTGAGGAGAACCGAAGATAAGGTGCCCTGTGTGTGGGCAGAAATGCGATGACTAGAGGGGGCATTACTGAAGCATGGTGCTGAACAGAAGGGGGAGTAAAAATAGAGAGAAGAAAATAGAGAGATGCAGAGAAAACAACAAAGTGCTTATGTGTCCATGAGTGCGTTGGGATGCAAAATAAACTGTGTAATTACCCATTCACCTTGCCACAGAGAGCAATGCATCTGAAATCAGTGTGCTTGCTGAGTGTGCATCATCAAGAGTGTGCTCAATGCGTGTATGGTGTAAAAACAGAGCAGTAAGAGAGGGAGGGAGAAAGAGAGAGAGAGGGGGAGAGAAGAGGGAGAAAAAAACAACAAAGACACGAATTAAAAGAGGAATGAAAAAGACAGGATGAAAAACAGAGAAGCGAGGAGAGAGATAGATAGAGAGTAAAAGAGAGTCAGAGCAGTCTGTAGGGATGCAGGCGGGGGAGGAATGTGGTTTCCATGGCAACCCGAGGAAGGCTGAGCTCTGGGTGTCCGTTCCAGCTCTGCACTGCACCGGCCCTCGCCTCTCAGCCGCCTTGCTCTCTCTCTCTCCAGCCTCCCCCACTATATCTTTCTCTCCACACCCCTCCTCTTCTCTTCTTTTCACTTCCTCCCTCCCGTTCTCTGCGCCTCCTCGGCTCCCTCACCTCCCTCCTTCATGCGATAGATGGAGTCACACACACACACGCGCGCACGCACACACACACACACTCAACTCCATATTATCCACACCAGAGTCAACCTGTACTGTCACCATATTCTTATGCAGACATTATCATACGAGCACATTGAATCCATGTGCTCACAGCCTGCATCTCCCTCTCTTTTACCCCTTCCAAGCCCCCTGATCCTCACGCTCCCACCCCTACCCATTGCACTAGTTCTGGGCTCAGCTGAAAAGCCAACGCCTGCGGCCACTGTGCTGCCATGTGCCACTGGCCGTGTTGTAATGGGGTAGGCATGTGAACACAAGGGCTTTTAACAATACTGAGGAACATATTTCTGACATGAAATACGACGGCCGTGCTTGTTGGTCATGTAAGCAGCAGGTTGACCACAACTCTAAAATAAATTGTTTGATATTTTGAAAAATATGCGTGTCTGCTTTCTTGCCAAACGTTAGATGAGAAAATCGATGCCATTGTCAAGACTCTGCACTAAATACAAAGTTAGGGCTAGCAGGCAGGTAGCTTAGCTTAGCATAAAGACTGGTAGCAGGCGAATAAAACAGGTAACGAAATCCGCCTACCAGCACCTCTAAAGCTCACTTATTAACTCATTATGTCTGGTTTGTTTAAGCTGTACAAAAATCAAAGTGGAAAACTTACACACTGATTTTTATGTACAGATTAAACAAAGATATATTACGTGTTTATTAGTGGGCTAGCGGCTTACCCCAGATTCTAGTCTTTATGCTAAGCTAAGCTCTAGTTTTATGTTTAACAAGAGAGCGGTATTGATCTTCTTATCTAACTCCCAGCAAGACAACAAATGCTTGAAAATGTTGAATTATTCCTTTAAATCTTTCATGCTAGTGACAGACAAGAAAATACTTCAAGTGTTGTACAGCTGCAGATGAAGATGGTGAGGAGAAAATATTTACAAAATGACTTGTAATGTCCAAGTAGTATTAAAAACATAAATACTATTAATTACTATGATCTGTGTAAGCATAATAGATGCAAATTACCATTGTAGGTGTTGAAATGCTGAGGAGAAAATTTATTAATTTAACTCACTATTTAATCACACTAATAAACACACATGAATAGCAGGTCGGACTGAGGTGATTCTAAATATTAACTGACCAAACAAATCCTTAGAAATCAATTCCTGGACTCCTTGGACTGCTTTGTGATCTAGCAGTCAGGTCTCAACATTTATAAAAAGGTCATCAACCTTTATGAACAGGTTTCATAATGATCACTTCTATGATACCCAACTACAACTAATCAAGTGTCATTGAAGGTCAACTGTCAACTATAGGATCATTAGTATAGTATCTGGTTCTGTTAGTAGCAGCTGCCTTTTCTGATGCCTGAATACAATCATTGAGAACTTGTGTTCAGGAGACGCCTGGAAAACTCACTTTTTTCTTTGCTTTACTAACCTTTGGCATGTCTACATGGGAGCGAGTCACCAAGCCAGAAACTCGTTCCACTTTGTGAGGGCTGCTCCTGCTGGTCACTCGCACCCGAGAAACACCCTCCTCCTCCAGGTCCTGTGGGACAAGAGTGAATAAAATCAGATAGAGCATTAAAAAAAAACATTCAGGACATGGTCAAGACATATCTGTGGATACAAAGGATGACAATAATCACCAAAATCTTTACAGGAGTCGCTCAACATTTTGGGAAGTATGCTCATTCGCTTTCTTGCAGAGAGTTGGGTAAGTCTGTCGGATAAGAGCCACAATAGACAGAGCCAGGCTAGCTGTTTCCCCTGTTTCCTGTCTTCATGATAAGCTAAGCTAACCAGCTGCTGGCTCTAGCTTTCCTATTTATCGCACAGAAATCAGAGTGGTATCAATCTTCTCATCTAACTGTTGGCAAGAAAGCGAGGAAGCTTCCATGTATACAATGTAAAGCATTTTACTTATTATTTATATGTATTAATCACCTTAACATAACTATAAAACTATAAAAAAAACTATATAAAATATTACAAGCAAACTATGTACAGTACAGGATCCTGACTGCAGTTCACTTACTAGCCACAGGTGTCACTATTACTATTTTTCTGAAAGTTATATATAGAACCTTTAAGTGATGCTTGAGAATAAGCACTTTTCAGCACTAAAGAATAGAGAGGAGCTCATAATGATTAAATAAGAGTATGGCTAAAGGACCTTTACTGTGGTAATAGAGAGTACCTTTGGGAAATAAAAAATGTAAGATTAGCACAACACAGTGCTGTTAGTTGTGGAAACAGTGACCTGCCAGAACAGCACAGAACTGGCCTGGATGGTTCACTCTCACATCTCATAGATTTTATGACAAAATGAAACCCAATATAAAATAGCAGAAAACTAACTAACCAAGACCTTCTACTGACTGGATGAGGAAACACAGAGTGTACAGTACCGGAAATTCATTCCCACATTTTAGACCACACAGACCCTTAGCCGACAGCAGAGGGCAGCCTTAAGAGCAGGCTATCACTAGTACAAAGTTTTTTTTTTAAGTTACCACAAGACAGGCTCAGTTAAGACAGTGCCTTCTCTCTCAGCTGATACCTCCAAATTAAAATGAAAGCTGCTCTTGAGCCCAAGCTGAAAAGCCGTTTATTTAAATGCACACACAGCCCTAAGCATGCAGGCTGTTGTACCTGCGACCAACAGGAAGAGCAAAAACCTTCAAGATTACATTCATTTCCAGTTTGCACAATTCTCACAACATTTTTCCTTATTTTACACTGGTATAGATCAGATATACTATGTGCTCTTTTAGAGATGCTAAGTGAGTTTTCTCATTGACGGCTCCATTCCCACATGGCCGTGCTGATAGGCTGGTCAAGTGACACTGCCGAGCCCCACCACCCAGCTGCCTGCTCTGTCTAATAGTGGCCCTCTGCACACACACTTAAACACCCACATATACAAAACCGTGCAGGCGTATTTGAAACGAGTAAATCAATTAATCATTTCAAGCCATAAAATGTCTAAAATGTCTAAAATGTATGAAATGTTTCACTTTATTGTTGGCTATTTCTTTTCTAGTTCTTCTGTGATTATAACACAATAAAATCAAACTTAATACATCAAAAGGTTCTTGCAATCAAAACACTAATTGCTCTCTAATTATGAAATCAATTAGAGTAATAAAAACAGCTTCTTCTCTCGTGGTGTCTTTCATTTCTCTTCCAAAGGAGGTATTCTCCACTCTCACCTGCTACTCTGCACCAAATCAGGGAATTTGCAGACTCATTTAGTTTTCCTCCCATCCTCCACTCAGGTGACAGCATGGCTAGAATACTGATGAGCACCTCGCTGGGTGCCCATTAAGCAGCTCTTGCTTTTTCAAACTTCCCCTTCTCTCTCTCCAGGACTGTTCCTGGGCCCCACAAGCAGCTGGGATCCAGAGAGGGAAAGATGCGGGAAGGATCAGGAGCCCTGCTGCACTGAATTAGAAGCTAGACAGGGCGGATCACAGAATACACTGACACACTGACAGAAGCTTAGGATGGCAGAATAAAGTTCAAGCCACAGTCATAGTTTGTGGTTTAGGACCTCTACTATGGGAGGGACAGAACACATGACACTGACTTCATGCCTTTCAGCAACAAGTAAGTGCACTGGAAGTGGGAATGTGTCATTGACGTCTGCTGCTTGTGATCACCTTCACCTGCATTCTATCAAATAGATGACGGGCTTTATAATACAATGTACAGCGTGAAGGACTGACAGAGCTGAAACACCGTGACGGATTTCATTCAGCTACAGTCTGACAAACATCGACCGGTTATTACATAGAGGCGCTAATTAGATCAATTCTCCCGCACAGCTCTGGAATCAGCTCCTCATGGACAGTCACCATGACTGTTATAACAGTGACTGGTCCACACCGACACACAGTCCAACACACAGTGAGTGTGTCGGTATTTGTGTTTTATTATGTGTTTATAACAGTATGATGTAACAAAAGTTGCACAGTGGAGGCTCATTTAGTCAGTTACACTATTACACTATTCCAGTTTTCCATAATATATACACACATATATCATTCCAAATCATATTATTAATAAAATAAACACTATGTTATACTGCGTAATGGGTGAAAAGATGTGTTTTAATTATTGCTGATCAGATTACAGACCGAAAAAGAAAAAAACAACTAATTTAGTGATTAGTGAATGCAAATTATTTCGATGAGTTAATAACCTGCATCATCTTACTGATAAGTTAGCATCAAAGCTCTTGAAAATGTTCAGCATGGAAACAGCTACTGTAACACAATGTGAGCTAGTTGTAAGCTAGAATGTAACTTTGCACCCAAGATCATCTTTTTAATCCACTATTTGTGGTGTTAGGCTGTGAAACCACCTCAAAAATGTGGATACGTTGACCTTGAACCTTTAACTTTAGAAATGTATGTGTGAACTGACAAGGGTCACAACTTTCTTCTTGTATTTACAACCGCCAGCAAGAGCAGCAAATGAAAAAATGGGCAGCCTGTAAAATTTACATAAGCAGCTATTCATTCAGTTGTTGACTGACCAGTGATTCCCAAACAGGGGCTACTTTTGCGGTTGCCAAGGGGCATGTGGAAAGATTGTGGAGCAGCTCAACTAAATTATGATTTGATAAGTGCGCACTGAGTCAGCTGTAAAACACTGTTAGATTTAAAAGCTATGTAAACGTAGTAGTCAGCTAAAGGGATGATCAGTTGAAATAGGTGGCTAAAAGAAATGTAGAACTGGTTAACACAGTTACAGTGGGTAAAAGTAATAGATAACAGGTTAAAAGAACTAGCTTCTGCCACTCCAAGCAGTAGTGTGAATGCAAAATGACCTAAACATTGAGTATTCAACTATATAAACATATAACAATATTTGAAACAGACTGTCTGAGAAAGGCATTCAACATACAACTAATAATAATATTACATTACATAAAATACTTAAAATAATCTTCAAATATTGACTTTTATGTAATTAATAATGTGAAATAAAATCCTATTTAAATCAATTCAAATGAACACATTTGGAATATGAGTTGATCTCATAGCATCGTTTCTTCAGACAAACAAAGATGGGAGCCATTGAATGTATGCAACATGTTGTACATAATTGTTGCCATTATTTTTTTAAACCTTGCATAATCAGAAAATATATTGGTAATACGTTCTCGACTATGTTTTTTTTTACATTGTTAAAAATGCATGAGAATCCTTTGTTGAAAATAATGTCACTCATTCAAGCTTTAGTCATAAACTGGGCAACACACTCTTCTGTGTGTCCATTTAATATAGTCTAGCAAATGACAAGTTTACTGCAGTTTCTGTGTCCAACTGACCGTACATAATCCAGTTCAGATTTAGCACATTCATTTCAAAAACATATTGCCATTAGGTGATTGAGTGTAGGGGGGGCTGTTGAGCACAGAGGAATAACATTAGATTAAAGTTTTTATCTCATGTGAGGATCATATTTATATTACAGGCCTAAAACACTACATGACTTAAAAATACATATACAGTATATATGTTTGCACAGGTACTCATCGATTAATCATATCATATTAGATCCCATCAACCAAACATATAGTCAAATCAAATATTCAAATATTGGTCAAATCCATGGCTATCAGCTCCATGTTTTACCCATGTTCACTGATGACTATTGGATCCCTTCCTTACAGAAACCCTATGGTTGACACCATTCACCAATCCTTAGGTCCAAATGAACCAAACAGAAAATGGATGACCCCTGGAGCCACAGTTTATCTAGGACCTGGAGGTACAGTTGGGACAGAGCCAGCTGCCCTCCCAGTGGCCAATGATCAAACATGTAACTGTATTATATGAAGAATTATTATGTAGTCTTTTTAGTACAAAATGCTGTCGTTGTGTTACACTTCAATAGGGTCACACAAGAGACACAAATGGACAGTGAGGAAAACTAGAGAATCACAATTCAGCAGATCATCATGAGCACTGTTTCAAAAAAGAAAGATAAAGATAAAGAGGATGAACTGATTAAACCAGAGGATAAACCATAGTTATCTATCAGCTAACTTGAAGAAAGTGTTCACAACAACCAATGGTGTCTCATATTTGTAGCTCCACCACAACTGCACCCAAGTTTGATCCTTTTACTTTGACAAAGAGAACCACCTGGGGTGTCTTGGTGGCCCCCTGGTCTAAGACGTGTCCCATATAACTGCAGGGGACCGGGGCCAGGGACCTTTATTGCACATCATATGTCTTTCTTTCTCCTCATGTTTGCTGCATGTTATCCCTACTGTAAAATATTAAAAAAGGCAGAAAAAAAACCTTTAAATAAAAACGAAAAGGACCACTTCTGAGTGCTGTTATTTCTTCTCTTGTGCAGGTACGGTTAGCTTCGTCTACAACACAGTTTTTTAGAGCCTTGATCAGCATGTTGGATGTCTCTAGACACATTTCTGCCCACTGAAGAGCTTTTGTGACACAAATTCAAAAAAGCTTTAAAACCTAGTGGGCTCTTTTCACCTCTGAAGTATTTTGGAGTTGACAGTGAATGGTAGTCTTCCAACACTACCAAGACTCAAATTCTCTAAAGGCAGGGTAAGTGCCCAATGCCATTTATGTGGTGTTAACAGTATATTTGAAAGGACCTGCTAATATTATATCGATAAACTGCATGCTTGCATTAAATACAGACCGATACACTCTGTTTTATTGAATACATTAACCAGTTGCATTACACTTGTCCCTTTATGGATAATAACTGAGAACACTAAGCTTTAAAAAAAAATGGTCTGTTGCATTTCCTGTTACCAAATAAGGGTCTTTGAGACGTTTTTCAGGCACACATGATTTAATAAAAATAAGTCTGATGTTTCAATGGAATAATCCAGTTTGTTGTTTCAAAGGGATCAGGTCATTGTGCCTTTAATTCAATTCTAAAAATGACGTTCTCAGATTTTGTGCTGAAAGTGAAATCACATTTTTTGTTTTCGGCATTATCATCAATCTGTGCCCCCACGTACCGCACGTAGACTGAGGTTGCATCACCGCCAGTGCAGACAAATAACCAGACACACACACACACACACACACACACACACACATACACATTAAGCAGAACCTATAGTGTTTTGCTAATCTCTGCTAAAGAACAGGCCAAAGATCATTCAGTTAATGAGCTATAGAAGTCAGCCAAAGATCAATTTCATTAACATTTTGGCATAGCTGAAGGAAAGTTATGAGGCAATATTAAATCATGCAAATGACGTGAAGTCAGGGGTTCCTACTCATCCACAGACTATTAGGAGATCAGTAACATGGAACTGCAAACACAATTATCCATATTGTTAACCACTTATTGATATTTGCTGTAACATGTAGAGTTCTGTATGCCGGAGCTCTGTGATACTCCTCAGTAAATATCTGAATAAGGTTGAAATCTACACAAAATTCTGCTTTTCTTCCTTCAACTCGGTTGTTTTTTAAATTTACACTAAAAATATTCTAAATAACCACGTGACTGCAAACACTTGTTATAATGAAAGGACTGGCTGACTTCATAAGAGCAGCCCACTGATGAGCAAATGGTAATCAGTGCTCTTTTGACTCTGTCTAATTTCCTATTCTCTCTCTACCCATGTGTCCCTCCCTCCAACTTTTTTTTTCCTGTCTGACACTCACTCACCAGGTTGAAGTAATAGCCGCCATGACTCATGATAACATTTTATCCATGTGGGAGTGCGAGGGACACAGGTAGTGACACCTTGTGCCAGCCACTGAGTAACATTTTTTGTGCAGCCAGGAGACAAAGTGCGGCACACAACAGCACGTGCGACACCAGATACAATGTAAACATTCATATTTTCTCAAATCTATAATGTGAAAAAGAAAAATTACCTCCCACGCATCCTGCCTGCTGTCTTCTTTCGCAACTGTTTGTTCCTTGTTCAGTTGCAAGGTCACCTCGTAACACTCTTGAATATCTGTGAGAAAAAAACAAAACAATAATGAGCTTCTTTTTTTTCCCGTGGATAATTATAAACATTAGATCCAAGCTCCTTTTTTTTAATACTCTGTAGTCATTATTTCTTTTTCATAAATTCTCAGTTTTTTTTTTTAAAGTACACCGCTTTTGTTGTGTAAACGAGCCCACCGATCAATCATGGGCACATTGGGAGATGTCTGTTTTCCTCAGTGGTGCACTGGGAGAAAACGTGGGGGTGGGAGTCGTCCGTTTACATGGAAGTTATGTCTCCACATTCGCAAGAGCTCTTCTTATCTTGTATCTGAACTATATGACTCAGGTACTGACTGAGTAAATCAGTCAAGTCACTGTCTAAGAGGCCCACGTTATAATATTTCATACTACCTGTACCATGTGCAGCACAAACACAAACATTTCTCTACTTTTTGTTCAGCCTCATCATAGATCAGTTCCACTGTAGGTCATTTCCAGCCTCACTGCTTTGAAGCTCCATTTTAGGGTGAGGGTACATGAGCTACTACACATGTTGAATAAATGTAGACACTGCCCCCTAGTTGAATAGTGAGCAACTCCTACCCTGTTACATGCTTTGATTTGAGTGGATGTCGAAATGGAAGTTAGGAAGGTTTTTTATAGAAGTTATTTCCTGAACGTTCACATTAAGGGATGCAAGATGATGCTTAAAACTTGATTATAGAAGCAGTAGAAAGTCATGTATGTATTTAATAACAAGCCACACGGTTAACAAGAATCTATGGGTTGATTACAAATGAATTGTATTGAACTGATGATTGGGCTTGATAGAAAGTTAAGAGATCACCAAACTTATTGCAATCCCTCCTGAAAGGAACATCAATGTCTGTCCTAAATTTCATGTTGATCCATCCACCATTTCACTCAAAACCACAAATGTCAACCTGCTGGTGGTGCTAGAGAAAAGTCAAGAGATGACCAAAGTCAGCAGGATTCACACTCTGGGGAACATGAATGACACTGCCATCTGTAGATTCACACAGCTGGCATGGAAAATAACATAATACACAGCCTTTGTTGGCCTTTAAACCAGTTGGTTTAAAGGTTTTTCTTTTCTTTATAGACTGAACCTCTGCTCTCCTCCCTTCTCTTCTCATCTCCACTCATCACCTCTTGGCTCGTTACACGCCCATGTCCTGTGGTCACCTATTGAGTGGCATCCATTTGATGAGAATACACTGGGACAAGTTTGCTGATGTCACACACAGGCCTGGTTCCTGCACTGTTGACACAAAGAGGTCGCTGGAGAGTTCATCAACTTCCCAAAGTTCAATGTCAGGACAAGACAGGCTACAAAGACACATTTGAGAAAAACATCTAGGGAAACGTAACACATTTAAAACATGTCCTTCTCTATTAACAATGTGTATCTTTTGCTTGTTCATGTGTGTGAGACAGAGAGATGAGAGTCAGTATGTCCCAACAAGACACTGTGAGAACAAAAGTGTAAGAATGGAGCATGTGACTCATCACTGTGTCTGAATGTGGAGGAGTGAAGCCATGTGTGGGCAGAGGAGTTTGTTGCACAGCTGACTAAAGAGCAATCTCACTTACACAAACTCTTATATATGTGCAGACACAAACCTACTGTAGGCCTGGCTGCATATGCACACTTACATACAGGCACATACAAACATACACACAATATCTACAATGACACGAGTAAGCCTCCATGTTACTAACATACCTAACTATTTCACTAGCTTTAAGTGTTGGGTACTGCCTTTTTCCTTGATACCACTTCCTAACTGGAACAGATGCAAACAAGCGTCCTAACTGGCTGAATAAGACGGCGAACAGGCTGAGCGACGTGTAGCTTGTTTGAAAAAACGCTCGCCCTGGTTCTATTTTTGCAAAATTTCGCTCACTTCCAACCTGCTAAAACAAAGTGTGGAGATATGTCTATGTGAGACTAGTTAGCAGTCATCATGGGCACGTGGGAGAAGTTTGCCATCAGAGCTTTCTGCCAGAAACCATGATGACAAGAGACTACATTTACAAGTGGCAAATCTTACATGATCCACAGCACCCTTTTTGTAAGGATATCCTAAACAAGGATGAGATTTGGAAGGAAATCAGAGCTGTTGGGAGTTACAAGTAAGTAAACTGACGTCCAACTATGTAGAAATAAGGCTGACAAAAGGTTGTTGTTTAGATATCGCTCGTAGTATATCTGGACAACTTTTTGAGCTCTATCCGCTACAGTTTGCTCGCTCGCTGTATGCTAGAAAGACGTTTATATATGTTTGCCTGTTCGGGGCAGCAGAACACACTGTACTATAAACACAACATTAACATATCACCTTATAAAATTGATATGGTAAACATGTTAGCGTACAATATAGTAAGTAGACATGGTGCAACAACAATAGCATTCATGTGGAGTTTTGTTTCTGGCCACTTGAGAAATGTCTAACATTCACTCTTCTTTTAGGTCTGATTGGGGAAAATATTTTGCTCTTTAGCTGCTAAATGCCCCGCTATGTTCACCAACAGCTAGTGATGAACTTTGTCTTTCTGTCACTTGGTGCTGAGCAGGTACAGTGTAGTCGGTTTATCAGAGCTAGTTCGCTGCTGTAGCTAGAAACAGGGTTTATACAGGCTGTATAACTATAACAATGAACTGAAAGATGCTAAAAAGCTACATAGCGCTGTAGAGATCTGTAAAGCCTGGTGATAATTCTACGTGGGTTCATCAATACGAGTGACACTTCTCAAATACATTTACTCATTTGACCCTCAGTTCATACAAACACTGGTTAGTTCAGCTTTAAGTAAGTCGTGAAAATGTTGCATCTGTTAAAACTTGCAGGATTTGCTCTTCAGCTGCATCCCCGACACCTGGTTTGGTTTCACGCAACTAACACTTCTAATTACATCGTTTATCTATTCCTGGCAGAGGTAACAAAACAGAGAGAAGTGCTCCATCAGGTCTCAAAGTATTTCGAGTTCAAGATTCACAGTCACACAAAGTACAGAGAGTTTTTTTTTTTTCTTCCTCTGACTTTCCAAAAAAAATGCTCCGAACTGTTCCAACCCTCACAGACCACATAAATTCCTAGCCATGGAACAAAATACATAATCCAAGCCAGAAGTCTCTTTCACAGGACTTATTCCCAGATCTCTTTTTGATGTTGGGACTATTTTTGGGATGGTCTGGTCGGAGCGCTGAGCCTTTTTGTCACAGTCATAGGGGGTTTCCTGTACCTTCTCCCTGTCCTACAAAGACTCACTGCACTGCATGCAGGACCAGCGTGTTTGTGTGTGTTGTGGGCCTCTTCTGTTTGTCATGTACCTTTTCAATTGGACTGAAGTCATCCCTGTATTGCCTGCCTGGGTGAATCATACAAAAAAAAGAATGTGCCCCCGGTTCATTACACGAGCAACCCACAGCTCACTGGAATAACACATTCATAGCAAACTAGGTCACAATTTCAAGGCGAGGCAAACAATCCAACCCCTTGTCACTGCCTCAATAAAATATTCCCCCGGCATTTAGGGTCCGCTGTAATTTAACGTGCGTCTGTCTGTACGTGCGCCCCCAACTCCCTGTGAACAGCCCCCCACATGCCTCCCACCGTTTGTATGTTGGAACAAAAGGGTGGATGCACAGTTAAGGCAACCTTTGTTCGTGACTGTGCAACCATGCAGACATCCAATCATCCAAGTGGCCAGTACTGAAGCTTCCCACACTGCCTCAAACACCTCTTTACTTCCCGCAGTGGATCAAAGTTAGAAGATATCGCTTAAAGATATTGTGAAAACAGTAGCTTTTCAATCATAAAACTTTTCTTCTGAACCTATTTTACAGCATCGTCAGCTTACTCTCCACCTTTCCGACCAACGCCACGTCACAAAAGAAAGACCAAATGGTCCAAACAACACTGGTTCACATGGCCCTGAGCATGTGAAGGCAAACACAACAGGAGAGGATAAGAGGCTGAGTAATGTTTATACTGCACTGTATTCCTATTAGTGCTGTGAACCTGCTGCTCCTCCACTCTGCCTTTCCTGATGAGAACCACATGTTGAAGGAAGGGGCGTAGCTTCAACAGCCCTGCACCTGAGACACGCAGACAACAGGCCTCTTCTTCTTCGTGTACCCTCACAATGCGCAGATGAGCCAGAGAGCCAGGAGAGTTGTGGAAGAGGCTTGGGACGACAGCCAAGAGCGGTTTATTTTCCTGTCTGCCCCAGGCTCGGCCCTGATTGAACATTCTTTGTGAGGAATGTTTGGAATCCTGATTTGGAAAGTTAATCCACTCTGAGTCTGCCTCACTTCAATAAATAACATGGTATAATACATCTGATGTCCATAGTTACTAGATAAAAACTGTGCATAGCATAAAGCTATTTTATAAATCATTTGTGTGTATCACTTAATGCAAATGTCTAAAAATAAGTTATTACTCAAAACAGTGATAATAACTTGAAACTGAGAATACTTGACTGTGTTTTTTATGGCTTTGACACAAGTTGATGTCCCCCCACAGCTAGAAGGTAACCAGTGCCTTGCTCAAGGACACTTTAGCATAGTCATGGTGAATATACTGATTAAATTGAAGTGTTGAACATAGAGTTTTTGTGCAGATGGAAACTGTTGCTTTTATTCTTTGTTAAACTGTTGGGCTAACATGACTGTTGAGTACGTGCTAGCAGCTCTGTGAAGCTGCACTTTGGCACAGCAGTGTTTTGTGCTAAATGCTAAGGTCAGCACGCTAACATGGTCACACTGAAAATGTTCAGCAGCTGTTCCATGTAATGTTAATCATATTCACCATCCTAGTTTAGCATGTAGCATGTTAACATGCTGCTAATTAGCATTCAACACAAAGCAGAGCTGAGGCTGATGGGAATGTCATTAGGTTCACAGGTATTTGTGGCACAGAAGGCTTTGAAATGGGACTTCTTAGGCCCGCTCCATTTCAGAGCACCGATTAACACCTAACAACGAGGGCCAGAAACTGTTTAAATGGGGTGTGATCTGTCAGCCAGCGGCAGTAATTGTCAGCTGACAAAACAAACAACAGTGTCGGCCTACAGGGCAAAAGCCATGGTAGCTTTCCTAGTTGACAAATAATGGACAGTAAATTTCACTCTATAATTTTATGTAAGTCTGTGTGACATTCATTAGTTCCCTGTCTTAACAATCTCCCCTGACTTGTTTGTGTTTGTATGGGGCATGTGGTCGCGGTGACATAAAGGCGGCTCTCCCCGCTAACATTTGTCGGTGGATCTGGTGTTGCTGACGGCTATGATAACTGGTGTGCAGACTGTCTACTCGGTGAACCACAGGTGTATGCTGCCGTGGTAATGGTGCGTACTCACAGGCTGCAATGTAATTATCTGGGGCAATTATGCACCGTCAATGTGCGTCCACTGCAAGTGCTTGTTTTCTGCCACTGACAGGCTCAGATTGGTATTATAAGTGTCTGACAACATTATGGAAAGGACCCTACAGAGATAGACCTTTTTGTTGAAGAGTAAGATCCTATTTATTTAACCAGAAACAGCTGTTCTTTCCTACAGTAATACAGTCATTTTACCTCGTAGAACATTGTAACAACAATTCAAACTGGACAGAAACAAAATACAACTCTTGATTTGACTTTTCGCTGTTCCAGCTCAGTGAATTAAGTGGTTTATATCAACCAAACAAAAGTTAGTAATTGTTAACAGGGGACAGGCAAACCACCTCCTCCTCTTGAGTTTGAATTTAGTATTACAATGTTACAAAGATCAGTGACATAAAATCACTGTATTCAGTGTCTGATTGAAATCTTTGACTCACCGGTCAAGGTGACCGGTAGATGAAGAAAAACCACCAGCTGAAATAATAAATGTCATCTCACTGAAATTATAAGGTATTGTGTTGAATACAAACTTAAAGAACAGGCAAAATTATTTTTATATATTGATCAACAACTAATTAATTCAAGCCTGAATACAAATCTCAAAATTCTACTTCAGATGCTTTATCATTTTAACCAAGTTAAACCTTCTCATCATACACCTCACTCTTCCAGCATACATGGACGCACATTGATGGTGCACAATGTCCCCGGACGATTACACTGTAGCCAGTTTCTAGTCTGCCAGCTGCAGCTCTCTCACTCAATACTGGACCCATTACAAAAACAGTTGTGCCCATTAGTCACTTAGATAGGAAAACCCTTTAAGTTACCCTTTAAGACATATTTGGTGGACTTTAAATGATGAGACACAGCAAATGAGTCCCTCCCACCTCTTGGGGATCCACAGTCTAACTTCACTGTGGTGGAGGGCCAGCAAACACAGCCACAAATCCTGTCTTCATGCATGAAACTTTGCATTGACCTTGCACTGCAAACAATGCATTTATATAACTCTTATTCATTCTCTGTTAAAATGGCACTAAGCCTACCTGACAAATAAAAAGATATGCTAAAAGTGGGTGTAATATCGCTTCAGATTCATCACTGGTAAGAACCGTCATTGTGTATTTCTTTAACTGCTGCCTGAGCTGTCCCTCCCCCTGAGCTCCCCAGCAGTGGAGCAGCAGTGGGTCGGCAGGAGCAACAGCAGACCAAGGGGCAAGCGTCATTATAACATGGCTGTGTGGTAATTAAAAGGATCGCTCAACCATTGGTTGAACGGCAGTAATGTGCTTTATCTGATTCCTCCTGAGCTCTTTTCCAAAACACCAAACTTGTCATGAAGCTGTAGCTGGTTACACACAATAATAGTGACTCTTCAGGTCAGCTGCAGTAGAAACTAGGAATATGATTAGTAAAGAGCTTCACAGATAACTAAAGCTTTCTGGTAATGGTGAATCGACTGTTTTCAGTCTTTCTGAGCAGTGATCTACATCATGTTGACTTAAGTTCATAAAGAATATGGCACAAAAAGGACACAATTTTGTCAAAGTCAAAGGAAGAATTGTGCTTTCACAGTGTGAAAAGTCCAAGCTTATAACAACTCAGTCTATAGATACAGTGTGTGCGTGGCTTTATTGGGATTTCATTACAATCTGAGTATGTTACAGAGGGGGGTATACAGCAAACCTTTGTGAGGCAAACTGAATGGCCTCTTTCATAAGACTTAATTGGGAAACATTTAGACTCAGTTAACTTCTCATACAAATTAATACAACCTGACCCTGTCTACATCCTGTGTCTGCCTGCAGCCAATCACATGACAACACAAATCAAAGTAAATAAGCTGCACTGAATAAAAGACTGATAAAATGTGACAACTGAGTGTAGCAAACCAAACAAATCATGCTGTAAACCAGCTCCCTTACTCAAAAAGAAGGGGGCGTGAACAGGAAAAGTTATTTAGAAAGTCCACCCTACGAAAACGGTGATGTAATTTAAGCTGGAGGGTAGAGTTTTGAAAGACTCCCTTCTGCAAACCAAGCAGTTTTACGGCGTTTTTCTTACCAAGAAGGGCCTGGAACAGCTGGCTACCTAAGATGGCAGACACTTTGTCCACACTGGTCCTGAGAGTCTGCTCCTCTGGACTGGTCAGGTTGGCCTGGTACCGTCTGAGCAGCCCCACTGCTCTCTCTGTGTCTGCCTCACAAAATAAATACATGTCTCAGGACAACAGCAGCAGACAGGGTCAATAATATTCTTATGGAATGGGATTCAAATTAGTATTTATTGCATTGCTCTTAAAGGGAAGTTAATCCTGGGATAGAATATGTGAATATGACAAAATAATTCATGAACTCTATGTTATTTTGTGTTATTAATTACTCTTAATCAATTGATAACTGTATAGAATTTCAGCATGTAGTGAAAAATTATATTAAGTAATCAATCTATAAATCGTGTTTTGTCCATCCAAGATATTAGGTTAACAGCAGACTAAGATAAATAGAAAATCCCATCTGAGGAGCTGGAACCAGTGAATTTGTGCCATCTTGCTACAGAAATTACAGTTAATTGATCATGCAATTGTTGCTGGCAACTTCTCTCTTTTAATCTATGATTACTTTCAGCTCTAAAATATATACAGGGCAACAATCAAACAATAACATAATGCAATACTAAAACCATAAAGGCATGTCATAGAGGACAACGTACCATTACAAATGAAGCAGGTTAAAAAAAGTTATTTTGTTGACCCTCACAGACACACTGCTAAGTTCAAATCTAGGGTGTTATAGAAAACATCATCTAGTAATAATGATTTTTATGTGACTTATACACAAATGCAGCAGTGCTGTTTGTTACATTCCCCTGCAGAGCACATTAAAGGTATTTTATTCCTCTTGCAACACGACTGTACAGCTGGTTGTTGAACCCGGTGGGTGGTGAGGAACACAGCAGAGAGATGATGCACATCACGGAGGTAAATCTACTACTTCACAGTTTCCTACCTGATACTGAACATTTTCATCTCGAAAATAAATTAAAAAAAACCCTCAGAAGAAGTAAACTGCTGCCCCCCCGGAAGTTGCACATTTTTACTAGTTACAGTACTTTTTTCATTCCCCAAAAGGACAACAACAACAAGGGTTTATAGGTAGAGTTAGTGGACCAGTGAAGAGGCCATGCAGAAGCTTTAATGCAGTAATGAGCTGGCACTTACTTAAAGAAAACTAAACCTAAAACCGAGATTTACTACAAAACTTTTGACACGTGAGGGAGATGAAGACGTTACGTTGCGTTAACGGTACTCACCATATTTATGAACCATGCTGTGGCCGACTCGAAAAGTCATGTAAATTACAGTTTTGGGGGTATTATTATTATTTTTTAAAGACGAAAACAATTACAGCAATAGTCCCGGATAATTCTCTACAACCATTTACAGTCGCTCCACTCTTCACAAACTAGTGAGATATTGACTTTGTGTTTTAAATCCAGTCGTCGTCGGACACTCCCCGTCTGTCACTGCGGCGGTCCGCGGTGAATCCACACCCACACACAGAGGTTAAGATGTGACATGGAGGGATTGTTTACTTCATGTCAACTTTCCACAAGTTCTTTTGGGGCATAACGGCCCCAAAAACGTGACATGTTTCTCCTCCCCTCTCAGCCATGCCTCGCCTTCGTGGAAAAAACGGCCCTGTGGTTCAAAGTCCTCACTGGGACACTGTAACACCAATATTAATATATTAAATGAACTATGCCACCTGTATTCAGCTTAGAGTGGCGTGGCATCATCAGTAAGTGATCGATGAATTTGTGGAGCATCGTAACGGTGGTTAAAAGTGTATCTGCTCGGCCTCAAGTCGCCTGTTTTCCCATTTTGTTTGCATCGTGTGCCATCTAGTGGTGCGTTAAGGTGGTGCTGGGAAAATACAGTAAAAATGGGAACTCGGTCCGTTTACAGGTCTTTGGGAGAACTAGCTTACTGCATGTATATGTGTGTGTGTAGGGGAGGAAAAAAGTTGTATAAAGCCTTTTGGGGCTCCAGAGGGAGCTGTGCGAAGTCTGATAAATTGCCTCTAGTGACTCAGCGTCCGTTGAGGCTGAAGACTACAAGTTTTATAAGTGGATAAAATCTCGGGGTGTGGAGTTAGAAAGAACGGCGCTTACCTGAACTCGGCAGCCCGCTCCTCATTTCTGCTCCGGGCTAACGGCTCGCTCCAGCTCGAGCAGCTACTAGCGTAACCGAACCGAATCTCCGACCGAACTCTCGGCGGTCGAGTTGCATTATGGGTTATGTAGGCGCTAGGGTTTGACGGGGAAGAAGTACGTGTAGTTCAATTTTTTGATTAGTTTTGGTTACTTTTGGAAATGTAAGGTTTATTTTAGTGCCAATACTTTTGTAATTTTACTTAAGTATTGTATCCGTATTGTAAATGTTCTGAGGCGGCTACCTATTACACCTCTGGTTGTAGGAATGCAATCAGTACACATTTTACAGATAAGCCTCACTGCACATCACTGCCCTGAGGGAACAGAAAGTAGTTTTGACCCTCACAACCCATCCCATGTTTTATTTTTAGACATTGTCAGGTCTGATGACATGTGGGTAGCTGTAAAAAGTGTAAAGTAGTGTAACATTTTAATTATCAAGTAAAGTACAAGCAGTTTAGTATTGTAAATATAGGTTAATATACAAGCATGGCATGAATCTTTAAATAAGCATAACTGATTTTTTTAGACATATTTTATTTTCTATTTAATCCTGTTCATAAATTGTTATTTCACTTTTGTAGTCTCAAGGGCACACAATGGTCCTTTGTATTTCTTATGCAGGCTGCAGAGAAAATGTGACGCCCATTGTTTTACAAACAATAGAAACAAGAAAACAAAGACCACAGTGCATAAACATGTTGTATAAAATACTCATTATTTTTATTTTTTTATTGTTTATGTTGTTACATAAAGAAACAAGGAACTGATATGTACTGATTAAATACAGAGTGTGACAGTGTATACAATTGTGCTTTTGGCTCAGGTTACAGTAAATACTATTCTTTCCTGAAGTGGTGATGTTGAACTATGTTAAGGTGAACCTCACTTCCTCCCTTCAGTCATTTACACACCTGATCTGAGGAAAGTTTGTGTCCGTGCATCTTTCATTCAAATACTCCCCTTTTCATGACACTGTGATTTAAAAAAAAGTTTTGTAACAAAAAGAAACAACGGAAAAAGAACAACAAGTGTCAAGAGGAAATCCAGTGCAGATCTATAGTGCACGTTGCAACGATACAGGGGTCTCCAAGTAGCCTATGAGCTGACAACAGAGCATGTTCTGTAATCTTAAGTATTTTTCTTTTCTGTGCCACTTACAAGGAAGTGTAAAAAGGCTTTCTATTGTGGCCAAAAAACTCATAGTTCATATCACTATATTTCTCATGAGATGCTTCAGTGTTAATGCAACCAGAGAAAAAATAACTCCAGCAATTCCAAATCAGATTGGTTCAGCCTTGTATATGTAAACCACTAAAGGTGAAATTACACACACTGCTATGTTATTCTATTGAAACATGTATGTTCGTCAAGTATACAGAGTAGCCCTTTAGATAGCTCTCACTCAAAAAGGTTGGAGACCCCTGCAATGATACAGTCAGAGGAAAGCTTCATATTTTTAGCAGCAACAGAAGAATAATCAAAACCCGGTGAAAGATAAACCCAGTTAACCAGCTAGACTTATACTGGAATAAAAAACTAAAAAAACGCCATCCAGTGGCACAGTGACAATATTTGATTCACATTTTATGAACATTCTTATTTTCACGGCTTCAATATACAGTGTATGGTTATTCAGTGCTTTCTTCCTTATCTAGGTCCAAACCATTCTGGCAGTGCAGACAAGGATGTTTGTCAGTTTTGGGGCAGAAGAGTTTCCTGCTGCAGTCGGGCCAACTACCTACTGGATATAAAGGGAGCCAGTTCTTTCCAGTCCGGTGTAGTTGTGTTTCTTGCCCCTGTGTACAAAAAACAGTTATATTCCACTTATATTTCAGTAAAGACGTTGGTACCACTTTCTAATAAGGCACCATTTATAAAGGGGTTATAAGCTGTAACTAACAGTTTTCTTTATGGTTAATAAATAATTTATAGATCAGTCCTAAACTATTAAGAACAACAGTTGAATTACCAGGCTGTGAAAGCATTTATCTGGTACTTATCATTTCTATTTGTTAATGATGATGTTATAATGTTGGTAAATACTTCAGTACATTTTGATTTCTTTCTCCCATTCCACCAAACCATGATATAATCTTTAATAAATGAACATTTAATATATCAAGTTTGCAGTTTTGTTAAGAAGTTGTTAATAAATGGAAGTAAAAATGTTTTTTACTACCTTGCCATCCAAAGTTCTTATTGATGGGCTAACTGATCAATAAAGCTTTAATGATTTATAAACTGTTAATTAAGCCATTATTTACCTCTTGTAAAGGGTACCAAAAGATAACTTGATGTCCATTTACTACTATAATGTGATGGATGACTCACTTGAATCAAGATATGAGTAACACTGTGTGCAACACTTGTTGATCATGTAAATACCAGTAGGTAGTTAGCATGATTATTGTCAATGTGTTAACTAGAGCTGAAACAATTAGTCAGTTTATAGGTTACTCCAAACACTGCAACCATTTTCATAATCAATGAAACGCTTAAGTCATTTGTGAAGAAAAAAGACCAAACATTCGATAGTGAACTGAAAATATTTGAGTTTTGGACTGAAATGTCAATGAATGTCACCTGGGGCTTATGGAAATATTAATAAACATTTTATAGACTTAATGATTAATTAATAAATAACTAAAATAGTACCTTTTCTGTGAGAGAAACAGTGTGTTTTCCTGGCAGAGACAGTGAGGTGGAAGAGTCAGTCTATTCACTTTATACACATTTTCATACAACACCAAACATCTGCTCTGCTTACCACTGCAAGATGTAGATTCCAGTTATTATCACAATAGATGCAATGTCCACTGTAATCCATATTATTTTGTAAGTCCGAAGCGCCTGAAACACACAAAAACATGCTCACTGGGTCAAGGTGTGTCACATATTTTTAATTTTATACCACTCGTCCAAACTTGTCAGCTCCACAGTAAGTGTTTCGACTGATGGTATTTAATGGTGGCTAGCGAAATGGAAAGCTAAAGAAAGTAAAGCACAAGCTAATGTACATGCAGCTTTACGTATTGCTTACCAGGACCCAGTCAGGCCGGTCCATATCTTTTAGGATGTGGCAGGAGTTGGTGGTGACAGAGCTGACTCCTGAACACCACAGCAGAGAGAACAGCCAACGCTCATTAACCACCCACATGTTCACTGTAACGTTACTGCTTCGATATTCCCTGTCGGATACAAGCATAGATTTTGAAACAGACAAGTTAAACTTTCTGCAGGAAAGGACGAAGAATCTGTGGAAAGCAGTATATATTTGTGTATGCAGATATGTAACTGCATGTATATGTATGTTTGCATGTGTGTGTATATATGTTGCATGCAACAGTCCTGCACAGTGAGCTCATTTAGCACTCAAGGCAACGCTTTAGTGCTTTCTCAAAACATGTTGCTACACTGCATTTCATTCTTTAGTACTTTTTTATGGTTGGTTTCCTTATGCACAAAAGAGCACTCCTGGGTTGGGACATTATTTGAATCTCATTCCCTAGGGGCCCAACCTGCGTCTCCATATTCAGCGCCAGCACTATGTCTCAGCATGCTGCACACACACTACTAATTAACACACTTCTGTGCATGCCTCCTGGCACTACCACATAGATAACATGGGTGTATATTTTCATATTTGTTTTTTTTGTTTTTATTTTACCTGATGTCTGCCATATTTAGCTCGCTGTATTTCACATTCAGGTAGTTTCCCTTGTTTACGCTAAGCATATTACTGTTGTGATAGACCTGGATGAAACCCGGAGCAATCTTCTTTACATTGTCTCTTTCTGCATGAGGAAGCCAAAGGACCTATGAAAAGAAAAAATATGCACCATAACAAAACATGCCTTATAGTGAAAGATCTCAAACAAAATCCATCAGAGGGTTTAGAATTAAACTTACCCGGCTTTGGTCAATGCCAGAACGCAAGATGGTTGTGACTGTTTCATTTTCTTTGTTAGGACTATATAGGTCAAATATAACTGAGATGTTGTGCTCCATGGCGAGGTTGAGGAGCTGACGTAAGGAGGGTACCGTCTGATTCCTGGCTGTTTCTATCTCATCTTCTGAGAGATAGGACACTGAGTGGAAAGGATCTGTCTGGAGAGTCAGATAACAATTTCTGTGACTGGAGCATGTTGCATGATAACACAAATCTTTATGAGTGATTGTGTGCACACATGTATCAAAGCACAACCCTCACCTTTACGAACCAATCACCTGCATTCAGACTCTGTAATTCCTCCCAGGTGAAGTTGGTGCTGTTGCTGGAGTTGGCTTTTTCAGGGAACTTGTCTTTAATATCTGTCGTTCTGAGCAAGAACCCAGGGAAGACACTGTCATGCATCAAGAAGGGAATTCCGTCTTTACTAGATTAGAAAAACATCAGAAATTGCATCTGTGAGGCCAAAACAATCCTAATTAAAGGTGCATTAAGTAATGTATGACCCTTACTGACACTGAATGAATCAACAACCAAACAGAAGTAACCAATAATTTGCTAAACCCCAGCAGGTCTATCAAGCTTCAGATTTCTCCACATTTAAGTGTGCATGGGCCGTAGTATGAGCGATACAGAGTTGGTGTCTCTTCTTTAGCTTTTCCAAACCCAAAACCACAAGGACAGGGGTTTAGTGCAAGTGTGAGAAATAATAATAATAATAATAATAATAATACATTTTATTTAAAAGAGCGCTTTTCTGAATAC
>NW_023339785.1:11797460-11805115 GCF_004916995.1 Morone saxatilis | reverse complement strand
GTAGTTGATTCTGGAGGTGATGAAATGGACTAAACAGTATGGGTGTCTGCTCAAAAACAGGTTATGTTAGAAACAGCCCTGGTACATTCATTGTTTAGTTCACAGTCCCACTGTGAAGGAATGTAATGTTAGCAGCTCTGTCCTACTGTGGGAAGCTGACACTCCAACAAACACATTGGTTACTCCTCATTCTCATAGCATTTTCTCTTGTAATGTTAAAAGTAAATAATTCAATTTGAACAGTAAAGCATACATCTCATAACCATCATAACCTCTATGTTGCTTGTCATATGTTTTTCTGTTACCAACAGGTTAGGATTTAGTGGCGTCTAGCGGTNNAACTCCCTCGCCTCACCCTCCCGTTCCAAGCGACAGTAACTAACAGCATTGGGGCTTAGTGAGTCAGTTAATGCAGTGGGGCTGTAGAAACAATGTGTGTAGGAGCCATTTGTGTTTGTTTTATTAAAGAACTACAAGGCAACACGGAATCACTGATCATCATCAATAGAAAGCTGAGAAGAAATAGTTTTTCAACCACTGCAAAAAAGCTAGAGACCAATTGGTTTTTGCAATGTCTGTTATTCTGAATACTTTTGGATCCACATGCTGCATTTTTAACGCGGGAATAGAACTATTTGTTTGGTTTCGTTACACGCTTAACACACTGCACAGTTGCGTGCACATCACTCATTCATTCCCACATTCGCTCTGCTCCAATTGAGCCAAGTCATCTCTGCAAGTAAGTGAAACATATTATGGATATTATGGAAGTGCATTGAAACCAAGTCTGTCCCTATAACAACGTGTAACAACAATGTGTACTACTACTTTACAAAATATGAACCCATTTGCCCCTCATACCTGAACTGTACGTCTGTCTCAAAGGCTGTCACGCCGCACGCAATGCTCCTCTCGAACGACATCATGGTGTTCTCAGGGGCCAGCTGAACACAGTGAGGACAGATGGGTGAGACACACTCATGTGCCTAAAACTACCCTTAAGCTGTGTGAACGCACACAACCCTACACAGAGTTAAATTGAGCTTATTGGTGACCCAGGAGCAAAGCAGACTAAAAAGGACAGAGCGGCATGGCATATGGGGCCCTCACATGTTCACACCTGAGCCAGTATTTGCTGTGAAGTCATTTGATATATTACATCAGCAAACAGAATATAATAAATGGTAAACAGAGTATGTTGTCTTGTGCTATTTACTCTGAATGACAGGAGATCATGATGTTTGCATGGATTGTAGCAGTTGGTTTTTATGTCTGGGTGGCTTACAAATTCAAGGAAGAGTTAGACATTTTTGGGAAATACACGTATTTGCTTTCTTGACAAGAGTTATATAAGAATATTGACACACTCATATCTGTGCATTAAATATGAAGCTACAACCAGGAGATGGTTATCTTAGCTTAGCCTAAAGACAGAAAGCAGGGGAAAACAGCTAGTCTAGTTCTGTCTGAAGGTAATACTTAGCAGCAACATTTAAAGCGTACAAATTAAGCTACTGTATCTTGTTTAATCCGTTCAAAAACTAGAATGTAAGTAAGACACTTTTTGATTCTATGGAGGGTTATGTATCGGACTATTCATCGGCTGGGAGCGGTGACTTCTTGTCCAAGTGGTATTTAGACTTTTGACGCACAATGCCTTGAAAGGATCATTGAACTACTGTCTGTTTACGTACAACTATAAAGCCTTACTTTTTATAACTGCTATGTTACAACTTCTACATGAAAGGTGCACTATGTGTATCTTTCGGGTGTTGCCAAGAAAAACAGGATGCTCACCATTGGTGCGCCCCGGTGGCCAATGAGTTTCGGTTTTTCAGGTAATTCATGTACTTCTATCAGACATGGAGACTGGATGTACAGTGGACACAGGAAGATGGCTGCTGACACCGCTATAAATACCACTGCAATGAGGAACTTAGAACCTGGTGAGAACAAAAGTCAAACAATAAGATGATCCTCTTTAGCTTTTTTTAATTAACACTGTTGTGAGTCGACAGAGGACCTGTACAGGAGTCCATTCAGAAGTGTGAGTAAAGCAGAAGAAGGAGGCACTGCATGGCTCTAATGATGCTGATTCAACAGGTGCTCTTTAGTTAAGGTTAGGTGAAGGTATACAAAAACCACTAGAAAAACCACAGATATTTAGGAAATTTTGGTTGATGTCAAGTGATACAGATAACCCTTGAAAAAGACTAAGGCTCTCTGTCAATAGATTAATTAATATAATGAATTTGTTATGGAGCATGGGCAGTAAAACAGACTAACACATACCAACTCTAGGTCTTCATCAGGGTCTGACAAACACTTAATCGGGATTATATTCCAGCCTTGAGTGGTCTTCCAACCAGCGTATAAAGCCTATACATAACATGAACTATAGAAGGCGCAAAAATAATAACGTGGGCATAACAAGCATACATGTCACAGAAATGTGTGACAATATATTATTACCATTAAGTGAAAACAATATGATGGGGAAAAAAATCCAATAAAAATCAATAATCAAATCATACTTGATTGTAGATTTTATGGATTTTTTGTTTTTTAAATATAACAGTATTATTTCTATTGTGGGAGTAAACATTTCTGTACATAGTTTTAATAGCCATTTGTTAAAATAAATATATGTGTGTGTCCTTTCCCCTTTATTTATTATATCTCCATTCACTCTTTCCTTCAACCTACAGTACTGTCTTAATTACTAGCCAGGGATCAGAATAGCTCATCTTTTATCTCATTTTCAAAATTGACTCAGTGATGATATCAATGTCTGGAAAAATGGTATGTCTGTAAACAGTGTTGTAATTGTTTGTGAATGTGTGCTCTTAAATAAGGTCTGAGACATACATTGTCCTTTGGCTGCGTAGAAACCGCGGAAGATGAAAGGGCTCAGCAGGGTCAACGCCCCAACAGCACCAAACTGCAAGAAAGGAGCTGTGGCCTGCCAGGAGGATGACACACATGATGAACACAGACAAATAAAGTGTTACCCTCTCAGTATCTCACACACCCTTAAGCCCTGAGTATGAGACCCTCGCTGTACCTGGAGTGAAAGAGGAACAATTGGCCATTCTCGTTTCCACATGAGACTAATTCCTATGACCCCAAAAGTGATTAATATCACACCAAAAAATAAGAGGATCTGTGTAGAGAAAAAGCAAACATGACATTCAGCAATTTGAATAAAAACGCAATAGATGAGGCATATTTAGAAAAAAGCTGGACAGTAAATGTTTGTGATACCTTGTGTAGCCAATGTAAGTCGAGTGGTTCTCCTAAGGCCACTTGGAACAGTGCAAACAGCTGTAATGAATGGTGTACATGAGAAATCTTCATTTTGTCATAATATCTGGTTCCTAAGACTGTTTTATGTCTTTTATTGAGCAAGAATTCTAAACATTCAGGTACATTACTGCTCAATCTCAACACCATATTATCAACACTGCAATCTTACCAGCAGCAGAATGCAGTAGCTGGTTAACACTGCAGAAATGATGATCAGCACCATGAACCAGTTCACCCACTGTTTCAGCGTTGTGAAGCCTTTCCTGATAATAGAAACAAAAGAGGGCAGCAGAGGTCACCAATAAAGAAAGAAAAGAAAAGGAAAGAAAAGAGAGGATTCTGGGCTTTTATGCTGAATTCAATGTAGGGCGTGTGCATGTGTGTGCATGCTTGTGGTCACTCACGAGTTAACATCCTCTCTGTCATTAAAAGTAACCAGACAAATGTACATCCAACACAGGGCAAGCAGGGAGACCAGAGAGACAACTGAGAACCAGCAGCATGCATGCTATAATAAAAAGAAACAGGTGAAATCTTCATTCATTTTCACAGATCATAAGATCATAATCAAGATCTTTTGCATGCTTTGTGTTTGTGTAAATGAATGTATGCATTGGATTCCAAAGAAAATTTGATCTGGGGAAGGCAAATGGAACAACTCCAACATTTTTTCATACTTGGTTTTGCACCCTGCACTGACAACAAACACTTTCTTTCAGCATCACTACACCTCCACCCTCCAAAATCATACCCTCCACCATCCCCCTCCCTCCTTTATAATCCTGTTCCAGACTGGTCCATAACAAGCCTGTTGGGGCCTGTGGGTTTACTTATTTTTCTTGGCACACAGGTTCATATTCAGCATTTCCTTTTCATCAGTTTTTACAGTTTACACTTCTACTTTTCGATACATATGCAAACTGCTTTCTCACAAAACGCATTTAAAGCATTAAATTAAACGGTTCATTGGTAATATTTTATACAGTTCACTGATTCAGTGCTGTGGAATGTCAATCCCTGGGATTTGCTACAGGGATTTGTAAGGCTATATTCAGTAGAACAAGGGACCTGAAAACTTAAATCGACAAAGTAATTTGGACCAAATTATGTAATTTAAGGCTTGTCTGAACTTACTAATGGTCATATAAAAATATATTCATATGTGTTAACTTAAATATACACACATATAGAAATACTCACTTTTTTATTATTTTCGCTCGAGTGCTTCCAGTGGCAGCTATAAAAGCCCCTGCTGCAAACTCTGCAACAGCTTTCTTTACATGGAGACATCTCTTTTCCTCCTCATCCACAGTGTATGAAGTACAGATCCTGCTCAGTGCAACCTGGACGCCTGATACACACAGCCTGAAGAAAGATGGAGGGAGCCCAGATAACGCTTTCTCTGGATACCAAGAAGAGGGCCGACCTCATTCACCTCTCTAAACCTATGGAGGGTAGGAGGACTGTGACAGAAAGCAAATGAGGGGGAAGGGGAAAAAAAGTTTCTTTGAGTGTTAAGGCAATCCCTGCTCAATACCCCCCTCAATAGAGCCTGTGTGCTGGCTGCACTTACAATGGGCAACACCATGGGGAACTGAGAGCAGTGCACGGACCGTCCTGAGAGTGAAGTCACACTATTGAGCCTTTGGATCACAAACCGCCACAGTGACAGGCACATCCATGCACAGAGAGGGTCCAAGTAAAGAGCAGTTTGCATACTGACAGTTACTTACTGCAGTTTAGAGGGGTATAGATTGTGTTTCCATGTTGAATTGTGGTGTCCCGGGAATGGTCACAGTAAAATTTAAGCAAACATGTAGGGGCACATCATTTTACAGATGCCAGGTTTCGGTCCATTCTATGTGCAAAACGTGTCACCCACCATGGAGGCACATTGAGCAATAAAGGTTTCTATTGTGAAAGGGCTTCAAACGACCAACTGTTTCTCGTTGGACTTGATCTATCTTGGGGATTTGCCAGCTGTTGTCTCACCTGGATTGTTGATTTTGTTTCCCTAATCAAAGCCTTCAGGGAAATAATCAAGTTCAAGCTCAGGGCATAAGTTTTGAATAGATCAAACAGGTCAAGTTAAGACAAAACTTAAGTATTTATTCCAAAGTATAGAATTAAATAACAGCCCGCCAGTTATTTTATTTTTTTTATCATCTAATAAAAACATGTTTGGGCAAGTCAACAGGTCTGAATGTCACTGTCATGAAACATGAGATGCCTTGTTTCACAGCACAAACAGAGTGCAGCACAAGGAAGTGTTAAACCTGAGCTGAATGTTGAGCAATAACAGTAAATATGTGTGTGAAACCAAACTGTCATCCAGTGACAAGTTTACAAAAGAAAGGGAAACAGAAATGTCCCCCTTACAATCAAAGACAAATTAAATGCAAATTACAACAGTGTCCTTTTTATGTCCCAGTCCAGCATACTATAGCTGGAAGGCATCAGTTTAAGTACAAGGATTTAATTTCACACATTAATAAACATAAACTACATAAAGGCACAGCACACAGTTTTACCTGTGTTGTTGTTACAGATTAAAAGACACCACAGGGACACACCTGGCCAATTGGTTCGGCTACAGCACTTTCATCACTTAATGTTGGCAAACGTAAACTGTAATTAGTCTCAAAAATGATGTGAGGCACTATTGTAATAAGAAATGATGAGAGATAAACTATCTCATAATCTTAAACGACTGATGGCGTTCATGCAGGAGGAAAGAGTAAAAGTTCTCATATATCTCTCAGTCTCGATCTGCTTGAAGTAATTTCCTCAATAGCAGAAATTGTTGTCACATCAATCTTAACTTTGAACTCAAAAACTCTTTCATTTTGTCATTGAATACCAAAAAAGAAACTTAACAAAACACTAAACACTTTACAAGCTCCCATCCCTTTTATAGCTTTTAACAGCAGCGATGTGAGAAAAGATTTTTCCTAAAATCCTCTCAGCCATCCACATCACTTAACACCAAAATGTCTTATCTTGTGTATATGTGCTTTTATTGTTCTTTTTTTTTACTTGACGTGATATTATCTGAATATTACTGAAGAACAGCAGCTTCTCAGTGTGAGTATAGCTCATAGTGATGCCGTGAGAAAATCCCTTAAGAGACCTAGATGGTGTGTAGTGCAAGTGAAATATTTGTGGGGGCAGGAGTCAATACTTTCTCTGACTCTGAAAATGAAATAACCTTTGATATTACTCACTATCAACCCCAGTGGTGGACACATTGGTAGTTCTCTCTTTGTAAGACATTAATATATGTTTTTATATTTATATATTTTTTTTTTAAATCATGATCTTTTTTTAATGTCTTTTATCAGGACTCTGAGTCTGAAATAAAGTTTTTCCCAATAACTCTCTCACAGGATTGTGAATGGCGTTGGTTGGGCTACTTTTTGTGTTTTCTTCTCCTTTTTTCCCTCCTTTCTTGCTTCTTGCAATGCTGTGTTTATTGTGTTCATATGCAAATAGTGCACCTCGGCACCACACAGTTGTGGCACTTGAATTAAATGGCTGACCTGCTTTCAATTAAATAATGTTTGATAGAATCAATAACATATGATGTGAAGAGATTATTGGATGATAGAAGACCAATTAGCTGCAACCTGTCATTTTTGATGTAATGCAATGTTATTCACATATCTATCTATCTATCTATCTATCTATCTATCTATCTATCTATCTATCTATCTATCGAACTAAAACGGACTCACCATGAATGAACACACTGTGCCGTTTCTTTCCCCTCACGCACTCGCTCCGACGCAGCCTTCTTTGGGGTGAAACCTCTTCTGTCCTCTCCTCCTCTCTGATCCTCTCGCACCCGTTTTCACTCTCTGTGAGTCCGTGAACTGAATGTTAACATCGGTCTGTGTGTGTATGTGAATGGGTGAAAGGAAAAGGGGGTGTAACCCGAACAGAGAGGGAGGAGGCTTTAAATCAGGTAGAATGAAACTTAAAGTGAAACTTGAAGATTATATCAAGGTTACTATAAATCGCACGTCAGTTCATCTGCAACAGATAGCATGGGGGTTATAATGAGAGAAAGTATGGTCAAACCCATAAAAAACAAACTAAATGTCTATAATATCCAGATGGAGGCTAAAATGACCCACTAATACACTTTATGTATTTAAGCTTATGTATTAAGTTCTTTAAATCTGTACATTTAATCTCTATATTTTCTGTTAATACTCCTTTAAAAAATAACCTATTTTCCAAAACTAAAGCTGTAACAGATGCTTGGTTACTGGGCCTATGGGAAAACTGCTTTTTATACTTGTCATGATCCGCTTCTGGCTTTCCATCAGTGCAACCACCTTCACCTG
>NW_023339785.1:11791473-11797435 GCF_004916995.1 Morone saxatilis | reverse complement strand
CACCTAGTGTTCCCTCACCTGATTTAAAACCCACTCTTTCCACCTCTGCCAGATATCTTTACAGCCATGCAATGCCTCTCTAGTTTATTTCCGGAGGCTTCCTTGCGTTTCGACCCTGCCTTGTCCCGACCTGTCCTCGTTCGTCCCTGCCCCAGTAACCTGAACGCCTTCTGTCCTGACACCTCTGCCTGCTCGCCCTTGTCGTCTCAGGTTTGGTTTGGATTTCCCTCCCCGGAGGTCTCTGCTAGAAAGGTCGGACGTTTGCTAGCTCAGGTTTTGGACTATGCTTGTGTACCCTGCGTGATTTTACAACCCTTTTGACAATAAACTTGAACTGTTCCGACTGCTGTCTCAGTCTTGCTGTTCTTGGTCAACCTTCACTCCCATTACAATACTAGACAAGTTGATCCAGTGGGGAGGCCATGAATAAATATAGGTATTTTGCTCACATAGAATTATCCACAAGCTCTGAGCTATGGCCAAAACAGTCAGACTTCTAGCATTGCTGTAGTATGACAGTGTTTTTTGTGCAGCACTTTGGAAGCCTTGTGTTTGTTGAAATCGTGCTATATAAATAAAGTGGATTGGATTGGATTGGATCAGTTACGAGTCCTTTCTTTTATAATTTGATACTTTGGTGCTCATGGTTTTTGTAAGATGAACAGAAGAACTCAATTGTGGAGAATCTAACTGATCTAATGATGACATGTCCATATATACAGAAGTTTAAACATTTATATTTGTGTAGTAGATCCAAGCAGCTTAGAACTTGCTTAAGTGGGCGACCTTGTGTGCTTGTTGTGTTTCTATAAAATTCAGACCTGCGTTTGTTTGTCCAAATGTGGAGTCACACCAGGCTATTACGAGGACCTGTGTCTAAATATGACCCATCTTTTAACGTTTTGAGAGAGCTAATTGGGAGAATCCTTTTAGAAAGAAAGTAATATATACCTGAGCCAGATAGATTATAATATGGACATAGAAACATTTGATAATAATATATAAGATGAGGTATAATTTCAGCTGCATTAGAGACCAGCAGCACTGTGGTATCATGAGAAAAGTAGAAACATAAATAAAATATTTAAACAAGAAGAACCTTCTTTCTAGTATAGGACACAAACAAATCAGTAGTAAGGAGGACAAGAAGACAGGCAAAAAGGGACATACTGTACTGGAGAAAGTGCTGAAAACTCAAGTGGGAACACTACTCAGGTACAAGAGGAGATTAAAAAACTGAGTGGGGATATGGAGTTACCCTGTTTTGAGTATTGGAAATAAAGTAGCAATAACTATTATGGTAAAGGCTGAGTGAATACTTTCATTGCAGAGTTCCAATAATTTCCTAAATCAGAGTGCAAGGGCATAACGAATGAAAATCAGTAATGAGAGAGAAAAACATTTACATTCAATTCGCAATAGATAGTATTGTGAGAAATAGGGGAGAAAATAAAAAAGAAGTCAAAATGATCAGATAAAGAACAGATGGGCTACTTAGTACACAGTATCAGAACGGCGCACTTTGCATTATGGGGAAGCATAGAAGCAGTTTTTGTGAACATATACCAGAAACTGTGGAACACCTGCTTGTTAGTTGCAGGAAATATGTATTAGAGAGGACATAGCGGAATAAATAAAAAGATCAGGGCTAAAAGGAGCACAGGAAATTGACAAGGGAAAATATGTTTGGTCAGTTTCCTGAGGAGAAAAAGGACTGATGGGAAAAATCTGCAACCGGACATTGAAGTTCACTGACTCCAGAGGATGGCAGTAATGCAACACGAAGGATGCAAGTTGCTGTCAAACCTCAAGGAAAATTGTTGCACTGCAAGTTGACTCCTCCGTGTCAGTAGGTGGCAAAATATAATAGAAATATAACACTATAACTGAAAATGATATACACTATAAGCAATAAACAATGTGCAAGTACAATTGTGTACAATTTAATTTCATTTTAAGCAGCTTGACAAAAAAACTAAATGTGCAATTTAAGATAAATAATGGTAATAGTAATGGGTATTGACCCTTCAGCAGTTTACAGACTGTTAAGTCAGTTAGGGAAGATTTCATGTTCAATTTTCAATTGTCAAATTTTCAATGTTTTTCTATATTTATTTAGAACTCAGAGATGGGGGATTTTTTTTGGGTACCTGCACATGTGCAAGATGGGTCCCATTTAGACACAGGTCCTCGTAATAGCCTGGTGTGACTCCACATTTGGACAAACAAACGCAGGTCTGAATTTTATAGAAACTCTTTGAAAGTATAAGAACTTTGAAGGCACACAAGGTCGCCCACTTGAGCAAGTTCTAAGCTGCTTGGATTTACTACACAAATATAAATGTTTAAACTTTTTTTATATATGGACATATGTCATCATTAGATCAGTTAGTTTCTCCACAATTCAGTTCTTCTGTTCATTTTACAGAAACCATGAGCACCAAAGTATCAAATAATAAAAGAAAGGACTCGTAACTGATGTGTTTTCCATATTTTTTATAAAGTAATTTTCATACTGGATAAATAAACAGTTTGATACTATCTTTGCTGAACAAGTGTTTTGTTCCAAATATGTTGAGTTAAGTGATTGAAGCAATTGAAAGCCATAATTATTATTTTTATTAAAACTTGATTATTAATTGAAATGTTACAGTATTTGTTTCCCAACCCTGTCTGATGTGGTCAGACATGTACCAATATTTACTCTGCATTGGACAGGATAATGACCCCTCCCTCTGGTGCCTTACATATTATTGGAAACCAGTGTAAGATCAAGCACAGGCTTCTCTACGGTACAAACATCTGTCCTCGTTTAATTTTCATCATTCAGTATGCCAAGGGTAATGGACTGGTAGACAGGGTGGCTAAAAGAGGAGGAATATAATGGACATTTTGTTTGGGAAAGGGGAAGCATTAATCGAAAAAAAAAATCTGAAATTTGGCAACAAAAAAACCCTTTAACATACATACTATAGAATACAAACAAACAGAGCACAAAGTGTTAAAGGAAGAAATAGAAGAGAGGAGGTAGTTATATAGAAGATTTGATCGCACTGGTTTAAATGAGACAATTTTTTTTATTGGGTAAGGTAAATTAACAAGGATGTGCACATTGTACTATAACTGAGCGTGAACATGTAATACTGCACTGCATCAAATACAATGAAGAGAGAGTAAGAATACAACAAAGGGTGAGAGAGGCTGGATGAGGGTGAGATCTAGAAGGGATGTTAGGGGCAAATAAAGAGAAGGTGTGTAAGCACAGAGAGGGCTTATAGATTGTTTTATTGTTTAGTAGAATATAGGAATATGGATATATAGGAATATGTTTTTATGTGTTTTTATTTGTTATTTTGTTCATAGACTAATGTAAACTAGATAAACTAAAGTAGATCCGGGTCTACATCCTCCGGTCCGGTAGGTGGCGGTATGCACCTGTACATTGCAAGCCGTCAAAAATAAAAACAAACAGGAAGAATAAGAAAAAGAAGTTTGTAGCTTTGAGGCTGGCAGGTGAGATTGTTGTTTTATGGCTGTCACTCTGCGGTTTTCATCCACGTGTTGTGCAGTATCTTAATCCTTATGATGATGATAGTGCATCCTCGTTCAAATGCTCTGTGACGAAGAGAGCAAAGCTGGCTCCTTTCGGAGTTAGCTAGTAGGCTAACTGTCAGCTAGCAGCTCGTAACGTTACATGGCAGAGTGAAATGATCCAAAACAGGATAAAACACGACTCTGTTTGTAGCTTCTGATCCAAATGTACGTCGGTATATTCGCTTTTATTTCAGGATTTGTATCATGTCAGCAGGTTTACTCTTTGGAAATAGATTTTTAGCAGAATTTAGTAACTAACAGTAACATACAGTGGCAGATAGTGTTATGTGTTGGTCCCCCTCCTTTGTATTAATGCGGTCACTAACATATACACAGCCTACTAATATGTACATTAGATTATAATAATAGCTGTTACATGTTGTTTTTATAACAAAGTACTATCCTAAAGCTTAAAGAAGGACTCTTTATAATTTCTGCTTCTTGTGTTTCCCAGTAACAATGGATCAGAAGATTCCTTATGATGACTACCAGCTCCCAGTGGTATTCCTGCCCTCTTATGAGAACCCACCAGCATGGATACCCCCACAGGAGGTATGCCACATATTACCCCAACCACACTTTGTACTTTAACTCAGATATAACTTAGACAAATAAAACTACATTCAAATGTTTGCACGTTATGAAGCTTTCAGCTGCATCTTCGGGTATTCATCAGGGGATGGAGATTCTCAGTCATTACAGGAGCTAAGTATGAGACAAACCTCAGTCATATGTGATAACAGGTGGACACAAAGTCTGGTGTTGAAAGGGCTCCTTTATCTTTCACACTGAGAGCTAATATATATTGTGTTTCCTATGCGTGACTTCAACACAAAAAACACACAACTATTGGCAGTCAGACCAAAACCAGTCACAGCATCAACTGGAACGGGGTCAGAGTCAAGTCAAGATTTAAGTTAAGCTTGTTGACCCATATCAGATTGCTTTTAGTAAGTGTGTATGAAGAATACATGTCATAGTCATTCTGGTAGTACATTGTCGGCTTTCCTTTTTCTTTGTACATTTTTAGCGGGTTCATCACACTGACTACAACAACGAGCTCACCCAGTTCCTGCCTCGTACCATTGTGTTGAAGAAACCTCCAGGAGCACAGCTGGGCTTCAACATCCGTGGGGGCAAGGCATCACAGTTGGGAATCTTTATATCCAAGGTGTGTGTGTGTGTGTGTGTGTAGTCCTGGTGTTTGGTATGGCTTTTACTGGCATTCATACTTGTTGTGCATTTATATTGTCTAATTTCTCTCTCTGTGTGTGTGTGTGTGTGTGTGTGTGTGTGTCGGCAGGTGGTCCCAGACTCAGATGCCCACAGAGCAGGGCTTCAAGAGGGGGACCAGGTTCTTTCTGTGAATGAGGTCGATTTCCAAGACATAGAGCACTCAAGAGTAAGTCAGAGCAGCACTTTCAAACTGAGATTACAGATTTCAATCCACACACTATACTATACTGCATCCATCCATCTAGTGGATTATTTACATTTTCATTGCATACCTACAACAGTGGACCCCGGGAAGACTAACAACCACCTAATGACCATCTTCACTTTAGTCGAACATGTTGAAAGTGCAGCTTTAACAGATATTTGTAATGTAATGGATAGTATTGACACAAGTTTTCAACGTAGAGCTAGTGTATATTTATTCATTCTTGTCATATTTTCCACTGGTCAAAGTGGGCTGATCTGTCAGCCTTGAATGCGAAACTGCTTAAGAATGGAGAATATAATTTGGGTTTCCAATTTCATTCAAACCAGAGCCAAAAGCATTTCGACTAATGAAGATTGTACAAATTGTAGTATCATTATGCAGACAATATTAAATATAGAAAATACAGAAAGTAACCACTGTGCAGTCAAACATCTTTCTCAGTGAAGGGGCAATAATGCCTCCATAAGGTGAGCCCATAGTTGCGTTGTTTACAGTTTTTATTGGTGAAAGCCTTTTTATTGTATTGCATTAAGTTGATGTATTCTTCCTCTTCAGGCTGTAGAGATTCTAAAGACTGCACGAGAAATACTGATGAGGGTTCGCTTCTTTCCTTACAGTAAGTCTCACTCTAAATAAGCATATCAAAAGCAGCTCTAAGTCGTGTAAATACAGTCTGTACTCCAGATCTGACATCTGCTGTACCTTTGCTTTACTAACTAACTATTAGGGGCCATTTATGTTAGTTCATATCTTTTGGTTTTGCCCATTATGAACATGTTTTTAGAGTGTGTAAAGAAATCAAAATATTACTGAGCAATCTTTTTTTAATGAAGAATTTGTATTAGTATGTCAGTTTTTTTAAATTAAAAATAATTTATCATTAAACAGATCCATTCATTTACAGAAAATGAGGTGTTTGACTTA